>NC_139022.1:1800000-2242124 GCF_964662115.1 Mustela nivalis | reverse complement strand
CCAAACTTTCAAAGAAGAAATAACATCTATTATCCTGAAGCTGTTTCAAAAAATTGAAGCAGAATGAAAAATTCCAGACTCCTTCTATGAAACCAGCATTACCCTGATCACCAAACCAGGGAAAGACCCTACCAAAAAAGGAGAAATTTCAGGCCAATATCACTGATGAATATGGATGTTAATTTTCTCAACAAGATCCTAGCCAACAGGATCCAACAGCACATTAAAAGATTATCCACCATGACCAGGTGGGATTCATCCCTGGGATACAAGAATGGTTCGACATTCGCAAATCAATCAATGTGAAAGAACAAATTAATATGAGAAGAGAGAAGAAGCATATGTTCCTCTCAATTGATGCAGAAAAAGCATTTGACAAAATCCAGCATCCGTTTCTGATTAAAATGCTTCAAAATATAGTGATAGAGGGAACATTCACGGACTTCATCATATCTATCTATGAAAGACCCATAGCAAATATAATCCTCAATGGTAAAAAGCTTGCAACCTTCTAGTTGAGATCAGAAACACGCCAAGGATGCCCATTCTCAGCACACTTGTTCAACATAGTTTTAGAAGTCCTAGTGACAGCTATCAGACAACAAAGAGAAACAAAAGATATCCAAATTGGCAATAAAGTAGTCAAACTCTCTGTCTACACAGATGACATAATTCTTTATATGGAAAACCCGAAAGACTCCACCCCCAAACTAACAGAACTCATACAGCAATTCATCAACGTGGCAGGATACAAAGTCAATGTTCAAAAATCAGTGGCTTTCTTATACAATAACAAGGAAAATGCAGAAAAGGAAGTGAGAGAATATATTCCAATTACTATAGCACCAAGAACCAAAAAATACCGGGAATAAACCTCACCAATGAGGTAAAGGATCAAGGAACTACAAAACACTCATGAAGGAAATTGAAGAGGACACAAAAAGATGGAACACCATTCCATGCTCTTAGATCGGAAAAATAAACATTGTTAAAATGTCTATACTGCCTAGAGCAATCTATACTTTTAATGCCATTCCCATCAAAATTCCACCAGTATTCTTCAAAGAACTGGATCAAATAATCCAAAAATTTGTATGGAATCTGAAGAGATCCCGAATTTTTAAGAAATTGTTGAAAAAGAAAAACAAAACTGGGAGCATTATGCTACCTGATTTCAAGCTTTACTACAAAGCTGTGTTCAACAAGACAGCATGGTACTGGCATTATGAACAGACACATAGACTAGCAGAACAGAGTAGAGAGCCCAGATATGGACCTTCAACTCTATGGTCAAATAATCTTCAACAAAACAGGAAAAAATATACAGTGAGAAAAAGACAGTCTCTTCAATAAATGGTGCTGGGAAAACTGGACAGCTATATGTAGAAGAATGAAACTCAGCCATTCTCTTACACTATACACAAAGATAAACTCAAAATAAATAAAAGACCTCAACGTGAGACAGGAATCCATCAGAATCCTAGAGGAATACATAGGCAGTAATCTCTTTGATATCAGCCACAACAACTTATTTCAAGGTATGTCTCCAAAGGCAAAGGAAACAAAAGCGAAAATAAACTTTTGGGACTTCATCAAAATCAAAAGCTTCTGCAAAGCAAAGGAAACAGTCAACAAAACAAAGAGGCAACCCACGGAAAGGGAGAAGATATTTGCAAATGACAGTACCGACAAAAGGTTGATATCCAGGATCTATAAAGAACTCCTCAAACTCAACACTCACAAAACAGACATTCATATCAAAAAATGGGCAGAAGATATAAACAGACACTTCTCCAATGAAGACATACAAATGGCTATCAGACGCATGAAAAAATGTTCATCATCACTAGCTCTCAGGGAGATTCAAATTAAAACCACATTGAGATATCACCTTACAGCAGTTAGAATGGCCAAAATTAGCAAGACAGGAAACAACATGTGTTGGAGGGGATGTGGAGAAAGGGGAACCCTATTCCACTGTTGGTGGGAATGCAAGTTGTGCAGCCTCTTTGGAGAACAGTGTGGAGTTTCCTCAGGAAATTATAAATAGAACTTTCCCATGTCCCTGCCATTGCACTACTGGGTATTTACCCCAAAGATACAGGTGTATTGAAAAGAAGGTTCATCTGTACCCCAATGTTTATAGCAGCAATATCCACAGTAGCCAAACTGTGGAAAGAAACAAGATGCTCTTCAACGGATGAATGGATAATATGTGGTGCATATACACTATGGAGTATTATGCCTCCATCAGAAAGGGCAAATACACAACTTTTGTATCAACATCGATGGGACTGGAAGAGATTATGCTGAGTGAAATAAGTCAAGCAGAGATAGTCAATTATCGTATGATTTCATTTATTTTTGGAGCATAGGAAATAGCATGGAGGACTTGGGGAGATGGAGAGAAGGGGGTTAGGGGAAATTGGAAGGGGATGTGAAACATGAGAGACTATGGACTCTGAAAAAAAATCTGAGGATTTTGAATGGGCAGGGGCGTGGGATGTTGGGTACTAGGTGGTGGATATTATAAAGGGCACGGATTGCATGGAACATTGTGTGTGGTGTAAAAATAATGAATACTGTTATGCTGAAAATAAATAAAAATAAATTTAAAAAGAGTGCCTAATACAAAAGTATTCAAGAAATACAAAACTTATGCTAATAATGATAATGATGTTAATGACAACTTGGCTCCTAACTCAATAAAAATAAATTGCACTCTATACTTTCAATGATTCATTGTGCTCTTAAGTACATCTATAGAAGTGATATTTTTCTTTGCGGGAGGAGGGTATATACTTTATGGAAGGTTTTTTTTTTCTTTTTTCTTTTATCCCCCTTGTTACACTTGGGTTTTTTTTTTCCCCCCTGCAGACTGCTTATCCTAGTAGACCTGCCTCCAGGGGAGAAGCAATGATGAACTCAGACTTTAATTCTCTTTCCAAATTGCAGAAACTTATGGATATAATCCTGGAAATTTCATAGCCTTGTTTTGCGTACAAAGCAAGGGGAGATGACCCATAATTATGAGACTAAGCTGTTATACACTATTCTATAGTCAAAATGTATTCTCCCCTTTTGTTTCTCAAAATTTGAAGTCTGTCAGAAATGGAAACAACAGCAACTAATTTATAGAAGTGATTCCAGGTATGGATCTCATCCAAACCATGTAGCTGTAACAAGGGAGATAATTTGTTCAATTTTAAAAAGGTTAATGTGAACATTAATACAACGTTTGAGGCAGGTAGGTAGCGATCTCACAATACAATTAACTCTTGAACTTTATGTCTTGTGATTTCTTAATACTAGGTTGTTCTCTTCTCTAGCTTACTTTATGGTAGCAATACAGTGTACAAAACATACAACATACAGAATATGCATTATCCAACTTATTGTGTTATCAGTAATGCTTCCTGTCAATAGTAGGCTACTAGTAGTTCAGTTTTTGGGTAGTCAAAAATCATGCATGAATTTTCAACTGCAAGAGGGATCAGCACTTCTAACACATGCTTTATTCAATGCTCAATGATATAATAATAATAACAATAATAATAATAATGCATTATTATTATTTCTTAAAACATTTTTTTGCACTCATTTATTTATTTCTCATCTTCCCGGTTACTATCATTTCTTACTCTCCCCCCTTTTCCTTTCAATTAACTAAAGCATTATGTAAATTTTTCCAGTTAAACAAATGGCTCTTTACATGTCTTCTCAAGACGTTCAGTTTCTACAATTCCTGCAGCTTTCAGCCTTTCCCATAGTGCACTCATAACGTTATTTTTTTCTCAAATTCAAACTACTTTTTATTTATCTACAGAAAGAACATGCACTAGTGATACCCCTTAGTCCAAATTCATCTTTCCCTTCTCCAAATGCATCACATTGTCTTTCTTCTAGCACAAAAAATAGATGAACAGCCTGATTAAAACCCTTCACACAATGTCACACATTTTAAAAGTTTGATGTCTTGATAATTCATGTGATATAATTCTAAAAAATTATTTTAAGGAAACATAAAATACTAACTTGGATCGAAAATGATAACACTCAACTTTTTCATTTTTAATTGCATATATAGGAAATTGCTTCTGTCTCTTGATCTTTAAATGTATAGTAATTAAATTAATTAAAGAAGAAATTAATATCTTGGTCAAAAAAGAACAGCAAATCTCATTCAGAAAATCCAGTATATTGTCTTACTTCTACCACTGAACCTCTATGAGCCCTGACAAATTTTAGCTCACCTCTCCAAGCTTCACCCATCAATCTATAAAAGAAGAAAATATTCATTTAAAATTAACTCCCAAACATCTCTTAATGTTGAACTTCTCTGTGTCTTGTAATATGGGATATGAACAGTATCTTGACATTTCCCATGTACTTTTTGAACTGAATCACCTAGATATATGGAGCAATACACATACTCCCAAGTAATCAGCTCAGGGAGTAAGAAAAAAGGCCCTTCTCTGCACCATGTTGCTGTTTTTTTTTTGTATTTGTTTGTATATTTCTGTCAAAAATTCTAGTATGAAATAAGCTATCTTTCACATGAACTGCTTTTTTTTTTTCAGCTAGTCAAAATTCAGAAGTTCAATATATTTAAAGTGCTTGCTAAGCATATACTGTGTCTGACTGAATTCTAACACAATCATTAAATAGTGATAAATTAAGATATATTTCAGCCTTTCTGTAGCCTTTTTAAGATCTGTGATAATCTCATTTACTCTTGAGACTGGTTTCTTGTAAAGATTACATAAGACTGGTTTCAAATTATTTGAAACTTATTGGACAATGTGGAGGTTGGAGCCAATGAGTCAGGAGTCATGAACTTTTTGGAAAATATCTCTGTTATGTAACTATTTTTATTTAATTTTGAACAATGTAATTCTGCATATAAAATAATACATTTTGGGGTACCTGGGTGGCTCAGTGGGTTAACGCCTCTGCCTTCAGCTCAGGTCATGATTTCAGGGTTCTGGGATAGAGTCCCACATCGGGCTCTCTGCTCAGTGGGGAGCCTGCTTCCTCCTCTTTCTGCCTTCCTCTCTGCATACTTCTGATAAGTCTCTGTCAAAGAAATAAATAAAAATCTTAAAAAATAATAATAATACATTTAGCTCAAAAAGTATTCTTTTAAATACAATTTTATATAGAATTAATTTTTTAAAAAAGATTTTATTTATTTATTTGACAGACAGAGATCACAAGTAGGCAGAGAGGCAGGCAGAGAGAAGTGGGGGTGGAGAAGCAGGATCCCTGCAGAGCAGAGAGCCTGATGTGGGGCTCGATCCCAGGACCCTGAGATCATGACCTGAGCTGAAGGCAGAGGCTTTAACCCACTGAGACTCCCAGGAGCCACTAGTATTAAATTTTACAAAAACTCTGTTGGCACCTCAAAAAGTACCAATACATCCTTGGGGTATCTGGGTGGCTTAGTAGTTAAGCCTCTGCCTTAAGTATGGGTCATTACATCCTTAACTGATTAAAGACAAACAATAAGAGATCTATTTCAAAGGGAGATTTGAGAAGAGTCTGTTTCATATTACTTGATCCACTGTTAGGTTTCCAACTCTAATGAGTGAGTGTCACAACTGAGCACTTAAATCTTGTACAGTTTAACTCAGTAGATACTTATAAAGTGAAAATAAAATTATTTATCTGCATTAATAAATCCTTCACAACAACAAAATAATTATTAATGAATATTGACAGAGTATATCCAGGGTTAAGATGCAAAAATTATTTATAAAAGAATTTTCTATAATTCCTGGTTAAACTGGGGACATTATGCATTATAGAAATAAGACCAGAGTAACTGAATTCATTCTTCTGGGGTTTCATACTGAGAAAAAAAGTAGAAATTCTTCTTACTTCTGCCTTCCTGCTCATGTACATGACATCTCTAATTGGAAACACCATGATCATCCTTTTGGTGTGTGGTGACTACTGTCTGAATTCACCCATGTATTTCTTTGTAGCCAATCTTTCTTTCCTTGAAGTTGTCATTACCTCCACAGTGGTATCTAAGATGCTAGCCAACTCATTTTCCCTCATCAAGACAATATCCTTTATGGGATGTCTCGCACAATCTATATTCTATTTCCTTCTAGGATCCACAGAATTCTTCATCCTGGCCATCATGCCATTTGATTGGTGTATTGCCATCTGCAACCCACTGAGGTATGCCATCATTGTGAACACACAGACATGCATAATGTTACTTGTGGGGTCCTATTTAGGCGCATTTTTGTCAGTGTTGGCTATATCCATCCTTACTGTTCCATTAATCTTTTGTGGGCCAAATAAAAGCCATCATTTCTACTGTGATAAATACCCAGATGCTACAGCTGGCCTGTGAAGACATCTCTCTGGCTGAGGTGGCTGACTTTATATCCTATTCTGTGTTGCTCTTGGGCTCCTTGCTCCAGACAGGAGTGCATAACACCTGCATTGTTATTAATATCCATAGAGTTCCTACTGTGCAGGGACGGCAGAAGTCTTTCTCTACTTGTGTTCCTCATAGCGCAGTGGTTATACTTTATTATGGAGGCTCCATCCTCCTCTACATTCGTCCAAAGAAAGGCAATGCAATGAACATTAACAATGCAATGAACATTTTGCACAGTGCTGAACAACTTTGTAACACCAATGCTGAACCCTTCATCTAGAGCCTTCAAAATGAAAAAAGTCAAAGAATCACTGAGAGATGCCTCCAGTAAATACATAAGTATGCTAATAAATGTAAGACCTCAAAAATAATATTTTTACAGAATTCAATGATTTGCATGCTTGACAACAAAATCGTTCTTGTTGATGTAATTATGTAAATCTTTAAATTTTTTACATAAGGGAGAAATATACATGAAGATGAAGTCTTAAATATCTATACATATATTCTAAAGCAGTATTTCTTGAAGTTGGTCCAGTGTTCAGGTAGGATCTTAGAATCTGTTAGAGAATTAATGGAACCAAAATACATACAAACATTTCTACATACAAATATTTAAAATATATATATATATATATATATATATATATATAAATAATATTATACATATACATATGTACAATATTTTAGAGAGCAGGGGGGAGAAGCAGCAGGAGGGAAAGAATCTCAAGCAGATTCTATGCTTAACATGGACACAAACATGAGCCTGCATCTCATGATGCTGAGATCATGACCTGAGCTAAAATCTAGAGTTAGACATTCAACTGACTCAACCAGTTGCCCCATATACGTACATTCTAAAGCAGTCCTTATACTTCTCATTTTCCTGTTCCTTTAATTATTCTAAAGTAAACTTTCTGTACAAGCCTTTTATTTTAAATCTGATAAATCTGCTTGACAAAGAGTCTCACATAACTTTCTGTTACATAATCCTTTGATATTTTTCTCTGTAAATATCAATATATGTTTAAATTTAATACAAATAAAGTCTCATATTAAAATGGTAAATTTCATTTTATTTGATTTTTCAGATATTACTTTCCAATGATTTATCCCACTTGACATTTAACTTTTAAGTTACAGATGGATCTTCCTAAGCCTTTAGCTACTGACGGTAAAATATGCAGCAGTTATGTTCCTATTTCTTTGCTACAGATGCTATGACATAGAACTCATCAGAAATGTAAATCCACTGCGGAATATGCAGAGAAGACAGAACCAGCAGGAAAATATCAGAAAGATATATTTATTTTACTTTTCAGAACCATTGAAATGAATTCAGTTATTCAACTCCAGACTACACTTTTTTTTTCAATGATTTTTATTTTGGGAGGGTCTGTGACCCTTTAGTTTTCTCTAAGACCCTTAGGCTTACAGATCACTAAGCTTTAAATGTAAACTCAAATCAATCAGCCATCCAGCATATGTTCTAGAAGGAGGATTTATATATGATACTGGAAGACAAGAAATATATATATATATATATATATATATATATATATATATATATGATTGTTTTAGTAAATGTCACAGATAAATAAACCAACATTCATTCAACCATGAGAAAAGAAATAGCAACCAAAATTTTAAGAGTCATTGTGCCCTCTTGTTTAATTGGATTTGATTTTGAGACATAATTTTGTGTTGAGTTCTGACATGGTCACATTGTCACTGTGTGAACTTAGTCCAAATATTTAAATGTTTAGTCTTATAAAGTCTAAAATTAAAATAATAGCACATTGTTGTAAGAACTGACTTACAACTATCCATTGTTGTAAGAACTGACTTAATAATAAATAACATATAAACTAATACCAAAAAATCACTATATATACATATTGCTTAACAATGATGTTGAGTTAGTATTTTTATATTCTTTGGGCAAATACCTAGTAGAACAATTGCTGGATCATAGGGTAGTTCTGTTTTTAACTTTTTGAGGAGTTTTCTTACAGTATTCCAGAGTGGCTGGGCAAGTTTGCATTCTCAGCAACAGTGTAAGAGGATTCCCTTTTCTCTGGATCCTCAAGAACATCTGTTGATTCCTGTGTTGTTCGTTTTAAGCATTCTGACTGGTATGAGGTGATATTTCATTGTGGTTTTCATTTGTGTTTTCCTGATGATGAGTGATGTTAAGTTTCTTTTCATATTTTTGTTCACCATCTGTACATCATCTTTGGGAAAATGTCCTTCATGACTTCTGTCTATTTCTTAACTGGATTATTTGGTTCTATGGTGTTGTGTTTGATATGTGTTTCATAGATTTTGGATACTAGCCCTTCATCAGATACCATTTGAAGATATCTTGTTCCCTTTCAGTTTTGTTAATTTTTGTTGTTGTTGTTGCTGTTTTCACTTTGCAGAAGTTTTTATCTTGATTAAGTACCAGGAGTCCATTTTTCAGTTTTTGTTTTCCTTGTGTCTAGAGATGTGTATAGTGAGAAGTAGCTATGGCCAAGGTCAAAGAGGACTTCTCCTCTAGGACTTTGATGGTTTCCTGACTCACATTGAGGTGTTTCAATCATTCGGAGTTTATTTTTGTGTGTGGTATAAGAAAGTGGTCCAGTTTTATTCTTTTACAAAATGGGGTTTTTTCTTAAAGTCTACTAATGCACTGAAATTTCCATGGTAACAGAGAGATTACAGTTGAGTGAACAGTGAAAATATCTTAATTAAATGTAAGTAAGGAAATAGTTCTAAGGAAGTACTCATGTAAACATGATCAAGTTCAATTCTTGTTACCTGACTTACTTATCTCATGATAGCTAAATTATCTCTTGGAAGAAACATGTGACTTCATAAGAATACTGTTAGATGGTATAAGTTTATTAAAATACACACATCATGAAGATATTCCATCTTTGTCTAATCTTAAAATGCTCTTTCAATGCTTTCTGTATGTCTCAGTAGTGGATATAGAAACCAGGATATAATGTTTTTGAGTCATCTGCATTTAATTTATCAATCATTTCCACCTCGTTTTTAATATACCAAACCTGTATTCCAATTATTGAATTTACCATATCCTCTATATATTTGACTACACATCCTCACTATAAATAAACCAGTATTAATAGTAAGTTTTCAATGTGTCTGTCTTTTCTCAGCACCCTAGCATTCCTGTATCAGCACCCAGGCCATTTCTTGAATCATCCATATTGCTAGAGGGACTGTCTAGTGGGAGAAGATATTGGTTGGCTCTTTCAAACATAACCTTTGACATTATTATTATTTTATTGCCAAGAATACAATCTGGAAATATAATTCAGATCTGTATGTGTTTGAATGTGAATTCTGAAGAAAAAACTGTTTTATAGTAATGTGAAAGCTTGTTGACCAGAAAAGGTACAGGCTTTCTGGAAGCAGTCTCCTCCATTACCCTCAATTATCCTAAAATAAGGAACACTTTATCTTCTGTGACTGATTCCCATTATTGAAGTTCAGCACCTGATGTCCACTATTATTTTAACATGTATCACAGTATTGAAATTGGGTGATGAATTATCTTTCCTGGAGGACATGTTGTTTCTTAAGGACATTTATAATGGCTGCACTGTTTGTTTCAGTATCTCTATTGCCAAGTGTGTTTTACTGAGCAGCATATGAGACAAATCACACTGGGAAAGGGATTTTCATATTTTATTTACTATTGTATTTCTAATATCTCTAAGAGTGCCTCAGAAATATTAGTTTTATATAAACATTAATTGATTCAGGAAATAAATGAGTAAACTAATTCTAAGTGGTCAATATATATTGCAAACTAACAAGATTAAATATTAAGCAGTCAATATGTATTTAAAATTTAATTTAACAATATTATATGTGCTTTGTAATATTACCTGGAATATTCCTCAAGATGAATTTACCATATCCATTTGAATCTCCTTCTCACTATTGGTATGTTCATATCTTCACTTTATTTATCACTCATCTATGGTAAGTTGTATAATTCTGGGAATTCATCATTTTTTCTAGGTTCTTCTTTTTTTTAATGTAATTGTTCATAGTATTCTTTGATGATCCCTTGTAATCCTGTGGCATTACATGGAATTGTTGTGTCTTCTATATCTAATTTTATTTGAGATTGTTATTTTTTCTTAGTCTATGTAAAATGATTTCTCAATTTTGTGTGTATATATGTAATACATATTATATATATATATATATATATATATATATATATATATATATACCCACATTAGTTTCAGGCATAGAATTTAGTGATTCATCACTAATACAAAGCACTCAGTGCTCATCACAAGTGACCTATTTAACATCAATCACCTGTTTAAACCATCCCCTGTCCCATCTTCCGTCCAAGAACAATAAGTTTGTTCTCTATGGCTAAGTGTCTGTTTCTTAATTTGTCTCTCTCTCTCTCTCTTTTTTTTCATTTGTTTTGTTTTTTAAGTTCCATATATGAGTGAAATTATATTTTATTTTTCTTTCTCCGACATACTTATTTTACTTAGCATTATAATCTCTAGCTCCTTCCATGTTCTTGCAAATTGCAAGATTTCAAATTTTTTCTGGCTGAAAAATATTCCAATATATATCTATGCCACATCTTCTTTATTCACTCATATATCAATGGACACTTTGGCTGCTTCCATAATTTTGCTGTTGTAAAAAATGTAATAAACATAGGTATGCATATATCTCTTTGAATAGGAGTTCTATCTTTCTATCTATCATCTATTGATCTATCATCTATCTACCTATCATCTCATCTATCTATGTAAATACACATTTACTAGATACCTACTGATACCTACCTACCATACTGGATAGTAGGGTAGTTCTGTTTTTAACTTTTGGAGAAACTTCCAAACTGTTTTCTACAGTGACTCAGTCACTTTGCATTCCTACCAACAGTGCATGAAGGATCCTTTTTCTCCACATCCTCACTAAAACTTGTTGTTTCTTGTCCTGTTGATTTTACCCATTCTGACAGGTGTGATGTGATTTCATATTGTAGTTCTAGTTTGTATTTTCTTTGTTTGTTTGTTTGTTTGTTTGGGTTAAGCTGCTGTTGCTGTCTTTAGCGGATTTCGGTAATAGATAAAACTGACCTCATAGCATTAATCTGATAATTTTCTTTCTTCTTGAAATTTTTTGATATAGTTTAAGAAGAATAAGTATTAATTCTCCTTTAAATATTCAGTAGAATTCATCTGATATGCTACTTGGCCATAGACTTTGGGTGTTGGGAGTATTTTCATTGAATTACATTGCCAGTAATTGATCTGTTCAAATTTTCTATTTCTTCCTGCCTCAGTTTTGGTAGTTTAAATGTTTCCAAGAATTTGTCCATTCCTTCCTGGTTTCCCAATTGTTTGTATATGTATATATGTATATATACTCATATATATATATATGTATATGTGTATACACACATGCATACACACACACACACACACACACATATATATCATATATCCATATGATATATAAGACTCTCTGTTAATCATCTGCTAATATTCTGTTGGTTGTTATGTCCCTCATTTATTTGTAATTGTATTTACTTGAATTCTTTCCCTTTTTTATGAATCTGGCCAAAGACTGACCAATTTTGTTGATCTTCCAAAATAACCATTTACTGTTTCATTTTTGTTTTTGTTTTAGTTCCTGGTTTCTTTGGTCTGTTCTATAGGGGTTTTGTTTGTTTGTTTGTTTGTTTCTGTTTTTTGTTTTTAATTATTTCTATGGCATTTATTTCTGCTTTAATCTTGATAATTTTGTTCTCCGACCAGATTTGCGTTTGATTTGTTTTTCTATGATAGGTCAATTAGGTGTGCCTTTATGTTGTTTATTTGAAAATTTTCTTGCTTCTTGAGGTAGACCTTTATTTCTATTCACTTCCCTCTTATAACTGCTTTTGCTACATCTCAAAGATTTTCAACTATTTTCTTTACATTTTCATTTGTTTCTAGGTAACTTTTGATTTCTTTTTCAGTTTCTTGGTTAGTCCATTCATTGATTAGTAGCATTTTATTTAACCTCCATGTATTTTAGTCTTTCCAGAATTATTTTCTTAATTGTTTCTAGTTTTATAGTATTGTTTTCAGAAAACAAAACAAAACAAAACATGATCTCCATCCTTTTGTACTTATCCAGGGTTGTGTGTGACCAATATGTAATATATTCTGGAGAATGTTTCATGTTAAATTGAAAGTAATGTGTATCCTACTGTTTGAGAATAGAAGATTCTGAATATGTCTGTTAAATTTATCTTGTCCAGTGGGTCTTTTTTAAGCTACTGCTGTTTTTCTGACTTCATAATCTGCTCATTAATGTAAGTGAGTTGTTAAAGTTCTCTATTATTTTATTACTACTAATTATTTCCTTTATATTTGTTATGAACTGTTTTATGAATTTTGGTGTTCCTATATTGTGTGCTTAAATATTTACAAATTTTATATCTTCTTGTCAGAATATTCCTTTTATTATTATATGGAGCCCTTCTCTGTCTCTTGTTACAGTCTTTATTTTATTTTAAGATTTTATTTATTTATTTTAAAGAGAGAGAGAGAGAGATCACAAGTAGGCAGAGAGGAGGCAGAGAGAGAAAGGGAAGCAGGCACCCCACACCCCGAGCAGAGAGTCTGATGCCGGGCTCAATCCCAGAACCTTGAGATCATGATCTGAGCAGAAGGCAGCAGCTTAACCCATTGAGCCACCCAGGCGCCCTACAGTCTTTATTTTAAATTCCACTCTATTCAATATAAATATTCTGAACTTTGTTTTCTTTTCACATCCATTTACATAACAAAATGCTTCTTATTGACCTCCATTACAATTTGCATGTTTCTTTAGACCTGAAAGGAGTCTCTTGTAGGAAGTATATAGATGGGTCTTATTTGTTTATCCATTGTATCACCCAATGTCTTCTGATTGAAACCTTTATGCCATTTACATCCAAATAAATTAATGATAAATGCATATTCATTGCAGTTCCTTTACTTGTCCTGTGGTTGCTTTTGTAATTCTTGCCTAATCCTTCTACTCTTGCTGTTTTCATGGTTTGTTTGCTTTCTATAGCCCCTTGACTGATTTTTTAGAGAAATACTTATTTTTACTGTATTTGTTTTGTTTTGTTTTACTTTTTGTATCTCACGTATGATTTTTCCTTTCCACTTAAATTGCCCCCTTTAATATTTCTTGTAGGGCTAATTTAGTGGTCATGAACTTATTAGGATTTTGTTTGTGTGAGAAACTATTTATCCCTCTTTTTATATGAATGATAGCCTTGCTGAATAGAACGTTTTAACTGCTGAGTTTTCCCTTTCAATTCTTTGCTTGTATTATACCCTTCCTTTCTGACTTGCAAAGTTCTTGCTGAAAACTCTGCTGATAAACTTATGAGGTTCCCCTTGAATGTAATTGCTCTGTTTTTCCTTCTTTTTTTTAATTTTTTATTTTTTATAAACATATATTTTTATCCCCAGGGGTACAGGTCTGTGAATCACCTGGTTTACACACTTCACGGCACTCACCAAAGCACATACCCTCCCCAATGTCCATAATCCCACCCTCTTCTCCCAAACCCCCTCCCCCCAGCAACCCTCAGTTTGTTTTGTGAGATTAAGAGTCACTTATGGTTTGTCTCCCTCCCAATCCCATCTTGTTTCTTTTATTCTTCTCCTACCCACTTAAGCCTCCATGTTGCATCACCACTTCCTCATATCAGGGAGATCAGCAATGTCGACAATAGCCAAACTATGGAAAGAACCTAGATGTCCATCAACAGATGAATGGATCAAGAAGATGTGGTATATATACACAATGGAATACTATGCAGCCATCAAAAGAAATGAAATCTTGCTATTTGCTCTGTTTTTCCTTCTTGCTTTTAACTGTGTTTTTATTATTTTTTACACGATTTGGAATATTATGTGTCTTAGTGTGGTCCTCTTTTGACTGAATATTTTTGGGGATCTCTCTGTCTATTGGATCTTGGTATCTGTTTCCTTCCCCTGGTTAGGAAAATTTTGAGCTATTTTTTCTTCAATTTACACCTTTCCATTTATTCTTCTTCTTAGATCCCTATAATGCAAATGTTATAATGGCTGATGGGGCCACTGAGTTCTTAAGACTAACTTCAGTTTGCATATTTTCCCTCTCATTTGCTAAGCATGATTGTTTTCCTTGACCCTGTCTTCCAAGCAGTTAACTCATTTTCCACTTCAATTTTCCTCCTATATATTCCCTTGTTGTTATTTTTTATTCCCTTTTTATTTTTGTGCTTATTTGTAATCAATCCTTTGTTATTTCTCTGTTAAGATTTTCAGTAATAGAGCACCTGGGTGGCTCAGTCAGTTAAGCATCAAACTTTGGCTCAGGTCATGATCTCAGGATCCTGTGATTGAGTTCCATGTCAGTGGAGAGTCTCTTTCTCCTTCTTCCTCTACCCTCCCCTTTCCCCACTTGTGTTTCTTCTCTCTCTCAAATTAATTAATAAAAATGTTACAGAACATTCCACCCTAAAACAACAGAATACTCATTCTTCTCAATTGCACATAGAACTTTCTCCAGAATAGACCACATACTGGGTCACAAATCAGGACTCAAATAATAGAAAAAGACTGAGATTATTCCCTGCACATTCTCAGATTACAATGCTTTAAAACTGGAGCTCAATCACAAGGAAAAGTTCCAAAGGAACTCAAACACCTGGAAGCAAAAGACCACCTTGCATAAGAATGATTGGATCAACCAGGAGATCAAGGAAGAACTGAAACAATTCATGGAAACCAATGACAATGAAGACACTTCAATCCAAAACCTATGGGATACAGCAAAGGCGGTCCTAAGGGGGAAATACATAGCCATCTAAGCATCCCTCAAAAAAATTGAAAAATCCAGAACACAGCAGCTGTCTCTACACCTTAAAGACCTGAAGAATCAACAACAAATCAAACCAACTCCACACATAAGAAGGGAAATCATCAAGATTAGAGCTGGGTTCGATGAGATAGAAACCAGAGATAAAGGATAATGTATCAATGAAACTAGAAGCTGGTTTTTTGAAATAATAAAAAATATCAATAAAGCATTGGCAACACTAATCCAAAAGAAAAGAGAGAAAGCTCCAATTCATAAAATAATGAATGAAAAGGGAGATATCACAATGAACACCAAGGAAGTAGAAACAATCATCAGAAGTTATTATCAACAGTGATATGGCAATAAGCTAAGCAACCTAGATGAAATGGATGCACTCCTGGAAAACTATAAACTCCCAAATTTGAATCAGGAAGAAATTAACAACCTGAATAGGCCAATATCTAGTAACGAGATTGAAGCGGTGATCAAAAACCTCCCAAAAAAACAAGAGCCCAGGACCTGATGGATTCCCTGGGAAATTCTACCAAACTTTCAAAGAAGAAATAACACCTATTCTCCTGAAGCTATTTCAAAAAACTGAAGAAGAAGGAAAACTTCCTGACTCTTTCTATGAGGCCAGCATTGCCCTGATCCCCAAACCAGGCAAAGAACCTACCAAAAATGAGTATTTCAGACCTATATCACTGGTAAATATGGATGCTAAGATTCTCAACAAGATCCTAGCAAATAGGATCCAAAAGCACGTTAAAAAGATTAGCCACTATGACAACGTGGGATTCATCCCTGGGTTACAAGGATGGTTCAACATTCGCAAATCAATCAAAGTGATAGAACAAATTAATAAGGGAAGAGATAAGAACCACATGGTCCTCTCAATTGATGCAGAAAAAGCATTTGACAAAATCCAGCATCCGTTCCTGATTAAAACACTTCAACACATAGGGATAGAGGGAACATTCCTGAACTTCTTCAAATCTATCTATGAAAGACCCACATCAAATATCATCCTCAATGGGAAAAAGCTTGTGACCTTCCCGTTGAGTTCAGGAACACGACAAGGATGCCCACTTTCACCACTCTTATTCAAAAGAGTATTAGAAGTCCTAACAACAGCAATCAGACAACAAAGGGAAATAAAAGGTATTCAAACTGGTAATGAAGAAGTCAAAAATCTCTCTCTTTGCAGACAACATGATTTTTTATATGGAAAACCGAAAAGACTCCACCCCCAAACTTCTAGAACTCATACAGCAATTCAGCAATGTGGCAGGATACAAAGCCAATGTACAGAAATCAGTTCCTTTCTTATACACTAACAGTGAAAATACAGAAAGGGAAATTAGAGAATTTATTCCATTTACTATAGCACCAAGAACCATAAGATACCTGGGAATAAACCTAACCAAAGAGGTAAAGGATCTGTACACAAGGAACTACAGAACACTCATGAAAGAAATGGAAGAAGACACAAAAAGATGGAAGACCATTCCATTCTCTCGAATCAGAAGAATAAACATTGTTAAAATGTCTATGCTGCCCAGAACAATCTATACTTTTAATGCTATTCTGATCAAAATTCCACCGGTATTCTTCAAAGAGCTGGAGGAAATAATCCTAAAATTTGTATGGAATCAGAACAAACCCTGAATCACTAAGGAAATGTTTAAAAACAAAAATAAAACTGGGGACATCACATTACCTGATTTCAAGCTTTACTACAAAGCTGTGATCACTAAGACAGCATGGTACTGGCATAAAAACAAACACATAGACCAGTGATAAAGAGTAGAGAGCCCAGATATGGACCCTCAACTCTATGGGTAAATAATCTTCAACAAAACAGGCAAAAATAAACAGTGGAAAAAAAGACAGTCTTTTCAATAAATGGTGCTGAGAACACTAGGCAGCTATATGTATAAGAATGAAACGCGACCATTCTTTACACCGTAACAAAGATAAACTCAAAATGGATAAAAGACCTCAATGTGAGGCAGGAATCCATCATAATCCTAGAGGGGAACATAGGCAGTAATCTCTTCAATATCAGCCACAGCAACTGCTTTCAAGATATGTCTCCAAAGGCAAAGGAAACAAAAGCGAAAATAAACTTTTGGTACTTCATCAAAATCAAAAGCTTCTGTACAGCAAAGGAAACATTCAAGAAAACAAAGAGGCAACCCACTGAATGGGAGTAGATATTTGCAAATGACAGTACAGACAAAAGGTTGATATCCAGGATCTATAATAAACTCCTCAAACTCAACACACACAAAACAGACAATCATATGAAAAGATGGGCAGAAGATATGGACAGATGCTTTTCCAATGAAGACATACAAATGGCTATCAGACACCAGAAAAAGCGTTCATCATCACTATCCCTCAGGGAGATTCAAATTAAAACTACATTAAGATATCACCTTACACCAGTTAGAATGGCCAAAATTAACAAAAAAGGAAACAACATGTGTTGGAGGGGATATGGAGAAAGGGAAACCCTATTCTACTGCTGGTGGGAATGCAAGTTGGTGTAGCCTCTCTCTTTGGAGAACAGTGTGGAGATTCCTCAATAAATTAAAAATATAACTTCCCTATACTCTGCCATTACACTCCTGGGTATTTACCTTGAAGATACAGATGTCGTGAAAAGAAGGGCCATCTGTACCCCAATGTTTATAGCAGCAATGGCCACAGTCGCCAAAATATGGAAGAACCAAGATGATCTTCAATGGACAAATGGATAAGGAAGATGTGGTCCATATACACTATGGAGTATTTTGCCTCCATCGGGAAGGACAAATACCTAACTTTTGTAGCAACATGGACAGGACTGGAAGAGATTATGCTGAGTGAAATAAGTCAAGTAGAGAGTGTCAATTATCCTATGGTTTCACTTATTTTTGGAGCATAACAAATAGTATGGAGGACATGGGGAGATAGAAAGTGGAAGGTAGTTGGGGGAAATTGGAAGAGGAGGTGAACCATTAGAGACTATAAACTCTGAAAAACAATCTGAGTGTTTTGAACGGGTGGGGGGTGGGATTCGGGGTACCAGGTGGTGGGTATAATAGAGGGCATAGATTGCATGGAGCACTGGGTGTGGTGCACAAATAATGAATACTGTTATGCTGAAAAAAAAATAAATGAATCAGTAAAGTTGTTAACATAAAGATTTTCAGATGATGTGGGGAAAGAATGGAGGACTCAATAAGACTCATTTTTTTTTTAAGGATTTTATTTACTTGTTGGAGAGACAGAGTAGAGAGCACAGACAGGGGTGCTGTAGACATAGATAAAGGCAGCTTCCCACTGAGCAGAGACCCCAATGCAGGACTACATTCAAGGGACTTTGGATCATGACCTGAGCTAAACACAGATGCTTAACCAGCTGAGTAACAGAGATGACCCAATCAGTGATACTCTTAACACAGAAATAAGAAAAAAAAAAGAAGAAGAGATAAAAAACACAATAAAGGAAATTAAAAATAAATTTTTGCTTGTTTTCTTTTTGTTTAGATGTGGAATTTAACAAATCCGCCACCTATATATGACACCCAGTTCTCATCAAAACAACTACTCTCCTTAATATTTACCACTGATTTAACAAATCCCCCTAGTGTCTCACCTCTACCACTCAGCAGTCGGTTCTCTGTATTTAATATCCATCCACTTCATGTCCCATCTCAGATTCCAATGTATCATTTAAAAGAACTAAAAGAGCCAAAACATGAGCCAAAGAATTAAAGTTCACTTAGCCCTAAAGCTCAGGCATTGATGTGAAACGTGTTACCAATGAACTACTGGACTGGGAAGTACTACAGACTTACCTCACTGCAGGCATGAGCAAATGAGTCCAGAATTTTCACTCCTAGCCTTTCTAGCCTTACTTACTGTGAAGCATCATCAAACCTAAAATCTGGCTAACTTCCTTTCCCATGTGGGTTACTGCTATGACACCAATAGCTCTTGATTTATCTCACTCCTTTCACTAAACAGCAGTGAGATTTGCAAATGCAAAATATATCGTGTCATTTCCTATTTGATACACTTTGATAATCCATCGCTTGTCTCAGTGTAAAATCCTGAAACCATTGTAGGGCTTTCAGTGATCTACAGGAACTAGCACTTGCTTTCCCTCCAAACTCGTCTCCTTCTTCCATCCCTACATTACCCAGGCTTCTTCACCTGACATTTATGCCATACTCTCTGCTGGGGATACTACTTCCATTCTTATTCTCCTCATCTACAAAGTGTAGATTAAAGTACAACATAAACATAGAAAGCTTGCTTAACACTCTATGTTGATTCAGACTTTATTGTTCCATGTCAATAACTAGCTTATACTTTATTGTTTCATGGCAAACATCAGAAATAGACATAAATCTGTTATTCCTTGGATAAGTCATATATGTTTGTCCTTCAAAACTAGAGACTCTATTCAGGCAAAATACCTCCTGGTATTTTCTTTACTTTGTGTCCCTGGGCAATCCAGACTGCATCAAGAAAGCTGACATATTAAAAAAAAAAAAAAAGCTTAATATTTGTGGAATGAATGAATGAGATAGTAGGCAGGAGTAATAGAGGTCTTCTAAATATTGGCTAGATAAAAGAAAGTTTGACTCCTTTCTTCCTGCCTTCTTTCCCACTTATATGTTCCACTCCCTTCCATTTTCTTCCTTTTCCTTCTTTTTTTTTACCTCTCCCCTGCTCTCTCTCTCTCTCTCTCTCTCTTGTCTTTTTTTTCTCTCCCCTTCTCCCTTTCTCTCCTTCCCTCTCCACCTATTCCTTCCCCTCCACTTATGCCTCCTTCCCTTTGTCTTCCTCTTTCCCATACTTCCTTGCCTAGGATTTTATTAAACAGAAAACATTAAAATGTCTAAGTTCCTGTAGATAAACTGTGGCACTTCAAAAATCATTTGTTCTTGTCATGAAGAGATAATTTAGGTTAACAATAATTTCTATATCTTTTCTTTTATTCATTTATTTATTTCATAGACATTTAATAGACAGGAGTACCACCAGGAATTGAATCTATAACAGCAGTTTCCTACTCGTTCTTCCATGATGTGTAACTTTTACCACATATGCTTTATGAACTCAGGAGAAATTTTCTGTAAATTCTGAAAATATGGTGTAAAATCATCATGTCCTTGAATCACTATTATATTCTCACCAGATAATGAAAGAAAGTGCCAAAGGACAAAAATCCTTCTAAGATGATGTTGTAGGGGCACCTGAGTGGCTCAGTGGGTTAAAGCCTCTTCCTTTGGCTCAGGTCATGATCCCAGAGTCCTGGGATCAAGCCCCACATCGGGCTCTCTGCTCAATGGGAAGCATGCCCCCCCCCCACTGCCTCTATACCTACTTGTGATCTCCATCTGTCAAATAATAAACTTTAAACCTTAAAATAAACTTTAAAAAATAAAATTAAATTAATTTTGTAGAGACAATTTATCTTCTGAGGGATTGTTGCCAAGAGGCAGTGAAGAAACGCTTTCATCATGACATATGGAATTCAACATAGCACAAAGGATGACATTCAGGTTTGAAGGCTCTGAACCTGTTACTCACATATTCCCAAAATTGATCCATTACATGTTCTGTGCTAATTTTCCTTACCTGAAAAACAAACAAAACAAACAAACAAAAACCCTCCCCTTGACTCTTATTCCATAAATAACATATTTTTTAAAATTTATTTTCTAACAGCCTCTTTGGATTCTTGTTTCCTCAAACTGTAGATAACCAAGTTCAGCAGTTGGGTGACCACAGTGTAGGAGACAGAAATGATCTTGATGATCTCAGGTGACAGGTGGTCATTAGGGTGAACGTACATGGAAATCATATCCCCATAGTAGATAGTGACAAGAGCCAAATGGGAACTACATGTGGAAAAGTTCATCATCATGTCAGAAGCAGAGGGAGTTCTCAATATGGTAAATGCAATGAAAACAGGACACAAGTATGAGAAAAAATCAAATGCACAGGACTGCAATTGACATGATAAAGGTGACGATCCTGTTAATATACACACAGGAACATTTAAGCTGCATGAGGGGAGGGAGGTCACAGAAGAAATGATTGATCACATTAGGATCGCAGAAATCCAACCTGAAAAATTATTAGGGAGGGCAGAAATCCTGTGCTAACACCTGTCAACCAGGAGATTTGCTACCAACTTGGTGCATATCTCAGAACTCATCATGAAAGAATAGTAGAGTGGGCTGTAGATGGCCAGATATGGTCATAAGACATCATGGCCAGAGCAAAGCAGTAAGCACCCCCAGAGCACACAAAGAAGTAAAGCTGTTCCATCCATACAGGTGGGAAAGAAGATGGCTTGGCCAAGAGAGAACAAGTTGGGTAAAAGAGGGAACGCAATGGTGGATGTATACCAGATCTCCAGAAAGGAGAGGTGTTTGAGAAATACATACATGGGTGAGTGCAGTCACTGGTCATGGCTCACCACTGCAATAATGACAGCATTACCTGTGACTGTGAGAAAGTAGGTGAATAGGAAAATAGCTAAAAACAGTTTATTCCATTCAGGATTTTTCTAGAATCCTAGCAGCTGAAACTCAATGACACTAGACATATTTAGGAGCATCATTGTCTGTGGAAGGGAAAAAGTTTTGGAAAAACACTATACACAGCCACCCAAATATTTGTAGTTCTTCATGTTTAGCAGTTCAAAGACTATTTTTTAATAGTTTAAATCTTTGTGTACAACATTTTATAGGAACAAGGAATTTCACCTTGGTTTTCCAGGAAAATACTTTGGTATCACAAGCTGATAGTGGATATTAGATCTTGGAAAAAACCTCAGCAAATTCCACTCATGCTCTCTGAAATTTAAAAGTCTTAGGCATAAATATTTAAAAAAATATATACAACTCTGATGGAAACCAAATTTGGAAACTGAAAATAATAACAATGATTTTTAGGGTTGCTTGGGGGGGCTCAGTGGGTTAAAGCCTCTGCCTTTGGCTCAGGTCATGGTCCAGGTGTTCTGGGGTCCAGCCCCACTTCAGGCTTTCTGCTTGGCAGGGAGCCTGCTCTACCCGCCCCCAACACTTGCCTTTCTGCCTACTTATGATCTCTGTCAAGTAAAAAAAGAAAATCTTTTAAAACTATTTAAAAATAACAATTTTTAAAAGCAGGCCTATATGAAAGCAATGACTGAGCCTGGGTGGCTAAATTGGTTAAACACCAGCCTTCAGCTCATTTCATGATCCCAGCATCCTGGGATGGAGTCCTATATTGAGCTCCCTGCTCAGCAGGGAGCCTGCTTCTCTCTCTCTCTGCCTGTTACTCCACCTGCTTGCACTTCTTTTATCTCTCTCCTCTGAAGAATAAGGAAAGTCTTTAAATAATAAAAATAAATAAAATGCAAAACATTGCAAGAATTAAGATGGTGGAGGAGTTGGGGTACTCTAGCCTTATTTGATCCCTCAAACATAGCTAGATGATATTGAAAATTCAAAAAAAAATCAATCTAAAAACTGAAAGAACAAAAATCCATAGCAAGAGACAGAAAAGCAGTCACATTATGGAATGTAGGAGTTGCAGAAATTTGATTTGGGGAAGAAAATAACTGGGTGTTGCAAGGGGGAGGGAGACCTGATGATGAAGGGAGGAACAAGAGATAGAGAGATAATGCAAAACCACAGCAGGCGATTTCACAAGAAAAAAAAAAAATCCCAAAATATTGACTAGGAAAAAGAGAGGGGCTGACTATTCCAAATTTTTCTAAGAAGAAGAGTGCAAATTCTGGTTTTAGAGGTTTTTGGTAGCACCAAGGTCATTCTTGGAGGGTTAGTGGTGCTCTGGTGAGGAAGGAGGGCAGAGTGCCAGGAGCAGGCAGGTTATCTGAGGATCCCACGGGTCATACAGGGAGAAACTGTTCTACCCCTTGGAGTGAATTTGGGAGTGGCAGCACAACCTCTCTACGGATAAAAGAAGTGGCAACACCACTGTGATGCCCTGTTCACTAGCACAGGAATGAAGACAACAGCTGATGGCAGAAAGCTTGGTGCTAGCTTTTTGCTTCACTTTGCTTGAATTGCTGTGTGGACAAAGGAATGATTTTTGGGACAAAGCTTCACTGATCAGAGTGCAGAGAGACACTCCCACAGAGCATCAGTACAGATTAACACCATATAGACCTTTAAAATTTGAAGTTATGAAACACAACCACAAGCCTAAGATAAAAGACAGATTTGCTATGCTAAGTGGCACATGGACAGTTTAGATATAAGTGGGGTGAAAGCAGAAATTTAGCAGAATTGAAAGGTACAAAAAAGGTTGATAATTTGATCTTCTGTGGGGGTTTCCTGAAAAGTGGCAGTCTGGAACTCCAGGGACAAGAGAGCTGATAATGGATTTTACTCTCCACCCACCAGCACTGACTGACTTCAATGGACTAAGCAGTGTCCCCTAGAAGAGGTCAGAGCTGCTTGCACCAAACCCTGACTCCCTTTGCCATGTAGGTGCATCTCTACTAGGACAAGTCCACTTGAGAGTTACACAGAAACCTGACCCCTAGAACATCAACACAAACCCCACACACACACCAACTCAACTGATCATAGAGTGCTCCAACCCTTCAGCTATATGTAAAGTAAGATCTTCTGTCCTTTATTTTTTTTAATTTATTTATCTCTTCTTAATGTAATTGTTACTCTCAGAAGCAGGTATACAACATGCTTTCCTAACAATCACACACAGAGAGAGAGAGAGAGAGAGAGAGAGAGAGAGAGAGAGAAAACAAAGACAAAAACAGTTATCCAGACAAAATGACAAGAGAGGAGAGGAATTTACCTCAAAAGAAAGAAGAGGAAACAGTCATGGCCATGGATTTAATCAAAACAGATATGAGTAACATGTCTAAACCAGAATTTTACACACTAATAATAAGGATACTAGTTGGTTTGAGAAAAACAAAGAAAACACTTGAGAATTCCTTATTGAAAGACAAATAAACTTAAAACTACTCAAGCTGATATAAAATATCTAAGATGTAAATCTGAAATAATGCAATGAGACTGAGGATGAGCAAGCAGAGAAATGAATCAGTGATGTAGAGGATAACAATATGGAAAAGAATGAAGTTGAAAGGAAGCTGGAAAATAAGGTATTGGATTTCAAATGTAGATGTAGGGAATTCAGTTATTCCTTAAAGCATAATGGCCTTTATATAATATAATCCCCAGAACAAGAAGAGAAAGGAAAAGCAAAATAAGGCCTATTTTAGAAAATTATAGCTGAAAAGTTCTCTAATCTGGGGAAGGAACAGACATCAAAATCCAAGAACCACAGAGAACTTTTATTAGATTAAAACTAACAAACAAAACAAAATGAACAAACAAAACTGCCTTCACAGCGGACATAGGCAAAATATGTGGACAAGGAAAGAATCCTGAAAGAAGCAAAGGAGGGGGAAGTCCCTAAACTCCAAGTGAAGACATATCAACTTGCCAGCTGTTAAGTCCAAAGAAACTTAATGGGTCAGAAGAAAATGGAATATATATATATATATATATATATATATATATATGCAGTATGAATATATTATACAGCAATAATGCCCTTCAGAATTGAAGGAGAGACGAGATCCCAGATAACGAAACCCTAAAGGAGTTCATGACTACTAAACCAGTCCTGCAAGAAATATTAAAGGGGGTAAAGACAGGATAGGGAACATAACTCAACATCATAAAAGCAGTACATGGAAGACCTACAACTAATATCATCCACAAATCCACAATGGGGAAAAACTGAGACCTCTTCTTGTAATGTCAGGATCAAGACAGGAATATCCATTCTTACCATTACCACTTAAAATACTGCAGGAATTTTTAGCCTCAGTGATAGAATAACAAAAAGAAATAAGAGCATCCAAATTTGCACAGAATAAGGCGACATTTTAGTATTTGCAGATGATGATACTCTGTATATTTAAAAAAAACTGATAGTATCTACAAGAAAATTTGCTAGGGCATCTGGGTGGCTCAGTGGGTTAAGCCTCTGCCTTCTACTCAGGCCATGCTCTCAGGGTCCTGGGATTGACAGGATCTCTGCTAAGTAGGGAGCCTGCTTCCCTCTCCCCCTCTGCCTGTCTCACTGCCTACTTGTTATCTCTCTCTCTCTCTCTTTCAAATAAAAAAAAATTCAAAAAAAAATTTTGCAAGAACTGATATCCAAATTCAGTAAAGCTGTAGGATATTAAATAAATGTACATGAATCTGATGCATTTCTGTACACTAATAAATAAGCAGCAGATGGGTGCCTGGGTGTCTCAGTGGATTAAAACCCCTGCCTTTGGCTCAGGTCATGATCCCAGGGTCCTGGGATCAGCCCTGCATTGAGCTCTATGCTCAGCAGGGAGTCTGCTTCCGTTACTCTCTCTCTGCCTACCTCTCTGCCTACTTGTGATCTCTGTCGGTCAAATAAATAAATAAAATATTTTAAACAAGCAAACAAATAAATAAGCAGCAGAAAAATAGATCAAGAAGTTGATATAATTTAAAATTACATCAATGGGGTGTCTGGATGACTCAGTGGGTTAAGCCTCTGCCTTCAGCTCGGGTCATAATCTCAGAATCCTGGAATCAGACCCTGCATCAGGCTCACTGCTCAGCTGGGAGCCTGTTTCTCCCTCTCTCTCTGCCTGCCTCTCTGCTTACTTGTGATATATCTCTCTCTCTGTGTGTGTGTGTGTGTCAAATAAATTTAAAAAAATCTTTAAAAAATTACATAAAAATCTAGAAGATAAAAATAAATAAGCCTAATCAAAGAGGTGAAGAATCTATACTCTGAGGACTATAAAACAACATAGGAAAGTAATTGAAGGAGGTAAAAAGACATGGGAAATCATTGCATGGGAATTCATGAGAAGAACAAATGTTGCTAAAATATCTATACTAGTGAAATCCATATACATTTTAATGCAATTCCTATCAAAATATCATGAGCAATTTTCAAAGAGCAGAAAAAAAAAAAACAGTCCTAAAATGTTTATGAGACCACAAAGGAAGCAGTTAACAAAAAAGGAGGCAACCCACAGAATGGGAGAAGATATTTGCAAATGTTAGTACAGACAAAAGTTTGATATCCAGGATCTATAAAGAACTCCTCAAACACAACACACACAAAACAGATAATCATTAAAAAAAATGGGCAGAAGATATGAACAGACACTTCTCCAACGAATACAAATGGCTACCAGACACATGAAAAAATGTTCATCCTCACTAGCCATCAGGGATATTCAAATTAAAACCACACTAAGATACTACCTTACACCAGTTAGAATGGCCAAAATTAGCAAGACAGGAAAACACATATGTTGGAGAGGATGTGGAGAAAGGGGAACCCTCTTACACTTTTGGTGGGAATGCAAGTTGGTGCAGACACTTAGGAGAACAGTGTGGGGATTCCTCAAGAAATTAAAAATAGAGCTTCTCGATGACCCTTCCATTGCACTCCTGGGTATTTACCCCAAAGATACAGATGTTGTGAAAAGAAGGGCCATCTGTACACCAATGTTAATAGCAGCAATGGCCACGGTCACCAAACTGTGGAAAGAACCAAGATGCCCTTCAACGGATAAATGGATAAGGAAGATGTGGTCCATATACACTGTGCAGTATTATGCTTCCATCAGAAAGGATGAATACCCAACTTTTATGGCAACATGGACGGTACTGGAAGAGATTATGCTGAGTGAAATAAGTCAAGCAGAGAGGGTCAATTATCATATGGTTTCGCTTATTTGTGGAGCATAACAAATAGCATGGAGGACAAGGGGAGATGGAGAGGAGAAGGTAGTTGGGGGAAATTGGAAGGGGAGGTGAACCATGAGACTATGGACTCTGAAAAACAATCTGAGGGTTTTGAAGGGGCTGGGGGTGGGAGGTTGGGGGCACCAGGTGGTGGGTATTAGAGAGGGCACGGATTGCAAGGAGCACTGGCGTGTGGAGCAAAAACAATGAATATTTTTATGCTGAAAAGAAATTAAAAAATAAAGAAAATAAAAAGACCCTCCCATAAAACGAGAGTCCAGGACCTGATGGATTCCCTGCCGAATTCTACCAAAAACTAAAGAAGAAATAATGCCTATTCTCCTGAAATTGTTCCAGAAATAGAAACGGAAGGAAAGCTTACAGACTCTTTCTATGTGACCAAAATTCCCTTGATCTCCAAACCAGGCAAAGATTCCATCAGAAAGGAGAAGTTTGGACCAATATCCCTGATGAATATGGATGCCAAGATTCTCAACAAGATCCTAACTAATAGGATTCAATGGTACATTAAAAAGATTCTCCACCATGACCAGGTGAGATTTATCCCTGAAATGCAAGGGTGATTCAACATTCGCAAAACAATCAGTGTGATGGAAACATCAATAAGAAAAGATGGGATTGGGAGTGAGACAAACCATAAGTGACTCTTAATCTTACAAAACAAACTGAGGGTTGCTGGGGGGAGGGGGTTTGGGAGAAGGGGGTGGGATTATGGACATTGGGGAGGGTATGTGCTTTGGTGAGTGCTGTGAAGTGTGTAAACCTGGTGATTCACAGACCTGTACCCCTGGGGATAAAAATATATGTTTATAAAAAATAAAAAATTATAAATTAAAAAAAAAAGAAAAAAAAGATGATATAGTAATTGTCCTTAGTACTCCTATTCATGTAGTTTTGTGTCAAGAAGTTGTTTATTCAGAATTGGTTTCACAGTGGAGTATCCTCATATCATTGAATGTGCACACACTATCATTCATTGATAAAATATATGTATTATAGTAAATAAAGAAACCTTGGGACATTATGAATAGAACTAACCATTCCTTGATAATTTTAGATATTCAGTGCCTTTGACAGTATCATGAATAGCTATGGTTTTATTAGGGACCTTAAAGTATCTGGTTATATTAACTTAATATTTGTTTAGATTCTGGGGGAAGGGGAAAGATTTTCTTTATAATTGAAAAATAAACTATTAATCTATCATGGATTATTACTTTTGGTTTATAAAGTGCTAAATTACAAAAGCCAAAAAAAAAAAAAAAGAGAGAGAGAGAGAGAAAAAACACATGGTCTTCTCAGTATATGGAGAAAAAGCATTTGACATGATACAGCATTCTTTTATTATTAGAACTCTTCAAGGTTTATGGATGGAGGGAACATCCCTCAACTTCATAAAATCTATCAATGAAAAACCCACAGTGAATATCATTCTTACTTTGGAAAATACAAAAGCCTTCCCATTGAGATCAGGAACATGACAAGGATATTCACTCTTTCCACTGTTGTTCAAGAATATTAGAAGTCCTAGAAATAGCAATCAGACAAGAAGAAGAAATAAAAGGTATTCAAATTGGCAAAGAAGAAGTGAAACTTCTCTCTCTCTTTACAGATGACATGATCCTTTATATGGAAAATACAAAAGACTCCACCCCTAAACTACTAGAACTCCTACAGCAATTCAGTAATGTGGCAGGATACAAAATTAATGCATGGGAAATTAGTTGCTTTCTTATACACTAATGAAAATATAGAAAGGGAAATTAGAGAACTGATTCTATTTACTATAACACCAAGAAACATAAGATACCTTGGAATAAACTTAACCAAAGTGGTAAACAATCTATACTCAAGGAGCTACAGAACACTCATGAAAGAAACTGAAGAAAACACAAAAAGATGGAAAACACTCCATGCACATGGATAGGAAAAATAAACATTGTTTAAATGTCTATGTTGCTTGTATGATTCTATATTTTCAATGATATCCCAATCAAAATTCTACTGGCACCTATAAAAGTGTAGGAACAAATCATCTTAAAATTTGTATCTAACCAGAAAAAGACCTTGAATTGTTAAGGAAGTGTTGAAAATTAAACAAAGCTGAGGGCATCATGTTGTCTGATTTCAGGCTTTACTACAAAGCTGTGATCACCAAGACAGCATGGTATTGGCACAAAAAACAGACACATAAATCAATGGAACAGAGTAGAGAGCCTAGACATGGACACTTAACTCTGTAGTCAAATGATCTTCAGCAAAACAGGGGAAAATATACAGTGGAAAAAAGACTGTCTCTTCAATAAACAGTGCTGGGAAAATTGGACAGCTCTGTATAAGAATGAAACTCGACCATTATATTACACCATACACAAAGTTAAATTCAACAATGGATGAAAGACCTCGATGTGAGACAGGAATCCCTCAAAATATTAGAGGACAGCATAGGCAGTAACCTTTTTTATATCAACCACAGCAACTTTCTTTTTAAATATTTTATTTATTTATTTGACAGAGAGAGATCACAAGTAGGCAGAGAGGCAGGCAGAGAGAGAGGGAGAGGGAAGCAGGCTCCCCACTGAGCAGAGAGATGCATGACTTGATCCCAGGACCCTGAGATCCTTACCTGAGCCAAAGGCTGTTGCTTAACCCACTGAGCCACCCACGTGCCTCATCCACAGCAACTTCTTTCAAGACACATCTCCAAAGGCAAAGTAAAGAAAGGTGAAAGTGAACTCTTGGGACTTCATCAAGATAAAAACTTCTGCACAGCAATGAAAGCAGTCAACAAAACAAGGAATCAATGCATGGAATGGGATGATATTCTCAAATGACATTACAGACAAAGGACTAATATGTAAGATCTACAAAGAACTCCTAGGGGTGCCTAGGTGGCTCAGTGGGTTAAGCCTCTGACTTTGGCTCAGGTAGTGATCCCAGGGTTCTGGGATAGAGCCCTGTATCAGACTTTCTGCTCAGCGGGGAGCCTTCTTCCTCCTCTCTCTCTCTACCTGCCTCTCTGACTGCTTGTGATCTCTGTATGTCAAATAAATAAATAAAATCTTTTAAAAAAGATTTTAAAACACCCAAAAAACAGATAATCATGTTAAAAAATGGACAGAATACATGAACAGACACTTCTCCAATAAATACATACAAATTGCTAACAAACACATGAATAAAATGTACAATATTGTTCACCATCAGGGAAATTAAAATCGAAACCTCATTGAGATACCACCTTACACCAGTTAGAATGATGAAGATCAACAAGCCTGGAAGCAACAAATGTTGAGGAGGATGGGGAGAATGTGGAACCTTTCTACACTTTTGGTGGGAATGAAAGTTGGTGCAGCCACTTTGGAAAACAGTGGGGGAGATTCCTCAAGAAATTAAAAATAGAGCTTTCCTTTGACCTTGAAATTTCATTACTGGGTATTTATCTCAAAGATACAGATGTAGTGAAAAGAAGGGGTTTCTGTACCCCAATGTTTATACTTGCAATGGCCACGGTCACCAAACAACGGAAAAAACCAAGATGCCCTTCAATGGAGGAATGAATAAGGAAGGTGTGGTCCATATACACTATGGAGTATTGTGCCTCAGTCATAAAGGATGAATACCCAACTTTTGTAGCAACATGGATGGGACTGGAAGAGATTATGCTGAGTGAAATAAGTCAAGCAGAGAGAATCAATTATCATATAGTTTCACTTACTTGTGGAGCATAACAAATAGCATGGAGGACAAGGGGAGATGGAGAGGAGAAGGGAGTTGAAGGGAACTTGGAAGGGGAGGTGAACCGTGAAAGACTATGGACTCTGAAAATCAATCTGAGGGTTTTTAAGGGACGGGTGGTGGGAGGTTGGGGGAACCAGGTAGTGGGTATTATAGAGGGCACGGATTGCATGGAGCACTGGTTGTGGTACAAAAACATTGAATTCTGTTATTATGAAAAGAAAAAAAAAGCGCTAGTGAATTTATTTTTTTTCCATTTTGAATTCTCAGTGTATAATATAGTGTTTATTGATTTTAGCAAAATTTAATTTAATTAATATTGTTAAATCAGTGCCTGCTAAGAATAAGTTATTCTAACAAGAATAGTAAACAAAAGGAAATACTAAGGCAAAACCCTTGGAATTCCATAGCTCTATCTTCTTGTTAACTCTTAGAGAGTGTTAAAAGATTAGTAACAGCAAAATGAAGAAAATAAGCCAAAAGAAAGAAGTAATAATTAAGTAGGAAATATATGTTGATATACACTGCCGAAATAATGGAATATTTTATTGAGTAGGTGACACATCTGTCCTTAGGAAAAGGGAAAATTTAGTTAAAAGAGATAAAGTAAAGGGGATAATTGTGGACATAGGATATTGGCTTAGTTTATGAATCTGGGAATACAAAGGTCAGGCAAATAGAAATCTTAGAATAACTTGCTTAATGGTTGAATGAGATTAATGACTAAAAGGCAAAGAAAAGTCAAAATTGAACCTCTGGGAAAATGATAGTGGTACTTATAAAAACAAGAGAGAGAGAGAGAGAGAGAGAGAGAGATCAGAACTTGTACTATAGATAGTTTTGAAAAACTCTAATAATTAAATTCTGGGTAGAGGATTCCTCCAGGATGTTAAACTTGGGTGCCTTAGCCCCCAATGAAGAAACGATGTACCTACCATGAAGATGCACTCTTCGGACTGACCAGGCATTACATACTAAACTCGATGACATTGTGGAGTTAGAGAGATCTCAGCCCTGTTCACAACTGGAGAGGCAGAGGAAAGACAGCCTATCAAGACCTACTCAGTCACTTGTTTCTTTTTTTTTTTTCCTTCTGAAATAGTTTATGTTTTCATTAACACTATATTCAGCATTAATTGGCAACAAGAATCTTGGGTATTTTATCCTTCTAAGATATTTAAATGACAGAACATAAATTACAAGGTAAGCATCTTGATAAAGGAAGAAACCTGGTTTTCCTAGGTTGTGAAAATCTGTTTATGCTAACTATATAATTATTTATCAATAGTATTTGTAAGGTTCAATCTTGGTACATAGATAATTTACCCAGGAATAGGACAGCGTTATTTGACTGTGACCTATTTCTTTCTGTATATCATTTATCAAGTAGACATAGTTATGTTGACCCTCTCCCCTATATTCCAACAGAATAAAATGCTAGGAAGTGTTTTTTTTTTTTTTTTTTTTTTTTTTTTTTTTTTTTTTACTTTCTGTGTCTGGTTTATTTCACTTAGCATAATATCCTCCACATTCATCCAAATTGTCCAAAATAGCAGGATTTCTTTCTTTTTAACATTGAATAATAGTCCACTGCATATATATGTACTTACACATGCTAGGAAGTGTTTTGAAGCCCATAAGGGATCATAAGTCAAAATAAAGTAATACCTTTTGATAGAAAAATGATTGTGCTAAAAGCATCTAGTTTGGTCCAGGCACAAAATCCAGTATTCAAAGCCCTGGATTCCAGCCCTAAGCTGTTTATGTATTTTACTCGTATTTTCAATGAAAGCAACATGTTATATCTAAAGAGAAGATGTAGAGATTATCAAATACAGTCACTTCCATCAGAAATCTTATGGTTTAAGGAGCGAGGCATATATGAAAACATATTGTCACACAAATGATGAAATTTAGGTTTCACTCCAGGCTGTGATGAATAGAGTTTGGAATAAAAGTTTATAATAGAACCTACCCAAGCCTATGTATATCCAAAAGCCTCAGAAAACAGCACTTGAGCTAGAAATTGGAGTCATGTAACATATAACTTAAATCACAGGGCCCTGCTTTGCTTTTATGAAAAGTTAGAGAATTTTCAAAGATCTTGACCATCTAAAATATGTTTCTCACCATCTGATGACTCTACTTCAGACATAACCAACCCACTGACTACACCAAGACTCACTTTAAGGCAGGAGTGAGTAAGATCCATGCTGACTAATTTTGTCATTACTGCTATTAATGTTATTGTTATTATTATTATATCTTAAACTACCTCCACATCTAAAAGCAGACTAACTGATCAAACTGATTAAATGCCCAATGATGGGATGCCACTTACTCAAGCCTTTTGGCTTTGTACATAATAGTATATGATCACATTAGTATATGATCTATTAGTTTGAAGGTGATCAACATAAAATGCTGTAATAGAAGATGGATATATAAAGATATATGGTTACTTCTAGCAATGACAACTACTCCTTGCTCTCCACAAGAAATTTGAGTCTCTGTGAGCAGAGGGAGAATAGACTTGGATTTTTTAATCGTTAATTTCTTTAAAAGTGGTAACTTTTTGGTGAACAAAGCAAAAGTATCTGCATAGCAGCAATGAGTTGAAATCAAACCACACAAGTGTTAGGCAAGTAATCAATGACCTAGTATTTGAACACACTGTTTCTAAATAGAAGGTATTGGGTGGATATAGGCAACAGGTTCTTTTCACACTTTCTGTAAATAACAAAGGAAACTTGAATATCATTGTTAATGTTGTAACACATTCACATACACATGCACACAGGTTTCAGAAGAGGGGAGTAGACTAACAATTTAGAAATAATGTTCCCAGGAATTTCATGAATAAATAAATGTCACAGTTTTTCAAGAACATAATAGAATAGGATATTGGAGTATTTTATTTTATTACCATTTTGTTTTGATGGTTCTTAAAACATAATTTAATTATAGATTTTATCAGGTATTTGTAACTAATGTAAAGGGCATATAATTTTTCTTTAATCTGTTCTAAATAGTGAATAAATTTTAGAAATATTCTTTTTTAAAAGATTTTATTTTTTTTTTTGACAGAGAGAAATCACAAGTAGGCAGGAAGGCAGGCAGAGAGAGAGAGAGAGGAGGAAGCAGGCTCCCCACCAAGCAGAGAGCCCAATGCGGGGCTTGATACCAGGATCCCAAGATCATGACCCGAGCCTAAGGCAGAGGCATAACCCACTGAGCAACCCAGGTGCCCCCTTTAGAAATATTGTGATGTTAGTCTTGCCTTAAATTAAATTTAAGTAATTATTTTTTAATATACCAATAAGGTCAATTTGCTCTTTGCTTTATAATTTTGGAAACTGTTTTAATGACTACAATTTCTTGTGCTCTCATTATCAGGTTTTTAACAAGGTCATTTGAGTCAATGGAGTGTGTTCCATCTTATAATAAACTCAGCAAGAGTTGTGCAGATATTTAAAACATTTTATAGGTATCAGGGAATAAGATTAAATATAACTAAGATAGTCTAAAAAGGAAAAATAAAACAGTAAATCTGAGGGAAAGGAGCCCTAAGGATTTTCCCTGTACCCATCAATGGCATAATAGCTGTAGCTAATAGTTAAGAATAGTAAGAACTCGGGGCGCCTGGGTGGCTCAGTGGGTTAAGCCGCTGCCTTCGGCTCGGGTCATGATCTCAGGGGCCTGGGATCGAGTCCCACATCGGGCTCTCTGCTCTGCAGGGAGCCTTCTTCCTCCTCTCCCTCTCTCTGCCTGCCTGTCTGCCTGCTTGTGATCTCTGTCTGTCAAATAAATAAATAAAAACCTTTAAAAAAAAGAATAGTAAGAACTCCAACAACAAGAACCCTACAGAGTCACATAGAAGGAAACGTTTTCCCACATTGATCATCTGAATTTACTACAGATCATGCAATTACAGTAAGTGTTTTCCCTGACTAGAAAATACAACTATTTAGATTAGGTTCTGAAATTATCATAAATGTGTATAACACAAAGTACAATCATAATGATCAATTTTCCCTTAAATTCTAATGTTCAGAGCCAAAAGACTTAAGTAGAAGTGTTTTGAAATTATAAAAATAAATATTTCTATAAATTAAATTAGCAAATCTTTTATAGCCAAATAAAGTCTATAATATATGACCTGGAAATAAGGGTAAATTTTTCTTCAAAATATTACTAAGGAAATCTCTAAAAGGATGAGAATGGAATAACATGATTTTCTAAAATAGAATAAAAATGGGATAATGTGCAGTTTGAAGTTGTGACTTACAATCTCTTGGTCATATTTTAAATTGTAAAAAACAAACAAAAACAGAAACTACAGCAGTTCAGTTTACTACAGCAGTACAGTTCCTTTTTATATATGAAAATGACCTCTAATACATAAAGTTGATAGAATTCATTTTAATATGTATACTCTGGTTTCTAAAAGTACATTAAATCATGGATAAGGATTATAGAAAATTAGTAAGAATTAATTCAAGTCATTATGGGTGATTATTTTTATATTTGCCATTGTTCTTAAAATTTAATAAGAAACTGCTTCATTTCTATGATATTTTTAAAAATCTCTTATCTGCCTGTTATCATTACAAAGGGTCATGATGAGTGGGAATGAGACAGAAACCACAGATTTCATTCTCCTGTGCTTCTTTCCTGAATTTAAATACATCACATCCATGGTCTTCATCATTCTCCTGTTCTACATGGTTGCCTTTACTGGCAACACTCTTTTGATCCTCTTCATTTGGTTGTATTCCAATCTCCACACCCCCACGTACTTCCTTCTCACTCAGCTCTCCTTAATGGATTTGACTTTGACCTCCAACATTGTCCCAAAAATGGCAGCCAACTTCTTCTCCGGGTGGCAAAGCATATCATTCAAGGCTTGTGGGACACAAATTTTCTTCTCCCTAGCTGTGACCATTGCAGAATGCATCCTAACTCTCATGTGCTTTGATCATTATGTGGCTATATGATCCTCTTCGATACCCAGTCATCATCAACCCTAAGGTTCTCTCACAGATGATCATCATGTTTTGGGCTGGAGGGGCACTTACTTCCCTGGGCCACACTACTTTTATCTTGCATTTTAACATCTGCAGCCCCAGAGAGATTCCCCACTTTTTCTGTGAAGTCATGGCTGTGCTTAGGATCGTCTGTGAGAATATCTCAGCCTATGAAAAGGCAGTGGTGATAACAAGCGTTTTTGTTCTGCTGCTGCACTTGTCTTTTATCTCGTCTTCCTATGTTCTTATATTCCTTTCTGTACTCCGAATGAACTCCCCAGAATGCAGGAACAAGGCTCTGGCCACATGTTCCTCTCATCTCTTTGTAGTGTGTCTCTATTTTGGTCCAGGCATGTGTATCTACATGAGACCTGGATCTGCCAAGACTCCAAAGTTGAATCAGGGCTTCTTTCTGTTTGAAACTGTCCTCACTCCCCTCCTAAACCCACTTGCCTACAGTCTTAGGAACAAGGAAGTTCTAAGGGCACTGAAAAAGTTAATGGGCAAATGTCAGTCCTTCAGGTAAATGGCAGAAATCTCACTATCATCCATAGTCAAAATAGAGATGAACCAGCAAAAGGGCATTTTGTCAGTTAAATAATAATCATGATAATAGTAAAAATAATCCCTTCAAGATCCTGAAAGAGTCAACTCACTTTATTGAGTTTATCTGCAAGGAAAAGAGTGTTTATATTTTCCTTTCTCCATCTTAAAATTTCTTTCTGATTGTCCAAGATTATGTTCTGATGAAGGACACAGAACTGTGTACATCAATTCTCTTCATGGTTCACTCTTGATGGTAAAGTGCACATTAGTATTTCCCAGTTTCATGTTGATACCATGAAAAAAGATCAGTGTCTGCATCCCTAAAATGAAAAATAATAATAATAATAATAAAGCACGTAGATACCTCAAGAGAATTCCCTGATAAAGTTAATTAATGGGGATGATTATAAATAATCAGGAATTTTTTAAGATTTTATTTATTTATTTGACAGAGATCACAAGTAGGCAGAGAGCCAAGCAAAGAGAGGAAGGGAAGCAGGCTCCCTCCTGAGCAGAGAGCCGGGTGCAGGGCTCGATCCCAGGGCCCTGAAATCATTACCTGAGCTGAAGGCAGAGGTTTTAACCCACTGAGTCACCCAGCCACCCCTAAATCACCAGGAATTAGATAAATTTATCAGTGTTTATTTCCTCTATATCTCTAATAGGACTATTAATTCCTCTTACTGGTGTAAAAAAAGTCTTCACTATACATCAGTGCTTCCAAAAAGTGGATTTATGACACTTGCATTGGAATAACTTGCTGGCTTCACAAAATATACCAATTTTGTGCCCATCTCAGATTAGCAGAATTAGAATCTGTTAAATTAAGCTTAAGAATCTGACAAGCAGACCATTTAGTGATTGTCTTGTTTACCAAGGGTTGTAAGTCACCAGTGTAATTACTGATCTAATTTTCTAGACTTGCCTTGAAAATAATATCCCAGTCTTAAAGTTTCCTGATCTCTTATAATATATGTAATAGAATGGGTTAAGGTGGCTAGCAAAAATTAATGTTATTTTTAAGATAGCAGAAAAATAAACTTTAGGCTTGAATAATTCATAATTTAAAAATTTTGAGCACACAGAGTAAAGACAAAGTAAAAATAAAGAAAAAAGACTCAGATTTGTGGTATAAAACTATGAATGAGTGAATATATTTATAACCAATAAAATTTAAAGCATGAGGCATTATAGAGCTTTCCAAATGTTGAAAAACTTCAAAAAAAAATGAAAATATGCTATATAATGAGAAACTGTGGACTCTGAGAAACAAACTGAGGGTTTTGGAGGGAAGAGGGTGCAGAGTTTGGTGAGCATAGTCGTGGGTATTAAGGAGCTACATATTATATGGAGTACAGGGTGTGGTCCATAAACAATGAATCTTGGAACACTGAAAAAATAAGATAAGAAAAAGAACATTAGGAACTTATTACACGTTTCTTTTTTTTTTTTTTTAATGACTGAAATAGGGGTGCCTTGGTGGCTCAGGTGGATAAGTTTCTACCATCAGCTTAGGTTATCATCCCAGCATCCTGGGAGCCTGCTGAACCTCCTGCTTGCTCTCGTTCTCTCATCTCTCTCTCTCTGTCAAATAAATAAATAACATCATTTAAAAATGACGAAATAACATAAAGCCAGTTTTCTAATGAATAGGAAACACTCAGAAGGGGAACTAACAATCTAAAAGCTTCTCCCTTAAATATCTCAGAAGCCATCAATTGGTTTTATATTACAGAGTTACAAAGCTGAGTTCTGGAAAAGTTAAAATCATTGGGCATTGGATTGGGCATCTGGATCTCTCAAGTAGATAAGCAGCTGCTTTCAGCTCAAGTCATGAGCTGAGGGTCCAGGAACCAAGCCTTGTGTCTGGTTCCCTGCTCAGCATGGAATCTGCTTTTTCTTCTCCCTCTGGCCCTTCCCCACTTGTCTTCATGCCCTTTCTCTCTTTTTATCAATTAAATAAATGGATAAATAATAAATAAATAAACAAGAAAATAAAATATTTTTAAAAAGTCAATCACATTAGTAAGTACACTATGAAAATAAAATTTTGTAATATATTTTTATTTATTTGTTTGTTTGTTTGTGTATTTATTATTTTAAGATGAAAATTAGAACTTTATGGGGATAGGAAGTAATGAATTGAAGCTTTTACAAAAGAGACAACATAACCACCACTTCAGGTTCCCAGAGACTAGGAGATGCTACAAATGGAATGGACATTAAAATGAAGCAGACAGGAAACAGTAGATAACTGAAAAATTTAAAAAAAAAAACCCTTTCAGATGGTTCTCTGACTTGAGACAATAGGACAAAAAGTACAATAAATTGAAAAGAAAGACTATATTACCCCAGTGTTCATAACAGCAATATCCACAATAGCCAAACTGGAAAGAGCCACAGATGAATGGATAAGGAAGATATAGGCCATCAGAAAAGACAATACCCAACTTTTGCATAAACATGAATGGAACTGGAGGAGATTATGCTGAGTAAAATAATACAAGCAGAGAAAACCAATAATCATATGTTTTTCCTTGTAGAACATAAGGAATAGCATGGAGGACATTAGGAGAAGGAAGAGGAAATTGAGGGAGTGAATATTGGAGAGGAAGATGAACCATGAGAGACTGTGGACTCCAAGAAACAAATTGAGGGTTTTGGAGAGGTATATGTTTGCCTGGGAATGGGTATTAAGGATGACATGGATTTGCATGGAGCACTGAGTGTTATATGTAAGGAAGGAATCTTGGAACACGATATCAAACACTAATAGCATTCTGCATGGTGACTAGCATAACATAATAAAAATAATAATAAGAGATAAAGACATAGGGAACGAAATAAAAAATGAACTTTTGGCACTTCATCAAGATAAAAAGCTTCTGCACAGCAAAGGAAAAGGCAACCTACAGAATGGGAGAAGTTATTTGGAAACAATATTACAGATAAAGGACTGGTATCCAAGATCTATATAAAACTTTTTAAATGCAACACCCAAAAGATCAGATAACCTAGTCAAAAAATGGCAGAAAACATGAACATAAACTTCTCCAAAGGAGACATACAAATGTCCAATATACACATGAAAAAATGCTCAACATTACTTGCCATCAGGGAGATACAGATCAAAACCACAATTAGATATCACCTTACACCAGTCGGAATGGATAAAATTAACAAGACAGGGAACACCAAATGTTTATGAGGATGGGACAAAAGAGGAACCCTCTTACACTCTTGGTGGAAATGCAAGGTATACAGCCTCTCTGGAAAACAGTATGGAGGTTTCTAAAGAATGTTTAAAAATAGGGTTACACTATGACCCAGCAATTGCACTACTGTGTATTAACTCCAAATATACAGATGCAGTGAAAAGAAGGAGCACATGCACCCCAATGTTCATAGCAACAATGTTCACAATAGTCAGATTGTGGAAGGAAATGTGATGTTCTTCAATAGATGAATGGATAAAAAAAAAAAAAAGTAGTATATACATGCAATGAAATATTACTCAGCCATCAGAAAGGACGAATACATACCACTTGCAAGGACATAAATGGAACTAGAGGGGATTATGCTAAGTGAAATAAGCCATCCAGAGAAAAATACTTATCATATGGTTTCACTCATATGTGGAACATAAGGAATCTTGGAGAGGAAAATAGGGGTGGGGGTAATTGAATACTAAGAAATCAGAAAGGGAGACAACCATATGAGACTTGATTCTGAAAAACAAACTGAGGGTTGCAGAAAGGGAGGTGGGAGGGGAGATGGGATAACTGGGTGGTGGATATTAAAGAGGGCAGTGACGTGATGACTACTGGGTGTTACATGCAACTGAAGAATTACTGAACATTCATGGAAAACCAATGATGTACTTTACCTTTGTTAATTGGATGTGAATTTAAAAAATTAAAAAATAAAAATAGAAATACTCTATGATCAAACAATTCCATGATCAAACAATTAACAATTCTATGATCAAACAATTCCACTTAGAGTTATTTAAGCAAGGAAATGAAAACAATCTAAGTGTTCTTCAGTAGGTGAATGGATTAATATGTGAATATATATATATATATATACACACACATACACGCACATATATACAAACTATACATAATATACATATATAATATATAATATGTGGAGATATATATAATATATAATATAATAATGCATATAATATAATATAACAATACATGTGATATATGTATTGATATATGTATTGATATATATATAACAATACATGTGATATATATATATGATATATATGTATATATATCATACATGTATGATATATAATGTATAATAATATTATATATATGATATATGTGATATAATAATATATGATACAATGATAATATAATAAATGATATGATATAATATATGATATAATATAATATAATATAATAACATAGTATAGTATATAATATAATATATGGGGATATATATGATATAATATATAGTATATATAAAATTATATAAATGCATATAAATACAATATACTATATATAATGTAATACATAATAGATAACATAATACAATAATATAATATATGATATGATATGATATCATATATATCCACATATTAATACATAAGTTGAGATAACTATATATATATAATATTCCATATGTTTGTGTGTGTATTTTTATATAAATATACATATTTTTATAAACAGAGGTTGATATGTATATATTGAAGAAAAAGGCAGATAAATCTATGAATATGAGGAAAGATGTAGGCATTGGGTGTAGGCACTGAGTAAACATGTATTTATTTATATATAAGTATATATAGGTATATATACCTATATACCTATATCCACTAGAATATTACTCAGCCATAAAAAAATAAGAGCTTGCTATATGCAACAATGTGGTTGTCCCTGGAGAGGATTACACTATGTGTAATAAGTTAAAGACAAATATAATACAATTTCACTCATATGTGGAATCTAAAATTGAAACAAATGAGCAAACAAAATAAAGAAGAAATAGACCCAGAAATACGGGGAACAAATGATGATTGCCAAAGGGCTGGTGGTAGAGTTATAGGCAAACATATGTAGGGGTGTGGGAGGTATGTACTTCCAGTTATAGAACAAATAAGTCACTAATGCAAGGTAGAGTTAGCTACATGTAGTTAGTATAGCATACATATAGAAATATTCACTCATTATTTTGTGTATCTGAAATGTATATGTATAATGTAACATTGTTATGTCAACCATATTTCAATTAAAATTAAATGTATTAAATTCAATTAAAAATAAAATGGATATGCAATATTTTTTTCCATAAAAACATCTTGCCATTTCCCATCACATAGATGAATCTTGAGGGAATTACATTAAGATAAATAAATCAGAGAAAGATAAATTCTGCATGATATTACTTACATGTGAAATTAATTTAAAAACTCACAATGATAAATATCAGATTAGTTGTTGTCAGAGATGTGGGTGAAGGAGGTGGGGGTTAAGTGTTTGGTAGTCATAGTGCAAATCTGTAGTTATAAGTTGTCACACACACCAAGGTAACTATAGTCAATAATACTCTATTGTATATTTGAAAATTACCAAGAAAGTAAATCCTAAAATTTTTCACCGTAACAAAAATTGGTAACTATTCAACTATTGGATGTGTTAACTAAATTTACTGTGGCAACATTTCTCTACACATACATATATAATATAATCATGTTGCAATCTTAAACTAATACATTGTTCTATATGTATATATCAGTTATATCTTTTTTATTTAATTTACTTATTTTCAGAAAAGCAGTATTCATTATTTTTTCACCACACCCAGTGCTCCATGCAATCCATGCCCTCTATTATACCCACCACCTGGTACGCCAACCTTCCACACCCCCGCCACTTCAAACCCCTCAGATTGTTTTTCAGAGTCATAGTCTCTCATGATTCACCTTCCCTTCCAGTTTACCCCAACTCCCTTCTCCTCTCTAACACCCCTGTCCTCAACGATATATGTTATGCTCCACAAATAAGTGAAACCATATGATAATTGACTCTCTCTGCTTGACTTATTTCACTCAGCATAATCTCTTCCAGTCCCGTCCATGTTGCTACAAAAGTTGGGTATTCATCCTTTCTCATGGAGGCATAATACTCCATAGTGTATATGGACCACATGTTCCTTATCCATTCGTCCGTTGAAGGGCATCTTGGTTCTTTCCATAGTTTGGCGACCGTGGCCATTGCTGCTATAAACATTGGGGTAGAGATGGCCCTTCTTTTCACGACATCTGTATCTTTGGGGTAAATACCCAGGAGTGCAATTGCAGGGTCATATATCAATTATATCTTAATAAAACTAGGAAAAAGTCAAATATATAGCAATGGAGAGTAGAATGCCAGTTACCATGAACTGGCATGCATGTATTTAAATGTAACAACATCAGTCAAAAAGAGGAGAGGAGAGCAAGACTCAAATCTGCCTTTCTGAATGGGGAGAAAATACATATTTTTATAATCAAAGAGATTAAGATTATGTATATATTCATTAAAAGGGCATAGAAACTTATGACTATTTATGAGGAACAATCATGCATAAGCATTGAGTACATATGTATTTAACATATATCCTCTGTTCACTTTAGCGTGGTGACTTAGCACCAGAACAAGGCAAAATTCAGCCCCTGATGTCAGGAGGTTATTTTAAGACAAGGAGAAGGGAATATGAGCTTGTTGTACTAGTATAAACTGGATTGGTTCTTAGTTGTTACGAATGGCAAGATCTCCTTATTTTGTATGGATGAATAATATACCTGTGTGTGTGTGTGTGTGTGTGTGTGTGTGTGTGTGTGTGTGTTTATGTGTGTATTTGTATCACATGTGTATGTGTATCACTCAGTTATTCATTCATCAAACAATGGACACTTGGGCTGCATCTATAATTTGCTATTATAAATAATGCTGCTCTGGTAATCCAGTAATTGAACTACTGGTCATTTACTCAGAAAATACAAAAACAGTAATTCAAAGGAATACATATGCCTATCCCTAGCATTTTGGATTAAGTTGTCCTGGGATCCCTATATTTTCATAATTCTCAGATTATTTCTACACTTTGAATGGGAGATACTTGTCCAGAAAATAAACCACAGGCAAAATCCGGGCTATTTTTACCCAGTAATATTGGCTGTGGGAGGGACAACACAGCAACTCTCAAATGTGAGTTCAAAATAATTGACGCACAACTTGATTATTTTTTAGATCCTTCCTCTGTTCTTTGTCAATTTCTAACAAGGATCTGACAACACAGTGCTCATTTTAATCTAGCATCTTATTATTTAATCTTGTCACAGTACAATGATTAGCCTCAAGGAGAAGTCAAATATGTGATCTTCATGAAGGTCAAAACAGGCACGCAAATGCCACAAAGATTAGAGATGCAATGAACACCATGAAAGAACCCTAAGGATTTCAAGCACAACTGAGCACAAATGACAGTATTGTAGGGATACTTCTTGAAAATTCGTACTAATATTAGAACTTTTTGTCCTTCCATTTTGATTTCATTGAGTATGATATTACATTTATAAACCACTGATAACAGAAATAGTATCCCTGTATACAATTCCCCTGTACATATATTCCATAAAGAATTTTACTTTATGATATGATTCAGAGCTTCACTTATAACAGTTGTTCCTTTTATCTACCTTTCATAGAATTGGAATGTTCCCATTTCTGCACAGACAGTAAAAATTCCTGAAATGCAAGGAAATAGAAAACTCTATGTCTAGTGGGAATCAAATCTACTTCCCCAGGTTTAAAAACTTTTTTTTAAATTTTTTTTCAGTGTTCCAGAATTCATTGTTTATACACCATACCCAGTGCTCAAAACATTTATTTTTTTAAAATATTTTATTTATTTATTTGACAGACAGAGATCACAAGCAGGCAGAGAGGCAGGCAGAGAGAGGGGAAGGGAAGCAGACTCCTCACCTAGCAGAAAGCTTGATGAGGGCCTTGATCCCAGAACCCTGGGATCATGACCCAAGCTGAAGGCAGAGAATTTAACCCACTGAGCCACCCAGGTGCCCCAGTGCTCAAAAAATTTAAAGAAATCAGTGTACTTTTGTTATTAAGACAGAATCCCATACAAGTAAATGTTATATACAAAAATTATTTTTAAAAACTGTCTTTGGTTTTACAATAATAAATGAAAATATTAAGCTTCTCCAGTCAAATATGGTATACAAAATTTTTTGTTGTTCTTTTTTTGTTAAACAATGAATGCAAATAACTTAACTGGAATATAAAGGTTTGGAAGGCCATCTAAATTACATACAAGCAAATGAATCATCTCACATATAAATGCCTGCTTACACACACACACACACACACACACACACACACACACACACACACACTGTTCCAGACACAGAATTCTAAACAACTTCAATTCCAAAAGCAATGCTTTAAACACATTTATACATACTTTTCTGTTATCTAAAGAAAATAACCCCTATGCTTATGTGAAACATTCCGACAAACAAAACACATTCCAAGAGATTGGTCCTAATTTTTATATGTATATCCTTGAACTAAAGCCTGTCCTTCCTATTATTCCAACTACACTGTGTAATTAAGGTGAGTGCAAGGGGCGCCTGGGTGGCTCTGTCTTTGGCTCAGGTCATGATTTCAGGGTCCTGGGATCGAGCCCCATATCAGGCATTCTGCTCAGCGAGAAGCCTGCTTCCCCCTCTCTCTCTGCCTGCTTCTCTGCCTACCTGTGATATCTCTCTGAGTTAAATAAATAAATAAAATCTTTAAAAAAGGTGAGTGAAAATACTATCACCCATTCAGTGAGTTGGACTATATGGAATATACTTTAATAAACCAACAAAATAAATTACAAACAAACAAAAAAATCTTTATCTGGGCAAATATCTGAATCTCTATTTCTTTACTGCCTCTTGGAGAAGAGCCATCATGCCATATGTCTTTATTTGTTCCTGGAAGTATCATATCTGGTCTAGCCACCCAATATTCCAAGGATATTCATGCCCAATCCATGTGGTTCACTGAGCAATAACATTAGAATTATTGTTCATCATCTCGTCACTCCATCCTGTTTGGAATCTGAAAAAGAACAGAGATATTCTGATGAAAAATCTGTGCTTAAAGGATCAGAATTAAGGTATGGCATGTTAGATTTCATTTACCCCATCAACCAACTCATATGACAGTTAAAAAAAATAACACAACTTTGACATTTGATGTCAGGCTTGTGTAAGGTGGTATCTCATACACTAGTCTGACATAACATTTCAATTTTTTAAAAAATGATCATATGGTTTCATTCATATGTGGAATATAGGAAACACTGCATATAATCATAGGGTAAGGGAGGGAGAACTAAATGAGAAGTCATCAGAGAGGAAGAAAACATATGAGAAACACTTAACTATAGGAAACAACTTGAGGGTTGCTAGAGGGGATGATGGTGGGGAATGGACATTAAAGATGGTGTGTGATGTGATAAGCCCTGGGTGTTATACACAAATGATAAATTACTGAACACTGTGTCTGAAACTAAGGATGTACTGTATGTATTTGAGCTTTCTCTCTTTTCTTTTGGATTAGTGTCACCAATGGTTTGTCGATCTTATTGATTCTTTCAAAAAACCAGCTTCTGGTTTCATTCATACGTTCTACTGTATCTCTGGTTTCTACCTCATCCATCTCAGCTCTAATCATGATTATTTCCCTTCTTATGTGTTGACTCTGAAAAACAATCTGAGGGTTTTGAAGGGGCTGGGGGTGGGAGGTCGAGGTACCAGGTGTTAGGTATTATAGAGGGCACGGATTGCGTGGAGCACTGGGTGTGGTGCAAAAATAATGAATACTGTTATGCTGAAAATAAAAAAAATAAATTAAAAAAAATGCACTATATGTTGACTAATTGAATTTAAATTAAATATTTTTAAAAGTAATGTGATATCAGAATACCAAAATAGTGGTAAAATTAGAACAAAAATGAACAAAAATCAACAAGGTTACCAGCTGAAAAGTGAAAGCATTTAATTATTTAGATTTGACACTGAATTATCTTAAGATTGTAGAATATTTCACTAGAGAAGATCTTAGGTTCTAGACCAATGGTTGTTAAATGTTTTGATTAAGTAAAAATTGATAGTCACTATTTAAAGAATAACAACATAACAAAATCAGATTTTTTTTATTGGTGAAAATAATATCTTGCTGTTTAATATGGTGAATAGTAGAAATTGACTCCTACAAGTAAATTTCAGTATAATCTAAATATGTGGATTAGCTTTAAAAATATTTTGAAGTTTGCATCCTCTACCCAGAGAGGAGGCAGGATGATATGCATGCTTTGCGTTTAGATATTAAAGTCTAAACTAAACTGCTCAGCCAGGCCATATCCAGCCTTAAGCTTTGGATTCTGTTTTCGCAATGCTGGCTTTCTGGATGACAGAGCCTGCCTCTCATGTCTAATTATTTCCCCCAATGTGAGTATTTTATATAAGGTGTAGTGAGAACCTCCAGAAAGACAATGATTTCATTGAGTTCACAGATCAGGTCCCATGAAGTTTTTTGTGAGCCTGCCTGTTAAAACATATTTGGTTAATGAATGTTGGTTTGAATGACAGATTTTTTTTCTAAAGTTGCTAATTTCCTGTCTTTTAATTGTTTCCCAGTTTTAATGGGAGTATGGGGAAAGGGCTAAACCTTTATCTCCTCAAAATATCATTGGCTACTTCTGTGGCCTTCAAATCACACACACATGCACACACACTGTGGTTGGCATAGGTAGAATTATAAGAAGGGCTAGTAAAATTCATAGCATCAGCCAATGTTGCTACTGATTGGAAAGTTTGTAATTGTGAAAAAACTAATGGATTACATCAGGTGACTGGTATGATTTAGTCTATTAAGATGATTCATGAACAAATCAGCTGTTTTGGGATTGATCATTTCTTGTTTTCATGCAAAGGAATCAAGCTGGTATTAATTTTGATGGCTAAATTTAACACTAAGAATCAAACACTATTTTTTTAATTTTTTATTTTTTATAAATATATATTTTTATCCCCAGGGGTACAGGTCTGTGAATCACCAGGTTTACACACTTCACAGCAATCACTAAAGCACATACCCTCCCCAATGTCCATAATCCCCCCCCTTCTCCCAAAAGAATCAAACACTATTGAAAATAAACAACAGATTCTGGAACACCAAAAAAAAAAAATAAATAAAAAATAAAAAATAAGAAAAAAACTAAGCTAAAATAATTAATTATTTAATTGATTAAAAAGAAAATAATAAATGTTTAATTTTAAACAGAAAATGCAGAAAATTTTAATCACCTAGCATCTATGAAGCTGTACATCATGATGTATAAAGTATTTTATCAGATTTGCAGACTAAGTTAATCATTTTGTCATGACAGAAACAATGGCAATCATTCCACTACTGTTTGGGGTCACACGTTCAGAGATCTCTGGTTATCCAAAATTATCCAAAGGTGTCAGTCAATTTGGTTAGCTATGATTAAGAGAAGCATGAAACACAATTAATTCATGTCTCTGTGTGACTAAGAAAAGAAGTGCCTAGATGTAATATCTGACTGAAATCCCTATAACTCAGACAGGAATAACCTTCTCATAGTGTGATCCATGTCACCAACATCAGAATCATTTGAGCTCTTATTGGAAATGCAGATTTCAGTAACTCATCCTAGGCCCAAGCATTGAATTTTCTGGATGTAGGGTCTGGAATCTCTATTTTAGCAAGTATTCCAAGTGGTTCTACTAAATAATAATATCTGAGAGTCATGAGGTAAAGCTTATAGGGGTTCAAGGGTCCAAATAGAAAGAGTACGGAAAGGCAGTAGAAAGACCCCTACTGTCTGATGGACTGTTCCAACTATAGGACAGAAGTTAATGATATTCACCAAAGCTTGATAAAAATTTTGTTTGCATAAAATACTCCAAAAACTGACAGAAGATTCTTCTCTCAGATGCCCACAATCCTTTAGCAGGTGGATCAAGCTGGCATATATGCAAATGTTAACTGGGCAGAAGCCATAAAATCCTTGAGGCTGACTTTAAAATATAGTGATGATGTAAATTAAATTTAAAATGTGTTCTTTTGATGGCTGAGTAACCACATAACTTTATACTTGTTTCCACAGATGGACATTTAATTGCTTCAATATCTTGGCTAATATAAGTAAATAATGCTGCAATAAAAATAAGGGTGCACATATATTTTCAATTTAGTGTTTTCAGTTTCTTTTTATACTCCATAGGGAGATTAGTGGGTTGCATGGTATTTCTATTTTCATTTTTTGGAGGACCTTTATAACTTGGTGCACAGTGGGTGCACCAAGTTACATGCTTGCCAGTACTATGTGAGGAATCCTTTCCCTTCACAACCTTGCCCATACTTGTTATTGCTTGACTTTTTTATGCTAGACATTCTGAACATGAAAGGTGGTAAATCATTTTTTGTTTTGATTTACCTTTCACTGATGATAAAGGATGATAAACGTCTTTTCATATGTCTATTGGCCATATGTACATTTTTTCCAGAAAATATCTATTCAAATTTTCTACCCAGGCCAATCCTAGCAAACATTTGTTTGTATTTATTTTAATTAAAATAATGAACACAAAATGTATTATTAGTTTCTGAGATAAATTCAGTGATTCATCAGTCTTATATAATGCCCAGTGCTCATTACATCACATGCCCTCCTTAATGTCCATCATCCAGTTACCCCATGCTCTGCAACTATTACCCTCCAGCAACCCTCAGTTTGTTTCCTGTGATTACAAGTTCCATATGGTTTTTCTCCCTCTCTGATTTCATTTTGTTTTATTTTTCCCACCCTTCTTACATGATCCTATGTTTTGTTTCTTAAATTCCACGTATGAGTGAGATCATATAATTATTTTTTCACTGGTTGACTTATTTGCTTAACATAATTTCCTCTTGATCCTTCTATGTTGTTCCAAATGGTAAGATTTCATTTTTTAAATTAATTAATTTATTTTCAGCATAACAGTATTCATTATTTTTTCACCACACCAAGTGCTCAATGCAATCCATGCCCTCTATAATACCCACCACCTGGAACCCCAACGTCCCAACCCCCGCCACTTCAAACGCCTCAGATTGTTTTTCAGAGTCCATAGTCTCTCATGATTCACCTCCCCTTCCAATTTACCCCAACTTCCTACTCCTCTCTAACTCCCCATGTCTTCCACGCTATTTGTTATGCTCCACAAATAAGTGAAACCATATGATAATTGACTCTCTCTGCTTGACTTTTTCACTCAGCAAAATCTCTTCAAATTCCGTCCATGCTGCTACAAAAGTTGGGTATTCATCCTTTCTCATAGAGGCATAATTCTCCATAGTGTATATGGACCACATTTTCCTGATCCATTCGTCTATTGAAGGGCATCTTGGTTCTTTCCATTGTTTGGTGACCATGACCATTGCTGCTATAAACATTGGGGTACAGATGGCCCTTCTTTACACTACATCTGTATCTTTGGGGTAAATACCCAAGTGCAATTGCAAAGTCATAGGGAAATTCTATTTTAATTTCTTGAGGAATCTCCACACTGTTCTCCAAAGAGGCTGCACCAACTTGCATTCCCACCAACAGTGAAAGAGGGTTCCCCTTTCTCCATATCTCCAACACATGGTGTTTCCTGTCTTGTTAATTTAGGCCATTCTAACTGGTGTAAGGTGAAATATCAATGTGGTTTTAACTTGAATCTACTTGAGGGCTAGTGATGATGAACATTTTTTCATGTGTCTGATAGCCATTTGTGTCTTCATTAGAGAAGTGTCTGTTCATATCTTCTGCCCATTTTTTGATATGATTGCCTGTTTTGTGTGGTTGAGTTTGAGGAATTCTTTATAGATTCTGAATATCAACCTTTTGTCTGTACTGTTATTTGCGTATATCTGCTCCCATTCTGTGGGTTGCCTCTTTGTTTTCTTGACTGTTTCCTTTGCTGTGCAGAAGCTGTTGATTTTGATGAAGTCCCAAAAGTTTATTTTTGCTTTTGTTTCCTTTGCCTTTGGAGTCGTATCTTGAAAGAAGTTGCTGTGGCTGATATCGAAGAGGTTACTGTGTATGTTATCCTCTAGGATTCTGATGAATTCCTGCCTCACGTTGAGGTCTTTTATCCATTTTTAGTTTATCTTTGTGTACGGTGTAAGAAATTGGTGGAGTTTCATTCTTCTACATATAGCTGTCCAGTTTTCCCAGCACCATTTATTGAAGAGACTGTCTTTTTTCCACTGTATATTTTTTCCTGTTTTGTCAAATATTAATTAACCATACAGTTGAGGGTCCATATCTGGGCTCTATACTCTGTTCCACCAGTCTATGTGTCTGTTTTTATGCCAGTAACATGCTGTCTTGGTGATCACAGATTTGTAATAAAGCTAGAAATCAGGTAACATGATGACCCCAGGTTTTTTTTTTAATTTTTTATTTTTTATAAACATATATTTTTATCCCCAGGGGTACAGTTCTGTGAATCACCAGGTTTACACACTTCACAGCACTCACCAAAGCACATACCCTCCCCAATGTCCATAATCCCACCCCCTTCTCCCAAACCCCCTCCCCCCAGCAACCCTCAGTTTGTTTTGTGAGATTAAGAGTCACTTATGGTTTGTCTCCCTCCCAATCCCATCTTGTTTCATTGATTCTTCTCCTACCCACTTAAGCCCCCATGTTGCATCACCACTTTCTCATATCAGGGAGATCATATGATAGTTGTCTTTCTCTGCTTGACTTATTTCGCTAAGCATGATACACTCTGGTTCCATCCATGTTGTCGCAAATGGCAAGATTTCATTTCTTTTGATGGCTGCATAGTATTCCATTGTGTATATATACCACATCTTCTTGATCCATTCATCTGTTGATGGACATCTAGGTTCTTTCCATAGTTTGGCTATTGTGGACATTGCTGCTATAAACATTCGGGTGCACGTGCCCCTTTGGATCACTACATTTGTGTCTTTAGGGTAAATACCCAGTAGTGCAATTGCTGGGTCATAGGGCAGTTCTATTTTCAACATTTTGAGGAACCTCCATGCTGTTTTCCAGAGTGCCTGCACCAGCTTGCATTCCCCCCAGCAGTGTAGGAGGGTTCCCCTTTCTCCGCATCCTCGCCAGCATCTGTCATTTCCTGACTTGTTGATTTTAGCCATTCTGACTGGTGTGAGGTGATATCTCATTGTGGTTTTGATTTGTATTTCCCTGATGCCGAGTGATATGGAGCACTTTTTCATGTGTCTGTTGGCCATCTGGATGTCTTCTTTGCAGAAATGTCTGTTCATGTCCTCTGCCCATTTCTTGATTGGATTATTTGTTCTTTGGGTGTTGAGTTTGCTAAGCCATATGCAGAAAAATGAAATTGGACCATTTCCTTACACCACACACAAAAATAGACTCAAAATGGATGAAGGACCTCAATGTGAGAAAGGAATCCATCAAAATCCTTGAGGAGAACACAGACAGCAACCTTTTCGACCTCAGCCGCAGCAACATCATCCTAGGAACAATGCCAAAGTCAAGGGAAGAAAGGGAAAAAATCAACTATTGGGATTTCATCAAGATCAAAATCTTTTGCACAGCAAAGGAAACAGTTAACAAAATCAAAAGACAACTGACAGAATGGGAGAAGATATTTGCAAACGACATATCAGATAAAGGACTAGTGTCCAGAATCTATAAAGAACTTAGCAAACTCAACACCCAAAGATGACCCCAGTTTTATTTTTGTTTTTCAACATTTCCTTAGTGATTCGGGGTCTCTTCTGATTCCATACAAATTTTTGGATTATTTGCTCCATCTCTTTGAAGAATACCGGTGAATTTTGATCAGAATGGCAATAAAAGTATAGATTGCTCTAGGCATGTATAGACATTAACAATGTTTATTCTTCCAATCCAAGGGCATGGAATGGTTTTCCATCTTGTCATGTCTTCCTCAATTTCTTTCGTGAGTGTTCTGTAATTCCTCTAATACAGATCCTTTACATCTTGGATAAATGAGTATTCTGTTGTTTTAGGGTGGAATGTTCTGTATATATCTATGAGGTCCATTTGTTCCAATGTGTGATTCAATGCTCTTGTTTCTTTATTGATTTTCTGCTTCGATTATCTGTCTATTTCTGAGAGAGGTGTGTTAAGATCTCCAAGATTAGTGTATTCATATCAATATGACTCTTTATCTTGATTAACAGTTTTATTAAGTAATTGGCAGCTCCCATATTGGGAGCATAGATATTTACAATTGTTAGATAATCTTGGGAGCATAGATATTTACAATTGTTAGATCATCTTGGTGGATAGTCTCTTTAAGGATTATGTAGTGTACTTCTCTATCTCTGACTACAGTCTTTAGTTTAAAGTCTAATTTATCTGATATGAGAATCGCTACCCCAGCCTTCTTTTGAGACCCAATGGCATGAAAGATGCTTCTCCATCCCTTCACTTTCAATCTGGTTGTATCTTTACATTCCAAATGGGTCTCTGGTAGACAACATATGAATGGGTCCTATCGTTTTATACAATCTTCAACCCTGTGCCATTTTATGGGTGCATTTAGGCCATTAACATTGAGGGTGATTATTCATAGTTCTGTTTTAATGATATTGAGTTACCTTTGAAGTTTTTCTTTCAGTAGACTGTCTCTATATTTCTGATCAAAGCTATTCTTAGAATTTTTCCTCTTTTCTAGAACCCCCCTTAATATTTCCTGCAGTGTCGGCTTGGCAGGTGCATAGTCTTTTAAGCCTTGTCCTTCTTGGAAACTCTTTATCTCTCCATCCATTTTAAATGTCAGCCGTGCTGGATAAAGTATTCTTGGCTGCATGTTCTTCTCATTTAGTGCCCTGAATATATCATGCCAGCCTTTTTCTGGCTTGCCAGGTCTCTGTGGAGAGGTCTGATGTTATTCTGATGGACTTCCCTCTGTAAGTAAGGAGCCTCTTTGCCTTGGTGGCTTTCAAGAGATTATACCTACAATAATAGTTCCTCAATTTTAGTATCAGGTGTCGTGATGTTATTTTGGAATGTATAATCTTGGGTGGAGACCGTTCAGCCTCTAGTACATGAACGCTGGTTCCATTAGCGAGACTGGGAAAATTTTCAAGAAGGACTTGTTCCACTATATCTTCTAGACTTCTTTCTTTCTCCTCCCCTTCAGGGATTCCAATAATTCTGACGTTGGAATGCTTCATGGCATCAATCATTTCCCTGATTCTGTTTTCATGGTTTCTAAGCTGTTTGTTCCAGGCTTCCCCCTGATCCTTTCTCTCTCTCTGTTTGTCCTCCAGATCACTAATTCTATCTTCTGTCTCAGTTACCCTAGCTTTGAGAGAGTTTAGATTATATTGTAAGTCATTGAGAGCATTGTGAACCTCCTCCCTGGTAGCTTTAAGCTCTGCTCTAACATTGTGAACATCCTGTCTGGTCCCTTTCAGTTTGGCCCTAATCAATTCTGTTTGGTCATCTATGGCTTTCTCCAACCTAGCTATTGCCTGGATAAGTGTTAGCCTGAATTCTCTTTCCGACATATTGTCTATGTTGATAGCCGTTAGCTCTGTTGCAGAAGGTCCATCCTCTGTATTTTTCTTCTTTTGGACCTTCCTGCACCTAGTCATTTTGGTGGGAGATGACTGAACAGATGTAGCTGGATGTATCAACTGTGTTGCAGTCAAGGTGCACCCTGGAATACTTCTGAGCAATCAGGATTCCCCACCCAAACAAGAGACAAAAGAAAAGAAAAGAAAAAGAGAGAGAGAGAGAGAGAGAGAGGAAAGAAAGGTAAGATGAAAAATAAGGTTCAGCCCAGATGGGCCGCACGATAAGATTTATGAAGTAGGCAATCAAAAAGAGACAAAAAGACTGATATAAGTATATGACAAGAAAAAAAAATATGTATATGAAAATAAAGGAATAAACTCATCAAAAAGATCCCCAAGTGTAAGAATTATATGCTATCAGGACAAAGACAAAAACACAGAAACACTGGTAGAAGAAGAAGATGGGAGAGTTCTTAAAAATTCTCAGTGTGTGCGAGGAAGGTTGTTTTGATTCCTCTTGGATGTATAAGGATATCTTTGTTAAAGGACTAACTTTCCTAAGATAAAGGCGATTAAAAATTGGTTTACCTATAGGGGTAGTATTGACTGGGGAAAGGGGATTACTTTGAAGTTCAACTCTATATGAATATTAGAAGATAAAGATAAAAAGGAATAAACTAGACTAAACTAAACTAAACTTAAAAAAAGGAATTCAAAAAATAAAAATGCAAAAGAAAAACATAGGTGTATGTATCAAAAAGTTCAGGTTAGAAGGGTATTATGGAATTTGATGTACTGTACAGCTTGCTGTGATGGTAATTAGGTTCAAAAATTACTTATGTATTAAAAAATGAATCAGAATAGTGGGAATGAGTGAACAATAAATGTTTTCCTATTAAGTAGTGATTGTTCTCTTATAGTCCTTTTTTTCTCTCTTTTTTTCTTTTTTTTTTTTTCTGGGGGAGGGGCCTGCCTCATGGGTTGTCAGTCAATGAAGTTTCCTGAGTTAAGTCTTCCCGCCCCCCTCAAGAGCGTGGGCTCTGAGGAACTGGTTTTTTTCAGGCTTTTGTTCTCTGGCGGTTTTTATGTTTGTTCACTTTTTTTTTTCTTTCTCTCACCTTGACCGCCTTTGATGGTTTTTGTAGTTTTAGAGGAAAACAAACCGCACCCTGAACTCCCTCTCAGAGAGAAGCCTCAGTCTGGGTGCAGAGCCTAAATAAGTTCCCTCTTGGCCACTGGCAGAGCAGGATCCAAGTTGCAGACCCTGGAGATGCAGGATCTTTTGCTTGTACCCAAAGCCAAGGCAGTGGCAGCTATCTGGGAGCTCCCGACTGCCAGAGAGGTTCCAAGCAGCAATCGCACACTGAGATTTTCTGCTGGCCCAGGCTGGGAGTGCCTGTTCTTGCTAGGTCTAAGAGTGCCAAGCTTTGCGCGTGCCTCTTTCAGGGGTGGCTATGGCTTGCGTGAGCATCTCAGGCACTGAGAATGGGGCACAGGTCTGAGAGCACCAGGCTGGGCTTTTGAGCACCTCTGTCAGGGGAGAGTTTGGGCCACGACTTAGGCTTTGGAAACAATGGCACAGATCAAAGAGCGCCTGCTGGGCCTTTGTAAGTCTCTCAGGGGTCCATGAGGGACTTGTTTGGGTATCTCAGGCTTTGTAGTAGGGCTAGTGTGTTCTCCAACCTGCTTGTCTCCCATCCCCTCACAGGAGCCAGAACACATGCATTTTCAGGGGCGCTGTCGGCTTAGGGACAAAGACCTGGTTTCTCCGCCCCACACTCTCTGCCTTAGTGCCCGGGAGGCTGTCCTGGGACCAGGAACTTAAGCCCCTGTCCCTAGCCACCCTGATTCCCACAATTTCCCCCCACGATCCTTTGCTCTTTTGGAGTGCTTTCAACCAGTCTCCAAGTTAATGCTGGTCCCCAGACGCAGGGCACTCTCGCTTGTATTGGGTGTATTACTTTCCAACTGGTCGCCTCTGGTAGCTCCCTCCCCCTTTTGTTTATCTTCTGATATCAGTCTTCCATTCCCACTCTGCTTTATCTGCCCACTGGTGTCTTCTGCCCCTGTGGAGATTTAGACGTGTATGATTCTGATCTCAGGCTGATTTCATGGGTGAATGGAGTTTTTGGTAGGTAATCTGCTCACATTCGGATACTAGCTGAAAAGGCGCCTCCTCCTACTCCCCCACCATCTTGTCCCTTCCTTTATTGATTTTCTGCTTTGATGATCTGCCTATTTTGAGAGAGGTGTGTTACGATCTCCTAATATTAATTTATTCATATCAGCATGACTCTTTATCTTGATTAACAGTTTTATTATGTAATTGGCTGCTCCCATACGGGGGCATACATATTTACAATTGTTAGATCATCTTGGTGGATATTCCCTTTAAGAATAATGTAGTGTTCTTCTGGATCTCTATCTACAGTCTTTAGTTGAAAATATAATTTGTCTGATAAGAGAATAGCTACACCGACCTTCTTTTAAGGCCAATTGGCATGAAAGATGATTCACCATCCCTTCACTTTCAGTTTGGGTGTACATTTAGGTTCAAAATGGGTCTCTTGTAGACAACATATGGATAAGTCCTGTTGTTTTATCGAATCTCCCTGTGTCATTTTATGGGCACATTTAGGCCATACACACTGAGAGTGATTATTGATAGATATGTTTTTATCGTCATCGTGTTACCTTTTAAGTCTTTCTTTCTGTAGATTGTCTCTATATTTCTGTTCAATGCTATTCTTAGAATTTTTTATAGAAACCCCATTAGTATTTCCTGCAGTGTAGGCTTCATGGTTGAATAGTCTTTTAAGCCTTGTCCTTCTTGGAAACTCTTCATCTTTCCATCCATTTTGAATGTCAGTCTTTCTGGATAAAGTATTCTTGGCTGCATGTTCTTCTCATTTAGCATCCTGAATATATCTTGCCAGCCCTTTCTGGCTTTCCAGGTCTCTGTGGACAGGTCTGACATTATTCTGATGGTCTTTCCTCTGTAAGTAAGAGACCTCTTTGTCCTTGTGGCTTTCAAGAGATCATATCTACAATTGTGATTCCTCAATTTGACTATCGGGTGCCATGATGTTTTTCAGGTATCTATAATCTTGGTGGAGACCATTCAGCCTCTAGTACATAACACTGTTTCCATTCACAAGATTGGGAAAATTTTCATGAAGAACTTGTTCCACTATGTCTTCTAGACTTTTTTATTTCTCCTCCCCTTCAGGGATTCCAATAATTCTGATGTTGGAATCAGAATTATATGGCATAACTTATTTCCCTGATTCTGTGTTCATGGCTTCTAAGCTGTTTGTTCCAAGCTTCTTCCTGATCCTTTCTCTCTATCTGTTTGTCATCCAGATCACGAATTCTATCTTCTGTCTCAGTTACCCTAGCTTGGAGAGAATTTATATTAGATTGGAACTCATTGAGAGCATTGTGAACCTCTTCCCTGATAGCTTTCAGCTCAGCCCTAACATTGTGTACATCCTGTCTCATTGCTTTCAGTTCAGCCCCAATCAATTCCATTTGGTCATCCATGGCTTTCTCCAACCTAGATATTGCCTGGATAATTGTTAGCCTGAATTCTCTTTCTGACATATTGTCTATGTTGATAGCCATTAGCTCTTTTGAAGAAGGCCCATCTTCTGTATTTTTCTTCTGTTGGGCATTCCTCCTCCTAGTCATTTTGGTGAGAGATGATAAACGGATGTAGTTGGATGTATCAACCATGGTACAGTCAAGGTGCACCCTGGAATGCTTTTGAGCAATCAGGATTCCCCACCCAAATGAGAGAAAAAGGAAAAGAAAAAGAAAAGAGAGAGAGAGAGAGAAAGGGAAGATAAAAGAAAAGGCTCAGCCCAAATGGGCCCCAAGCTAAGATTTAGGAATTATACAGACAAAAAAAGACTGATAAAAGTATATGGTAAGAGAAAAACATATATATATGCAAATATAGGAAGAACCTCATCAAAAAGAACCCCAAGTATAAGATTTATAAACTATCAGGACAAATACAAAAACACAGAAACACTGGTGGAAGAAAAAGATGGGAGGGTGGTAATAAATTCTCAGTGTGTGCCAGGAAGGTTGTTTTGATTCTTCCTGGATGTATCTTGATATCCTTGTTAAAGGACTCAACTTTCCCAAGAAGAATGTGAATTGAAAATTGGTTTATTTATAGAGGTAGCATTGATTGGGGAAAGGGGATTACCTTGAAGTTAAACACTATATGAACATTAGAAAATAAAAACAAAAAAGGAATAAACTAGACTAAACTAAACTAAAATTAAAAAAAAATTAAAAATAGAAATGCAAAATAAAAACACAATTGTATGAATCAAAAAGTTCTGGTTAGAGGGTTATTATGGAATTTGATGTACTGGACATCTCTGTGATGGTAAATAGGTTAAAAAATTATCTATAAAAAATGAACAAGAATAGTGGGAACAAGTTAAAAATAAAATTTGTCCTGTGAAGTATTGGAGGTTGTTCTCTTGTCTGTTTTATTTTTATTTTTATTTTTATTTTCTGGTTGGTTTTTTTCGGGTAGGGCCCTGCCACATGGGTTTTCAGTCAATGATGTTCTCTGAGTTAAGCACTTCAGTCCCCCTCAAGGGGGTGGGCTCTAGGGAAGTCGGTTTTTTCAGGCTTTTGTTCTCTGGAGGTTTTTTTGATTGTTTATTTTTTTTTCTTGCCTTGACTTCTTTTGATGGTTTTTGTAGTTTTAGAGAAAATCAAACTTCACCCTGACCTCCTGCTCAGAGAGTAGATTTAATTTTGCTGCAGAGCCCAAATAAATTCCCCCTTGGCTGCTGGTGGTACAGGCTCCAAGTAGTGGTCCCTGGGGACACAGGATCTTCTGTTTGTACCCAAAACCATGACAGTGGTGGCTGTCTGGGCAGCTCCATACTGCTAGAGAGGTTCCAAGCAGTGATCACATGCTCAGATTTTCCCCCTGGCCTGGGCTGGGAGTGCCTGGTCTTTCTGGTTCTAAGAGCTCTGGGCTTGTTTGCACCTCTCTCAGGGGAGGGTGAGGGTCAGGCACGCACGTCCCAGGCTCTGGTGGAATGGTGCGAGTCCGAGAGCACCAGGCTGAGTCTTTGCGTATCACTCTCAGGGGAGTGTGTGGGGTGTGAGTGCGAGTGTCAGGCTCTGGTGAAATGGCCCGGGTCTAGGAGCGCGGGGCGGGGGGGGGGGAGTGGTTTGCACACCTCTCTCAGGGGAGGGGGAGGGGTGCATTCATCTCAGGCTCTGTCACACCTGCCATCTGCCTCTGGAGCCTCTGCTGTCTGGCGAGGCTCCCAGTTTCTCACAGGAGCCGAACCCCATGAGTTCTAAGGTGCACTGGCAGCTCAGAACGAAGACCTGGTTTCTCCACTGCACTCTCTCTGGCTCAGCGCCAGCGGAGGCTGTCCTGGTTCCAGGGACTTAAGCCCCTGTCCCTAGCCACCCATATTACCACAATTTCTCCCCACGATCTTTGCTCTTTCTGAGTGCTTTCAACCAGACTCCAAGTTAATGCTGATCCCCAGCCTCACAGCACTCTCAGATTGGGGTATACTTTCCAATCGGTTGCCTCTCGTGGCTCCCTCCCCCTTTCCTTTATCATCTGATATCAGTCTGATGTTCCCACTCTGCTTTACCTGCTCACTGGTGTCTTCTGCCCCTGTAGAGATCCAGATATGCATAATTCTGATCTCAGGCTGTTTTTATGGGTGATCAGAATTCTTTGGTAGATAATCAGCTCACAGGTTGAAAAGGCGCCTCCTCCTACTTCCCCGCCATTTTGTCTTCCCCTCTTTAAAGCGTTTTAATAAGAAACAGATGCTGAATTTTTTTTTCAAATGCTTTTTCTGCATCAGTTGAGAGGACCATGTGGTTCTTCTCTTTTCTCTTACTGATTTGTTCTATTACATTGATTGATTTATGAATGTTGAACCACATTGGCAACCCAGGGATCAATCCCAAATGGGCATGGTGGATAACATTTTTAATGTACTGTTAGCTTCTATTAGCTAGGATCTTGTTGAGAATTTTAGCATCCATATTCATCAGAGATATTTGTCTAAAATTCTCCTTTTATTTGAGGTCTTTGTCTGGTTTGGGGATCAAGTAAATGCTGGCTTCATAAAAAAAAAATGGTAGTTTTCCTTTTGCCTCAGTTTTTTGAAACAGCTTCAGGAGAATAGGTAATATCTCTTCTTCTTTGAAAGTTTGAAAGAATTCCCCAGGAAATCTGTTCAGTCCTGGGCTCTTGTTTTTTTGGAGGTTTTTGATCACTGCTTCAATCTTGTTACTAGATAGTGGTCTATTCAGATTATCAATTTGTTCCTAATTCAGTTTTGGAAGTTTGTTGTTTTCCAAGAATGCATCCATTTCATCTAGGTTGCTTAATTTATTGGCATATAACTGTTGATAATAATTTCTGATGAATGTTTCCATTTTTTTTGCTGTTAGTCATGATCTTTCCCTTGTCATTCATAATTTTATTAATTTGGGTTCAAATTGGCAATGAAGAAGTCAAACTCTCTCTCTTTTTGCAAATGAAATGATACTTTATATGGGAAACCCAAAAGACTCCACCTCTAAAGTACTAGAACTCATACAGCAATTCGGTAATGTGGCAGGATACAAAATCAATGTACAAATATAAGCTCCTTTCTTATACATTAACAATGAAAATACAGAAAGTGAAATTTGAGAATCAATTCCATTTACTATAGCACTAAGAACCATAAGATACTGGGGAATAAAACTAACCAGTGGTAAATGGTGTCTACTCAAAGAACTACAGAACACTCATGAAAGAAATTGAGGAAGACACAAAGAGATGGAAGACCCTCCCATGATCATCAATCAGAAGAATAAACATTGTTAAAATGTCTATAGTGTCTAGAGCAATCTATACTTTCAATGTCATTCCAATCAAAATTCCACCAGCATTTCTCAAAGAGTTGAAGCAAACAATCCTATAATTTCTATGGAATCAGAAGAGACCCCAAATTGATAAGGAAATGTTGAAAATGAATACAAAACTGGGGGGCATCAGTTTGCATAATTTCAAGCTTTACTACAAAGCTGTGATCACTGAGACAGCATGGCACTGGCACATAAACAGACATATAGACCAGTATAACAGAGTAGAGAGCCCAGATGTGGTCCCTCAACTATATGGTCAAATAATCTTCAACAAAGCAGGAAAAAATAAACAGTTGATAAAAGAGTCCTTTCAATAAATGGTGCTGGGACAATTGGGCAGCTATGTGTAGAAGAATGAAACTCAACCATCCTCCTACACCATACACAAAGATAAACTAGAAATGGATAAAAGACCTCAACGTGAGGCAGAAATTGATCAGAATGCTAGAGGAGAGCACAGGTAGTAACCTCTTCGACATTGGCCACAGCAATTTCCTTCAGAATGTGTCTCCAAAGGCAAAGGAAACAAAAGCGAAAATGAACTTTTGGGACTTAATCAAGATCAAAATCTTTTAAACAGCAAAGGAAACAGTCAACAAAACAAAGAGGCAACCCATGGATTAGGAGAAGATATTACCAAATGACAGTAGAGACAAAGGGCTGATATCCAGGATCTATAAAAAACTCTTCAAACTCAACACACACACACACACACACACACACACACACACACACACCAGATAATCAAGTCAAAAAAATAGGCAGAAGACATGAACAGACACTTCTCCAAAGAAGAAATACAAATGGCTATCAGACACATGAAAACATTTTCATCATCACTAGCCATTAGGGAGAATTAAATCAAAACCACATTGAGATACAATCTTATTCCAGTTAGAATGGCCAAAATTAACAAGATATTAAATAACATGTGTTGGAGAGGATGTAGAGAAATGTGAATCCTCTTACACTGTTAGTGAGAATGCAAGTTGGTGCAGCCACTTTGGATAACAGTATGTAGATTCCTTAAGAAATTAAAAATAGAGCTTTCATATGATCCTGCAACTAGACTACTAGGTATTTACCCCAATGTTAGAGATGTAGTGAAACGAAGGGCCATCTGTACCCCAATGTTCATAGCAGCAATGGCCATAGTTGCCAAACTGTGGAAAGAAGCAAGATGGCCCTTCAGTGGATGAATGGATAAATAAGATGTGTTCCATGCATACTATGGAGTATTATGTCTCCATCAGAAAGGATGAATTCCAAACTTTTGTATCAACATGAACAGGACTGGAATTTATTTTCGTGAGTGAAAAAATTCAGAGAGTCAATTATTATATGCTTTCACTAATTTGTGTAGTATAAGGAATAACACGGAGGACAAGCTGAGATGGAGAGGATAAGGGAGTTGGGGGAAATTGGAGGGGGAGGTAAACCATGGGAGACTGTGGACTCTGAGAAACAATCTGAGGGTTTTGAAGGGGTTGGGGTTGGAAAGGTGGGAGATCCTGGTGGTGAGTATTATCGATGGCATATATTGGATGGAATACTGTGTGTGGTGCATAAACAATGAATACTGGTATACTGTAAAGAAATTTAAAAAATAGGGGCGCCTGGGTGGCTCAGTGGGTTAAGCTGCTGCCTTCGGCTCAGGTCATGATCTCAGGGTCCTGGGATCGAGTCCCTCATCAGCCTCTCTGCTCGGTGGGGAACCTGCTTCTCTCTCTCTCTCTCTCTCCCTCTCTGCCTGCCTCTCCGTCTACTTGTGATCTCTGTCTGTCAAATAAATAAAATCTTAAAATAAAAGAAATTTAAAAAATAATAAATTTAAAAAAAACTGGTGATGTACTCTATGGTGACTAACATAACATAATAAAAAATGGTTGGGGGAACCAGGTGGTGGGTGTTAGAGAGGGCAAGGATTGCATGGAACACTGGGTGTGGTGCAAATACAATGAATACTGTTAAGCTGAAAAGAAATTTTAAAAAAAAGTTATACTTAAAAAAATGTAAAATAATGATTTTCCTTGGGGCACCTGCGTGGCTCAGTGGGTTAAAGCCTCTGCCTTTGGCTCAGGTCATGATCCCAGGGCTCTCTCTGCTCAGCGGGGAGCCTGCTTCCTCCTCTCTCTCTGCCTGCCTCTCTGCCTACTTATGATCTCTGTCTGTCAAATAAATAAATAAAATCTTTAAAAAAAAAAAAGAATGATTTTCCTTGTAGGGCTTGACAGTATATCAAAGATAAAATAGATGTGTCCTATAAATAACATGTATTCTTTTTTTACAAAATTCTTCAAATATATTTTACCTATTTATATTTATATTATAGTACAATTGCTTATATTAAATATTTATTCTCTTTAAGTAAGCAAATTTGTGGATTTTCTAAGACATTTATATATTTATATTTGGACCTTATTTGTGGTAATATAAAGGAACATGAGTATATTTTAAAATTGTGTGTTCAATAATTGTTTGCTACATTATAATTAAAGATGTTATTATTCTGGGAGAATCATAATTGGCATGATATTTCAAATTGCCTTTTTATCAATGTTTTTGAAGTTATCCAACTAAGTTATTTTTCAATAACTTTCCTATACAGTTTCTGTTTACCTTTTTGTGCACTTAATTGGTTAAACTTAATTTAATGCTGTTTCTGCCGCCTCATTTCTCAAAACCAAGTTTCAGTTGATATGTAACAAAATTACACATAACTCTGTCAATAATTGTAATACATTGCATTATCTCATGTTTTTCCTAAATCATATTAAACTCTTGGCATTCTTCTTTTCGTTCTGGGAAATGTCAGAGTCTTATGGGATTTGGTAACATTTCACAATTGTTCCAATTAGGGATTTATTTTACCCGCCTCATTTCTCTGTGATGAAAATTCCACTGGAAATGATTCATAATGATCATAAGGGAATAAAATCCCCACGTTTCCACACCCTCAGGTTTAAATTACTTTATTTAGTGTTTATTTCCCATGTTTTATGAAAATAAACACACAGAACAAATTTACTTAAAGATCTTTCTATTTATTTAGCTCAAATACTCAACCCGTGACCCAGTAACAGAAGATTGAATTTTCTAGTTTCCTAGTCCTTGTGAAGAGAACTTTAATCACCAGGGAGGTAAGTAGCTATAAAAATTGGTATTTCTGACACATGATTTCAAATTCATAACTGTTGAAAACCTCAATGCTCAAATGTTAGACATATAACACTAACCACAATGTTTGAGGGTCCTCTGTTACTTTACAAATCTTTTTTTTATGTGGATAAATCAGCTTTCTCACTTGGCTCCATTTACATAAACCTTTGTCCACAGGATGTTTTTCCTGAATTAAAAGAAAAGTTAGAAAAATTAACTCAGCTGGTTAGAAAGTACAGGTGAGGTTCAAAATGAAGGAAGTTAAAGTCCTTTTTCATTAATAATTTTTTCTTTTACATTTTTTGTGACCTGCTTTTTATGGTTATAGTGAAAACATTTATGAACAGTACAGAACATATACTATACTCCTCTAATGAAAATGATGGGGGTGCCTGGGTGGCTCAGTGGGTTGAGGCCTCTGTCTTCAGCTCCGGTCATGGTCCCAGGATCCTGGGATCAAGCCCTGCATTGGGCTCTCTTCTCAGCAGGGAACCTGTTTCCCCGCCCCCCGTCTGCCTCTCTGCTTACTTGTAATCTCTGTCTGTCAAATAAATAAATAAATTTTTTTAAAAAAGAGAAAATGATGGGGTATTTAAATAGTAGTAAACTCTACAAAGACTCTGCTTTTAGACTAAATAATATGAAATGAATAGGCTCTGGTACCAAGAAGTAAGAAATATTAGAAATAAAAATAAATATTCAAATATATTACTCAGTTAACTCTTTCACAAAGTGCAACAATTCACTCTCAATAATCTAGTAAATTGGCATCATAGTAGCTTTACAGAAAGAGAGAGTAGAACTTAAGGGGTTTCTCGGTGGCTCAGTGAGGTAAGGGTCTCTCTTCAGCTCAGGTCATGATCCCCTGGCCTTAGAATCAAGCCCTGCATTAAGCCCTTGGTACACATGGAGTCTGCTTCTCCTCTAACTGCTGTTCTAAATAAAATTTCAAAAAATCTTTTTAAAATGGTACATATATATAATTTGCAAAATATGGAGAAGCCTAGGGCCCAATTGTTTTCAAGGTAATTTAATTTCTCCAGTTTGATATGGAACAAATCATTTTACTTGAATTACTCTAAGAAAAATTTGAGTTTTAAAGATATGTTTTGATCAAACTGTATTTATCAAATTTAAGAGTATTTATGATGTTTAACATATTTTGTGTGAAAAATTAAGATAGAATTAGAATTCTGGTTTTTCAAACAATGAATATGAAATTTAGAGTGAATTAAATATTTAATCCTGTGACATTTAGTTAATAAATACAGGAAATATAATCTAGGTACTGAATCTTGACTCCGAATTCTGTTCTCTCTGCACAAAAGCATGACTACCAATATGTTTAATCATGTCACTTTAGATAAAAAGTAACATATTTTATAAAATATTTTTGTTTAATCATCTTTTAAGAGAATGAATGAGATAATGACTTGAAGGAATGTTCTTATGAGGTTAAATAATTTACAGCTTAGTGTAGGTGAGCTGCATACCTGAGCAGATCTTTTCCTGTATTGATATAAAGGTGCACATGACCAGAATAGCATTGAACAGAAATATAGAGACAATCTATGAAAGACTTCAAGGGTAACTCGATGTCAATAAAAACGTATCTATCAATAATGACTCTCAATGTGAATGGTCAAAATGTGCCCATAAAATGACACAGGGTTGCAGATGTGATAAAACGACAGGACCCATACACATGCTGTCTCCAAGAGACCCAATTTGAACGTAAAGATACACCCAGACTGAAAGTGAAGGGATGCAGAAGCATCTTTCATACCAATGGGCCTCAAAAAAAAAAAAAAAAAGGCTGGGATAGTGATTCTCATATTAGACATATTAGATTTTAAACTAAAGACTGTAGTCAAAGATACAGAAAGACACTACATCATTCTTTTTTAAATTATTTATTTATTTGACAGAGAGAGAGATCACAAGGAGGCAGAGAGGCAGGCAGAGTGAGAGAGGAGAAAGCAGGCTCTCCACCAAGCAGAGAGCCCGATGCGGGACTCGATCCCAGGGCCCTGAGATCATGACCTGAGCTGAAGGCAGAGGCTTAACCCACTGAGCCACCCAGGCACCCCAGAAAGACACTACACCATTCTTAAAGGGACTATCAACCAAGATGATCTAACAATTGTAAATATTTATGCCCCTAATATGAAAGCAGTCAATTCCATAAGAAAACTGTTAATCAAGACAAAGAGTCAGTTTAATATAAATACATTAATAGTAGGAAATCTTATCATGCCTCTCTCAGAAATAGACAGATCATCGAAGCAGAAAATCAGTAAAGAAACACGAGCATTGTATGACACATTGTACCAGATGGACCTCATTGATAGATACAGATTATTCCACCCTAAAACAACAGAATGCTCATTCTTCTCAAGTGCACATGGAACCTTCTCAAGAATAGACCACATACTGGATCACAAATCAGGACTCAACCAATACCAAAAGGCTGAGATTATTCCCTGCATATTCTCAGATCACAATGCTTTGAAACTGGAACTCAATCACAAGGAAAAGCTCAGAAGGAACTCAAACACCTGGAAGCTAAAGACCATCTGCTAAAGAATGCTTGGCTCAACCAGGAGATCAAAGAAGAACTGAAACAATTCAGGGAAACCAATGAGAATGAAGACATTTAGGTCCAAACCCTATCGGATACAGCAAAGGAGGTCCTAAGGAGGAAATACATAGCCATCCAAGCCTCCCTCAAAAAAAACCTGAAAAATCCAGAACACAGCAGCTGTCTCTACACCTTAAAGAACTGGAGAAACCACAACAAATCAATTCAATTCCACACATAAGAAGGAAAAAAATCAAGATTAGAGCAGAGGTCACTGAAGTAGAAACCAAAGGTACAGTACAATGTATCAATGAAACTAGTAGTTGGTTTATTGAAAGAATCAACAAAATTGATAAGCCATTGGCCAAACTAATCCAAAAGAAAAGAGAGAAAGCCTGAATTAATAAAATTATGAGTGAAAAGGGAGAGATCACAAGGAACACCAGGAAATAGAATCATCAGAAGTTATTATCAAGAGTTATATGCCAATAAGCTAAGCAACCTAGATGAAATGGATGCATTCCTGGAAAACTATAAACTCCCAAAATTGACTCAGGAAGAAATTAACAACCTGAATAGACCAATAACTAGTAACAAGATTGAAGCAATGATCAAAAACGTCCCAAAAAATAAGAGCCCAGGATGTAATGGATTCTGTGGGAAATTCTAAAACTTTCTAGGAAGAAATAACACCTATTCTCCTGAAGATGTTTCAAAAAATGGAAGCAGAATGAAAACTTCCAGACTCTTTCAATGAAACCAGCATTACCCTTATCCCCAAAGCACACAAAGACCCTACCAAAATGGAGAATTTCAGACCAATATTACTGATGAATATGGAAGTTAAGATTCTCAACAAGATCCTAGCAAAGAGGATCCAACAGCAAATTAAAAATATTATCCACTATGACCAGGTGGGATTCATCTCTAGGCTACAAAGATGGTTCAACATTCGCAAATCAATCAATGTGATAGAACAAATTAATAAGAGAAGAGAGAAGAACCACATGGTCCTGTCAATTGATGCAGAAAAAGCATTTGACAAAATCTAGTATCCATTCCTGATTAAAACGCTTGAAAGCATAGGGATAATGGGACCATTCCTGAACTTCATGAAATCTATCTATGAAAGAACCAAAGCAAATATGATCCTCAATGGGAAAAAGCTTGCAGCCTTCCCATTGAGATCAGGAAAATAACAAGAATGCCGATTCTCACCACTCCTGTTCAACATAGTATAAGAAGTCCTAGCACAGCAATCAGACAATAAAGAGAAAAAAAAAAAAGGTATTCAAGTTTGCAGTCAAAAAGTCAAACTCTCTCTCTTCGCAGATGACATAATTCTTTTTTTTAATTTTTTCAATTTATTTATTTTCAGAAAAACAGTATTCATTATTTTTTCACAACACCCAGTGCTCAAACCGTGCCCTCTATAATACCCACCACCTGGTACCCCAACCTCCAACAACCCCGCCACTTCAAACTCCTCACATTATTTTTCAGAGTTTATCTCATGATTCACCTCCTCTCCGAATTTACCCTGACTCCCTTCTCCTCTCTAACACCCCTTGTCCTCCATGATATTAGTTATGCTCCACAAATAAGTGAAACCATATGATAATTGACTCTCTCTGCTTGACTTATTTCACTCAGCATAATCTCTTCCAGTCCCATCCATGTTGATATAAAAGTTGGGTATTCATCCTTTATGATGGAGGCATAATACTCCATAGTGTATATGGACCACATCTTCCTTATCCATTCGTCCGTTGAAGGGAATCTTGGTTCTTTCCATAGTTTGGCGACAGTGGCCATTTCTGATATAAATATTGGGGTACAGATGGCCCTTCTTTTCACGACATCTGTATCTTTGGGGTAAATACCCAGGAGTGCAATTGCATGATCAGAGGGAAGTTCTATTTTTAATTTCTTGAGGAATCTCCACATGGTTCTCCAAAGAGGCTGAACCAACATGCATTCCTACCAACAGTGGAAGAGGGTTCCCCTTTCTCCACATCCTCTCCAACACATGTTGTTTCGTGTTTTGTTAATTTTGGCCATTCTAACTGGTATAAGGTGATACCTCAATGTAGTTTAAATTTGAATCTCCCTGAGGGCTAATGATGATAAACATTTTTTCATGTGTCTGATAGCCATTTGTATGTCTTGATATGTCTTGATTGGAGAAGTGTCTGTTCATATCTTCTGCCCATTTTTTGAAATGTTTGCCTATTTCATGTGTGTTGAGTTTGAGGAGTTCATTATAGATCCTGGATATCAACCTTTTGTCTGTACTGTCATTTGCAAATATCTTCTCCCATTCCGTGGGCTGCCTCTTTGTTTTTTGACTGTTTCCTTTGCTGTGCAGAAGCTGTTGATTTTGATGAAGTCCCAAAAGTTTATTTTTGCTTTTGTTTCCTTTGCCTTTGGAGACATATCTTGAAAGAAGTTGCTGTGGCTGATATCGAAGAGATCACTGCCTATGTTCTCCTCTAGGATTCTGATGGATTCCTGTCTCATGTTGAGGTCTTTTATCCATTTTGACTTTATCTTTGAGTATGGTGTAAGAGAATGGTCGAGTTTCATTCTTATACATATAGCTGTCCAGTTTTCCCAGCATCATTTATTGAAGATACTGTATTTTTTCCACTGTATCTTTTTTCCTGTTTTGTCGAAGATTATTTGACTATAGAGATGAGGGTCCATATCTGGCCTCTCTACTCTTCCACTGGACTATGTGTCTGTTTTTATGCCAGTACCATGCAGTCTTGGTGATCACAGCTTTGTAGTAAAGCTTGAAATTAGGTAATGTGATGTCCCCCATTTTATCTGGATTCTTATTTGCTCCAGCTCTTTGAAGAATACCGGTGGAATTTTGATCGGAATGGCATTAAAAGTATATATTGCTCTATGCAGTATAGACATTTTAATAATGTTTATTCTCCCGATCCAAGAGCATGGAATGGTCTTCCATCTTTTTGTGTGTTCTTCAATTTCTTTCATGAGTGGTCTGTAGTTCCTTGAGTACAGATCCCTTTCGTCTTTGGTTAGGCTTATTCCAAGGTATCTTATGGTTCTTGGTGCTATAATAAATGGAATCAATACTCTATTTTCCCTTTCTGTATTTTCATTGTTAGTGTATAAGAAAGCTCCTGATTTCTGCACATTGACTTTGTATCCTGCCACGTTGCTGAATTGCTGTATGATTTCTACTATTTAGGGGTGGAGTCTTTTGGGTGTTCCATATAAAGAATCATGTCATCTGCAAAGAGTGAAAGTTTGACTTCTTCATTAACAATTTGGATAACTTTTATTTCTCTATGTTGTCTGATTGCTGTTGCTAGGACTTCTAATACTATGTTGACCAAAGTGGTGAAAGTGGGCCTCCTTGTCTTGTTCCTGATCTCAACGGGAAGGCTGCAGCCTTTTTCCCATTGAGGATGATATTTGCTGTCGGTCTTTCATAGATAGATTTGATGAAGTTCAGGAATGTTCCCTCTATCCCGATACTTTGAAGCGTTTTAATCAGGAACTGATGATGGGTTTTGTCAAATGCTTTTTCTGCATCAATTGAGAGGACCATATGGTTCTTCTCTCTTCTCATATTAATTTGTGGTATCACATTGATTGATTTGCGAATGTTGAACCATCCTTGTAGCCCAGGGATGAATCCAACCTAATCATGGTGGATAATCTTTTTAATGTGCTGTTGGATCCTGTTGGCTGGGATCTTGTTGAGAATCTTAGCATCCATATTCATCAGTGATATTGATCTAAAATTCTCCTTTTTAGTAGGGTCTTTACCTGGTTTGGGGATCAGAGTAATGCTGGCTTCATAGAAAGAGTCTGGAAGTTTTCCTTCTGCTTCAATTTTTTGAAACAGCTTCAGGAGAATAGGTGTTATTTCTTCTTTGAAGTTTTGGTGGAATTCCCCAGGGAATCTGTCAGGTCCTGGGCTCTTGTTTTTTGGGTGGGTTTTGATCACTGCTTCAATCTCATTATTAGATATTGGTCTATTCAGGTTGTCGATTTCTTCCTGGTTCAATTTTGGTAGTTTATACTTTTCCGGGAATGCATCCATTTCATCTTGGTTGCTAAGGTTGTTGGCATATAACGGTTCATAATAACTTCTGATGTTTGTTTCTACTTCCTTGGTGTTAGTTGTGATCTCTCCCCATTCATTCATAATTTTATGAATTTGGGCTTTCTCTCTTTTCTTTTGGATTAATGTGACCAATGGTTTATCGATCTTATTGATTGTTTCAAAAAACCAGCTTCTAGTTTCATTGATACATTCTACTGTATCTCTGGTTTCTACCTCATTGAACTCTGCTCTAATCTTGAAGATTTCCCTTCTTATATGTGGAGTTGATTTGATTTGTTGTTGATTCTCCAGTTCTTTAAGGTGTAGAGACAGCTGGTGTGTTCTGGATTTTTTAATTTTTTGAGGGAGGCTTGGATGGCTATGTATTTCCCCCTTAGGACCAACTATGCTGTATCCCATAGGTTTTGTACCGATGTGTCTTCATTCTCATTGGTTTCCATGAATTGTTTCAGTTCTTCTTTGATCTCCTGGTGCATCCAAGCATTCTTAAACAAGGTGGTCTTTAGTTTCCAGGTGCTTGAGTTCCTTCTGAACTTTTCCTTTTGATTGAGCTCCAGTTTCAAACATTGTTTTCTGAGAATATGTAGGAGTAATCTCATTCTTTTGGTATCAGTTGAGTCATCATTTTTGACCCAGTATGTGGTCTATTCTGGAGAAAGTTACGTGTGCACTTGAGAAGAATGACTATTCTGTTGTTTTAGGTGAAATGTTCTGTATATTTCTATGAGGTCCATCTGGTCCAGTGTGTCATTCAATGCTCTTGTTTCTTTAATGATTTTCTGCATTGAAGATCAGTATATTTCTGAGAGAGGCATGTTAAGATCTCCTGCGATTAGTGTATTCATATCAATATGACTCTTTATCTCGATTAACAGTTTTCTTAAATAATTGGCTGTTTCCATATTGGGAGCTTAGATATTTACAATTGTTAGATCATATTGGTGGATAGTCCCTTTAGGGATTTGTAGTGTCCTTCTGTATCTCTGACTACAGTCTTTAGTTTGGAGTCTAATTTATCTGATATGAGAATCGCTTCCCCAGCCTTCTTGTGAGGCCCAGTGGCATGGAAGATGCTTCTCCATCCCTTCACTTTCAGTCTGGGTGTATCTTCAGGTTCAAAATGGGTCTCTTGTACACAACATATGGTTGCGTCCTGTTGTTTTATCCTATCTACTACCCTGTTCCTTTTTATGGGTACATTTAGGCCATTCACATTGAGAGTGATTATTGATAGATATGTTTTTATTGACATCGAGTTACCTTTGAAGTCTTTCTTTCTGTATACTCTCTCTATATTTTTGTTCAATGCTATCCTTGGTATTTTTCCTCTTTTATAGAACCCCCTTACTATTTCCTGAAGTGTCAGCTTGGCAGTTGCATAGTGTTTTAAGCCTCGCCGGTCTTGAAAACTCTTTATCTCTCCATCCATTTTGAATGTCAGTCTTGCTGGATAAAGTATTCTTGGCTGCATATTCTTCTCATTTATTGCCCTGAATATATCTTTTCAGCCCTTTCTGGCTTGCCAGGTCTCCGTAGACAGGTCTGACGTTATTCTGATGGGCTTTCCTCTGTAAGTAAGGAGCCTCTTTGCCTTGGCGGCTTTCAAGAGATTATACCTACAATTTTAATTCCTCAATTTGATTATCAGGTGTTGTGATGTTTTTTTGGAATGTATAATCTTGGGTGGAGACTGTTCAGCCTCTAGTACCTGAATGCTGGTTCCATTCGCAAGATTGGGAAAATTTTCATAAATAACTTGTTCCACTATATCTTCTAGAATTCTTTCTTTTTCCTCCCCTTCAGGGATTCCAATAATTCTGACGATGGAAGTTCATGGCATCATTTATTCCCCTGATTCTGTTTTCGTAGTTTCTAAGCTTTTTGTTCCAGTCTTTCTCCTGAACCTTTCTCTCTATCTGTTTTTCTTCCAGATCACTAATTCTATCTTCTGTCTCAGTTACCTAGCCTTGAGAGAGTTTAGATTAGATTGGAACTCATTGAGAGCATTGTCAACCTCCTCCCTGGTAGCTTTAAGCTCCACCCTAACATTGTGAACATCCTGTCTGGTCGCTTTCAGTTCGGCCCTAATCAATTCTTTTTGGTCATCCATGGCTTTCTCCAACCTAGCTATTGCCTGGATAATTGTTAGCCTGAATTCTCTTTCAGACATATTGTCTATGTTGATAGTCGTTAGCTCTCTTGACGAAGGTCCATCCTCTGTGTTTTTCTTCAGTTGGGCATTCCTCCTCCTAGTCATTTTGGTGGGAGATGACTGAACAGATGTAGCTGGATGTATCCACTGTTTTGCATTCAAGGTGCACCCTGGAACACTTCTGAGCAATCAGGATTCCCCCACCAAACGAGAGGAAACAAAAGAAAAAGAAAAAAAAAAGAGAAAAAGAGAGGAGAGAGACAGGAAAGAAAGGGAAGATGAAAAAGAAGGTCAGCCCAGATGGGCCTCAAGGTAAAATTTATGAAGTAGACAAAGAAATAGAGATAAGAAGACTGATACAAGTATATGACAAGAGATATATATATATATATATATATATATATATATATATATGCAAATAAAGAAAGAACCTCATCAAAAAGAACCCCCCTGTAAAATTTATATGCTATCAGGACAAACACAAAAAACATAGAAACACTGGTGGAAGAAGATGGGAGAATTCTTATAAATCCTCAGTGTGTGTGAGGAAGGTTGTTTTGATTCTCTGGTTGTATTTAATATTTTTGTTAAAGGACTCAACTTTCCTAAGATAAAGGGGATTAAAAATTGGTTTACCTATTGGGGTAGTATTGATTGGAGAAAGGGGATTATTTTGAAGTTTAAATCTGTATGAATATTAGAGGATAAAAATAAAAAGGAATAAACTAGACTAAACTAAACTAAAATTTTAAAGAAGGAATTCAAAAAATAAAAATGCAAAAAAAAATACGTGTATGTTCAGGTTAGAAAGGTTAGAAAGGTATTATGCAAGTTGATGAACTGTACAGCTCTCTGTCATGGTAAATAGGTTAAAAAAATTACCTATGTGTAAAAAAAAAAAAAAAAAAAAAAGAACCGGAATAGTGGGAACCAGTGAACCATACAAGTTTTCCTATGAAGTAGTGGTTGTTCTCTTGTCGTCCTTTTTTTTTTTTTTTTTTTTTTTTTTTACTCTTTCTTGGTTTGTTTTCTTGGGGAGGGGCCTGCCACGTGGGTTGTCAGTCAATGATGTTTCCTGAGTTTAGTCTTCCGGCCCCCCTCAAGGGAGTCGGCTCTGAGGAAATTGGTTTTTTTTCAGGCTTTTGTTCTCTGGCGGGTTTTATGCTTGTTCATTTTTTTTTTCTCTCACCTTGACCGCCTTTTATGGTTTTGTAGTTTTAGAGGAAAACAAACTGCACCCTGATCTCCCTCTCAGAGAGAAGCCTCAGTCTGGGTGCAGAGCTTAAATAAGTTCCCCCTTGGCCACTGGCAGAGCAGGTTCCAAGTTGCAAATCCTGGGGGCGCAGGATCTTTTGCTTGTACTCAAATCCAAGGCAGTGGCAGCTGTCTGGGAGCTCCCAACCGCCAGAGAGGTTCCAAACAGCGATCACACAGTGAGATTTTGCCACTGGCCCGGGCTGGGAGTGCCTGGCTTGCGCACACCTCTTTCAGAGGTGGCTATGGGTCACAAGCACATCTCAGGCACTGAGAAAGGGGCGCAGGTCAGTAATCACCAGGCTCCGCTTTTGCGCACCTCTGTCAGGGGAGAGTTTGGGGTGCACAGCTTAGGCTTTGAAATAATGGCGCGGGTCAAAGAGCACCAGCCGGGCCTCTGTAACTCAGGGGAGCATGAGGGACGTGCGCAAATATCTCAAGCTTGGTGTTAGGGCTCGTGCATTCTTCCAACTGGCGTGGCTCCCATCCCCTCACAGGAGCTTGAGTCCAGGCATTCTTGGGCGCACTGGCTGCTTAGAGACCAAGAGCTGGTTTCTCTGCCGAACTCTATCTGCCTCAGCGCCGGGGAGGCTGTCCTGGGACCAAGAACTTAAGCCCCTGTCCCTAGCCACCCGGATTCCCACAATTTCCTCCCCCACGATTCTTTGCTCTTTTGGAGTGCTTTCAACCAGTCTCCAAGTTAATGCTCATCCCCAGATGCAGGGCACTCTTGCTCCTATTGGGGTATTACTTTCCTCTGGTGGCCTCTGGTGGCTCCCTCCCTCTTTTGTTTATCTTCCGATATCAGTCCCCCATTCCCACTCTGCTTTACCTGCCCACTGGCATCTTCTGCCCCTGTAGAGATGCAGACATGTATAATTCTGATCTCAGGCTGATTTCATGGGTGATCAGAGTTCTTTGGTAGGTAATCAGCTCACTTTGGGGTACCAGCTGAAAAGGCGTCTCCTCCTACTCCCCTGCCATCTTCAATTCTCTAACATGATTCTTTATATGGAAAACTCAAAAGACTCCACCACCAAACTACTAGAACTCATACAGCAATTCAGCAACGTGGCAGGATACAAAGTCAATGTACCGAAATCAGTGGCTTTCTTATACACTAACAATGAAAATACAGAAAGGAAAATTAGAGAATAGATTCCATTTACTATAGCACTAAAAACCATAAGATACCTGCGAAGAAACCTAACCAAGGAAGTAAAGGAAATGTACTCTAGGAACTACAGAACTCTCATGAAAGAAATTGAAGAAGACACAAAAAGATTGAAGAACATTTCATGCTCCTGGATCAGAAGAATAAACATTTTTAAAATGTCCATACTGTCTAGAGAAATCTATACTTTTAATGTCATTCTGACCCAAATTCCACCGGTATTTTTCAAAGAGCTGGAGCAAATAATTCTAAAATTTATATGGAATCAGAAGAGGCCCCGAATCGCTAAGGAAACGTTGAAAAAGAAAAATAAAACAGGGGGCATCATGTTACCTGATTTCAAGATTTACTACAAAGCTGTGATCACCAAGAACACATGGTACTGACATAAAACCAGACTCATAGACTAGTGGAACAGAGTAGAGAGCCCAGATATGGACCCTCAACTCGATGGTCAAATAATCTTAGACAAAACAGGAAAAAATATACAGTGGAAAAAAGTCTCTTCAATAAATGATGCAGGGAAAACTGGACAGCTATATGCAGAATAATGAAACTTGACCATTCTCTTATATCATTCACCAAGATAAACACAAAATGGATAAAAGACCTCAGTGTGAGACAGGAATCCTTCAGAATCCTAAAGAACATAAGCCATACCCTCTTTGATATCATCCACAGCAACTTCATTCAAGATATGTCTCCAAAGGCAAGGGAAACAAAAGCAAATATGACCTTTTGGAAGTTCATCAAGATCAAAAGCTTCTACACAGCAAAGGAAACAGTCAACAAAACAAAGAGGCACCCAAAGAATGGGAGAAGATATTAGCAAATGACAGTACAGACAAAAATGTTGATATCCAGGATCTACAAAGAACCCCTCAAACTCAACACACACAAAACGGGTAATCATATTAAAAAAATGGGCAGAAGATATGAACAGACACTTTTCCAATGATGACATACAATTGGCTTTCAGACACATGAAATAATGTTTGTCATTACTAGCCTTCAGGAAAATGCAAATTAAAACCACATTGAGATACCACCTTACACCAGTTAGAATGGCCAGAATTAGGAAGACAGGAAACAATGTGTGTTGGATAGGATGTGGAGAAAGGGAAACCCTCTTACACTGTTGGTGGGAATGCAAGTTGGTACAGCCACTTTGGAAAACAGTGTGGATATTCTTCAAGAAATTAAATATAAAGCTTCCCTATGACCCTGCCATTGCACTACTGGGTATTTACCACAAAGATACAGATGTGGTGAAAAAAAGGACCATCTGTACCTCAATGGTTATAACAGCAATGGCCATGGACGCCAAACTGTGGAAAGAACTAAGATGCCCTTCAACGGACGAATAGATAAGGAAGATGTGGTACATATACACTATGGAGTATTATGCATCCATCAGAAAGGATGAATATCTAACTTTTGTAGCAACATGGATGGGACTGGAAGAGTTTATGATGAGTGAAATAAGTCAAGCAGAGAGAGTCAATTATCATATTGTTTCACTTATTTGTAGAGCCTAACAAATAGCATGGAGGACAAGGGGAGATTGATAGGAGAAGGGAGTTGAGGGAAATTGGAAGGGGAGGTGAAAAACAATCTGAGGGTTTTGAAGGGGCGGGGGATGGGAGGTTGGTGTAACCAGGTGGTGGGTATTAGAGAGGGCAGGGATTTCATGGAGCACTGGGTGTGGTCAAAAACAATAAATACTGTAACGCTGAAAATAAAAAAAAACAATGTAGTTAAAGTTAATTTGATATATTTAATAAATTTAGGTATATAAATATACATGCATATATTTATATATATCTATGTATACTTAGGTATATATATCTATATATATCCAGGTATATATTTATGTATTACACAAGCGAATCTTACATAAATTATATATACATGATACATATACATACAACATAATAAAATTATATATAGTTAAATACTATAATTTAAACATAAATCATATGGAATGACATATATATAGCACATATAATTTATAAACATATAACATATAGTTATATATGCTTAATTATATATGATTATGTACATACAATATACATAGAATATATGAATTATACATACATAAAATTATATCTATAAATTAGTACTATTAAATAAATATATGTATAAATATGTATATCAAATTGTCCTATTTTAATGTATTTTATGTTTTGGTCAATTTAATATAAATGAACTAATTATTATGTGTGAGTATAATATAACTACATACTTACTAGGTATTAGTAGTTAAAATAGAGTAATGCAGAATATCTGAATAAATTTAACTTTTCAATAGTAAGAAATATTAACATAAACAACATTTGGTTTTTATCCAAGAATCTGGGAGGAACAAAGATCTGTGTAAACATATGGGAAGTTTTCATTACCCCGACCCATCAGACTGTCCTGAGGCCATTCTGCATTATTAATGATTCTGTCTCCAACCTGCTCTCAGGAGGCATTGCCACATGAACAAAAACAAAACAACAAATAATAAGATTCACCTCCAATTACAGAAGCCTACAGTAATAGTTGTAGATGAATCTGTGTGGATGTATCTGAAATGTCAAGTATAGAAGTGAGAGATAAGTTGAAAATTTTCACCGAAAGTACTCGAGAAGTTTATGCAGGAAATGATCGTGGCACTGCCCAGAAGTGAGAAAAACAGTGACCTAATGTATTTGATTTGTGTCTTTATGGAGAAACATGCAAATGTTATAAGAACACTTTGTTTTTGTTTTTGTTTTTTTAAAGATTTTATTTATTTATTTGGCAGACAGAGATCAGAAGTAGGCAGAAAGGCAGGCAGAGAGAGACGAGGAAGCAGGACCCCTGCTGAGCAGAGATCCTGATGTGGGGCTTGATCCCAAGACCCTGGAATCAGGACCTGAGCCAAAGGCAGAGCATTAACCCCCTGAGCCACCCAGGCACCCCAAGAACACTTTGAATACAGTTAATAAAGAATTGATTATAGGGGAACCTGGAAAGCTCTGCTGAGCAGAGAGTTTTGCTCCCCCTTTCTCTTTCTGCTTGCCTCTGTCCACTTGTGAACTCTGTCTGTCAAACAAATAAATAAAATCTTTTAAAAAAGACTATATATCTATATATGGAGATATATAGATGCCCCAGTAATAAGCACAGGGTAAGTCACTGATAAGTACATGACTCATTAAGTAGAGGACTTCAGAAAGATAATCATATTTGGATTGTAATGTGTATAAGATTAATTAAATAGGCCTTTAAGAAATAAAACAAAATTCAAACAATCAGACAGATACTTGTGAACTTTTAAAAAACAAAATTATATTTATGCCTAAAACTTACATTGCCTTCAATTCTGGGAAGAACTATTGTGACTCAAATAATCTGTCATAGAATGAAGGTGAAAACAGTAAAGTGGTTAATATTATGTATGACCTTCTTACCTGAATCATAGGGAACAAGACAGAGCCCTACCCTCATGGCTCCTACATTCATGAAATAAAGACCTTGAAACTTGATGATAGGGTTGATGGATGCTAAAATAAAAGTATAGGAGAGCTAGAATAGACTGACAAAGGACAGAAAAACGTATTTATCCTGAGCTGACCAAATAAATTTATATAATACAGTTTATTTAAATATAAATAAGTATCTAAGTATACTGATATACTTATATATAAGTATTAAATATAAGTATACTTAATATAAGTATTATAATATAATACTTATATAAGTATTATTACTTATAAAAATATAAGTAAGATATAACACATTGGACGACTCCAGGAAGGGAACTGCTGGTGTTTTTTTAATAATGTGATGTGCCCAGAGCCTGCTGAAGAATCTCTGATAAAGATGGAGAAGATGGAGAAGATGAAGGTGATGACAGAAGTGAGAATATTTGTCTTTTGACATTTTCATATAGACTTTATATTCTAGGCAGTGAAGATGATCACATGTAGGCAACTCAAATGATTATACACATTTTATTTCAATTTTTAAACTACCCTTCTGCCAAAGTGATTGAATGTCTGGAAGGAGATGATGCTGCCACTCAGGGGGTCAATTAAGTGACAGAGTTCAGAATAAGGATACAGGTGGTATCAGCGTATTAGATTTCATACAACAATGTTAGGCAGAGGGTCTGGAGAACAAGCACAGACAATAGTTTTGTGTTTATTTTCCTTCATAGCCAACTCACAGACACAATGCCTAAATTGGAGAAAAGATCAGGGTCAGACTGAGACTTACTGAAACAGGTGTATGCAACGTCCAATTGTATGAGAACAGAATTCAACTAGAAGCAAAGATGTTCCCAGGAGCCAAGATAACAGCCAGAGTCCAGTCCTCAAGAAATGTACTGTAGGGTGTTGATTCCTCTATGTAATGCTGCCAGTGAGGGGTAACTGGTTACATGGTGCTTTGTGCACTCATCTTTAAGGAAATTCATGTAACAGGAATAGTAAGGAGAACCGGGCTTTGTGTTAGTGAGAGTCAAATAAGAGAATAATAAAAAAAAAATAAAAATCACAGTATAATCTTACATGATGAGTGTGCAAATGAAGAAAAGATGGAAAACAAGATCAAAGCTACCATTAATTCAGAATTTCTCAGCATCAGCAAATATGATACATTGTGCTAGATAATTTTTGTTCTGTGACTGTTCTGTCTTTTGTATTTTGCAGCATCCTCTAGATGCCAGGAGCACCGGTACATCAATGTCTCTGGACATTGCAGGATGACCCTGGGCAGAGGGCAGTTCCAGTTCCAGTTAGGAACCAACATGTTAACTGAAAATTTAAATCACATAAAGGCTTATAACTTATGTTACGTGTGCTAAGCAGTAACTATATATCCTTGTTTATTTTTATGTCTGTTTAATGTGCAGGCAACAAGTTGCCAGAGGTAAATTCACCAGATCAATGTCACATTTATAATAAATGGAAATACTAGAAATAAATTGAAGGTTTAACACCAAATTCTAAGCATTTTGCTTGTGAAATGTAGCAGTATTAACCCACCATGAAACACAACAAAAAGAAGCATACATTTTAGTAATCTGTGTGCAAGTTCACATGTATGTATATAACTATGACTCTAATTGATTTTTATTTGTGAAATTTTATGGAAACACACCACAAATATAGATTAACAATGTCTGTATTGGTTATTGACAAATTAATTTGTGTAAATATTAAATTAGATACTTAAATGTTTAAAATATTCAAGAAGCACACAACATGAAAGCATTAAGTTCTCTTTGTATCTCCAATCTTGGGATTGGTTTAATTAGGATTTAGTGGAAAGAGGGAGTTCATGTGGGACGGAGTTCATTCCATATATGGATGCAGAATTAAGTATTGTAACAAAGGTAAGGTACTGGCGGGGGACAAAGATGGCAGGGAAGTAGGAGGAGGCGCGTTTTCAACCTGTACCCTAAAGTGAGCTGATTACCTACCAAAGAACTCCAATCACCCATGAAATCAGCCTGAGATCAGAATTATACACGTCTGGATCTCTACAGGGGAAGAAGATGCCAGTGGTCAGGTAAAGCAGAGTGGGAATGGCGGACTGATATCAGAAGATAAACAAAAGGGGGAGGGAGCCACCAGAGGCAACTGGTTGGAAAGTAATACCCCTAATAGGAGCTAGAGTGCCTTGTGTCTGGGGACCAGCATTAACTTGGAGACTGGTTGAAAGCACTCCAAAAGAGCAAAGGATCACGCGGGGGGGGGGGATCGTGGGAATGGGGCAGCTAGGGGCAGGGGCTTAAGTCCCTGGTCCCAGGAAGCCTCCCCTGGTGCTGAGCCAGAGAAAGTGTGGTGGAGAAACCAGGCCTTGGTCCCTAAGCTGCCAGCGCACCCGAGAATGTGTGGGTTCTGGCTCCTGTGAGGGGATGGGAGCCACACCGGTCAGCAGAACGCGCGAGCCCTGCTACAAAGCCTGAGATACGTGTGTCTCGCGCTCATCCCTCACACTCCCCTGAGAGATTTACAAAGGCCTAGGCGGCGCTCTTTGACCCCCGCCATTGTTTCAGAGCCTAAGACACACATCACAATCTCTCCCCTGACAGAGCTGTGCAAAAGACCAGCCTGGTGCTTTCTGACCTGTGCCCCGTTCTCAGTGCCTGAGACGCGTGCGTGACCCAGAGCCGCCCCTGAAAGAGGTGCACGCAAGCCAGGCACTCTTAGACCCAGAAAGACCAGGCATTCCCAGCCCATGCCAGTGGAAAAATCTCAGTGTGGGGATCACTGCTTGGAATCTATTTTAAATCTGGAGCTCCAAGACTGCTGGTGCTGCCTTGGTTTGGGGTACAAGCAAAAGATCCTGCATCCCCAGGGACCACGTCTCTGAACCTGCTCAGCCAGCGACAAAGGGGGAACTCATCTGAGCTCTGCAGTCAGAATGAAGCTTCTCTCTGAGAGGGAGGTCAGGGTGCAGTTTGATTTCCTCTAAAACTACAAAAACCATCAAAAGTGGTCAAGGTGAGAGAAAAAAAAAGTGAACAAACATAAAAACCGCCAGAGAACAAAAGCCTGAAAAAAAAAAAAAAACCAGTTTCCTCAGAGCCCACCCCCTTGAGGGTGGCGGGATGTCTCAACTCAGGGAACATCATTGACTGAAAACCCACATGGCAGGCCCCTACCACAGAAAACAAACCGAGAAAGAAAAAAATAAATAAATAAATAAGACTGCAAGGGAACAACCACCACTTCTTCATAGGACAACTTTTATTTTCAACTCATTCCCACTATTCTGTTTCTTTTTTTTTTAATATAGATAATATTTAACCTATTTACCATCACAGTGAGAAGTCCAGTACATCAAATTCGATAATAACCTTCTAACCTGAACTTTTTGATACATACACCTGTGTTTTTCTTTTATATTTCTATTTTTGAATTTATTTTTTTTTAATTTTAGTTTAGTTTAGTCTAGTTTATTCCTTTTTATTTTTATTTTCTAATATTCATATAGAGTTAAATTTCAAAGAATCCCTATTCCCAAATCAATACTATCCCTATAGGTAAACCAATTTTTAGTGCTGCTTTATCTTAGGAAAGTTGAGTCCTTTAACAAAGATATCAAGATACATCCAGGAAGAATCAGAACAACCTTCCTCACCAACACTGGGATTTATAACCATTCTCCCAACTTTTTCTTCCACTGCTGTTTCTGTGTTTTTGCATTTGTCCTGATAGTATATAAATCTTATACTTAGGGTTCTTTTTGATGAGGTTCTTCCTTTATTTGCATATATATGTTTTTTCTAGGGTCATATACTTTTATCAGTCTTTTTGTTTGTCTGTTTTTGTTTATATACTTCGTAAATCGTACATTGGGGCTCATTTGGCTAAACCTACGTTTTCATATTCCCTTTCTTTCCTCTCTCTCTCTCTCTTTTTCTTTTCTTTTCTTTTGTCTCTCGTTTGATTGGGGATTACTGATTGCTGAGAAGTGTTCCAGAGTGCACCTTGACTGCACAACGGTCGATACATCCAGCTACATCTGTTCAGTCACCTCCCACCAAAATTACTAGGAGGAGGAATGCCCAAAAGAAGAAAAACACAGAGGATGGACCTTCTGCAACAGAGCTAATGGCTATCAACATAGACAATATATCATAAAGAGAATTCAGGCTAACAATTATCCAGGAAATAGCTAGGTTGGAGAAAGCCATGGATGACCATATAGAATTGATTAGGGCTGAACTGAAAGCGACCAGACAGGATATTCACAATGTTAGGGCGGAGCTTAAAGCTATCAGGGAAGAGGTTCACAGTGCTCTCAATGAGTTCCAATCTAATTTAAACTCTCTCAAAGCTAGGGTAACTGAGACAGAAGATAGAATTAGTGATCTGGAAGAAAAACAAATAAAGAGAAAGGATCAGGAGGAAGCCTGGAACAAACAGCATAGAAACCATGAAAACAGAATCAGGGAAACAAATGATGTCATGAAGGCTTCCAACATAAGAATTATTGGAATTCCTGAAGGGGACGAAAAAGAAAGAATTCTAGAAGATACAGTGGAACAAGTCCTTCGTGAAAATTTTCCCAATCTCGCGAATGGAGCCAGCATTCAGGTAGTAGAGGCTGAACAGTCTCCACCCAAGATTATACATTCCCAAAAAACATCACAACACCTGATAGTCAAATTGAGGAATCATAATTGTAGTATAATCTCTTGAAAGCCACCAGGGCAAAGAGGCTCCTTACTTACAGAGTGAAGCCCATCAGAATAATGTCAGACCTGTCCACAGAGACCTGGCAAGCCAGAAAGGGCTGGCAAGATATATTCAGGGCACTAAATAAGAAGAAATGCAGCAAAGAATACTTTATCCAGAAAAACTGACATTCAAAATGGATGGAGAGATAGAGTTTTCAAGACCAGCAAGGCTTAAAAGACTATGCAACTGCCAAGCTGACACTGCAGGAAATATTAACGGGGGTTCTATAAAAGGGGGAAAATACCAAGAATAACATTGAACAGAAATATAGAGACAGTCTACAGAAAGAAAGACTTCAAGGGTAACTCGATGTCAATAAAAACGTATCTATCAAAAATCACTCTCAATGTGAATGGCCTAAATGCACCCATAAAATGGCACAGGGTAGCAGATTGGATAAAATGACAGGACCCATCTATATTTTGTCTACAAGAGACCCATTTTGAACCTAAAGATACACCCAGACTGAAAGTGAAGGCATGGAAAAACATCTTTCATGCAAATGGGCCTCAAAAGAAGGCTCAGGTAGCAATACTCATATCAGATAAATTAGATTTTTTAAAGATTTTATTTATTTATTTGAAATAGAGAGAGAGAGAGAGATCACAAGTAGGCAGAGATGCAGGCAGAGAGAGGGAGAAGCAGACACCCCACTGAGCAGAGAGCCCGATGCGGGCCTCGATCCCAGGACCCTTAAATCATGACCTGAGCTGAAGGCAAAGGCTTAACCCACTGAGCAACCCAGGTGCCCCACATCAATTAGATTTTAAAACTAAAGACTGTAGTCAGATATACAGAAGGACACTACATCATTCTTAAAGGGACTATCCATCACGTTGATCTAACAATTGTAAATATCTATGCCCCCAATATGGTAGCAGACAACCACATAAGAAAATTGTTAATCAAGATAAAGAATCATATTGATATGAATACATTAATCATATGAGATCTTAACACAACTCTCTCAGAAATAGACAGATGATCAAAGTAGAAAATCAATAAAGAAACACATTGGGCCAGATGGACCTCATAGATATATACAGAACATCCCACCCTAAAAAAACAGAATACTCATTCTTCCCAAGTGCACATGGATCCTTCTCACGAATAGACCACATACTGGGTCCCAAATCAGAACTGAACCAATACCAAAAGACTGAGATTATTACCTGCATATTCTCAGATCACAATGCTTTGAAACTAGAGCTCAATCACAAGGAAAAGTTCCGAAGGAACTCAAACACATGGAAGCTAAAGACCACCTTGCTTAAGAATGCTTGGCTCATCCAGGAGATCAAAAAAAAAAAAAAAAAGAAAAAAGAAAGAAAGAAAGAAAGTGAAACAATTCATGGAAACCAATGAGAATGAAGACACTACATTCCAAAACCTATGGGATACTGCATAAGGCGGTTCTAAGGGGGAAATACATAGCCATCCAAGCCTCTCTCAAAAAAAATGAAAAATCCATAACACAGCAGCTGTCTCTACACCTTAAAGAACTGGAGAATCAACAACAAATCAAACCAACTCCACACATAAGGGAAACAATCAAGATTAGAGCTGAGATGAATGAGATAGAAACCATAGATACAGTAGAGTGTATCAATGAAACTAGAAGCTGTTTTTTTGAAGGAATCAATAAGATCGAGAAACCACTGTCCACACTAATTGAAAAGAAAAGAGAGAAAGCCCAAATTCATAAAATTATGAATGAAAGGGGAGAGATCACAATGAACACCAAAGAAGTAGAAACAATCATCAGAAGTTATTATCAACAGTTATATTCCAATAAGCTAAGCAACCTAGATGAAATAGATGCATTCCTGGAAAACTATAAACTCCGATAATTGAACCAGGAAGAAATTGACAACTTGAATAGACTGATATCTAGTAACGAGATTGAAGCAGTGATCAAAAACCTCCCAAAAAACTAGAGCCCAGGTCCTTTTAGATTCCCTGGGGAATTCTACCAAACTTTCAAAGAAGAAATAACACCTATTCTCCAGAAGCGGTCTCAAAAAATTGAAACAGAAGTAAAACGTCCAGACTCTTTCAATGAAGCCAGCATTACCCTGATCTCCAAACCAGGCAAAGACCCTATCAAAAGGAGAATTTCAGACCAATATCACTGATGAAAATGGATGCTAAGATTCTCAACAAGATCCTACCAAGCAGGACCCAACAGCACATTAAAAAGATTATCCACCATGACCAGGTGGGATTCATCCCTGGGATACAAGGATGGTTCAACATTCGCAAATCAATCAATGTGATAGAACAAATCAACAAGAGAAGAGAGAAGAGCCACATGGTCCTCTCAATTGATGCAGAAAAAGCATTTAACAAATTCAGCATCCGTTCCTGATTAAAATGCTTCAAAGTATAGGGATAGAGGGAACGTTCCTGAACTTCATCAAATCTATCTATGAAAGACCCACAGCAAATATGATCCTCAATGGGAAAAAGCTTGCATTCTTCCCGTTGAGATAAGGAACACGACAAGGATGCCCATTCTCACCACTCTTGTTCAACATAGTATTAGAAATCTTAGCCACAGCAATCAGACAAGAAAGAGAAATAAAAGGCATCCACATTGGCAACGAAGAAGGAAAACTCTATCTTTTCGCAGATGACATCATTCTTTATATGGAAAACCCAAAAGACTCCACCCCCAAACTACTAGAACTCATACAGCAATTCAGCAAAGTGTCAGGATACAAAGTCAATGTACAGAAATCAATGGCTTTCTTATATACTAATAATGAAAATACAGAAAGGAAATTAGAGAATCGATTTCATTAACTATAGCACCAAGAACCATAAGATACCTGGGAATAAACCTAACCATAGTGGTAAAGGATCTGTATTCGAGGAACTACAGAACACTCATGAATGAAATTGAAGAAGACACAAAAAGATGGAAGACCATCCATGCTCTTGAATCAGAAGAATAAACATTATTAAAATATCTATACTGCCTAGAGAAATCTATGTTTTTAACGTCATTCTGATCACAATTCCCCCGGTATTCTTCAAAGAGCTGGAGGATATAATCCAAAAATTTTTATGGAACGAGGAAAGACCCAGAATCGCTAAGGGAATGTTGAAAAACAAAACAGAACAAAAAATCTGGGGGCATCAAGGTACCTGATTTCAAGCTTTACCACAAAGCTGTGATCACCAAAACAGCATGTTACTGGCATAGAAACAGACACATAGACCAGTGAAACAGAGTAGAGAGCCCAGATAAGTATCTCAGCTCTATGAGCAAATAATCTTCGATAAAACAGGAAAAAATATAAAGTGGAAAAAAGACATTCTCTTCAAAAAATGGTGCTGGGAAAACTGGGCAAGTATATGTAGAAGAATGAAACTCGACCATTCTCTTACACTGTACACAATGATAAATTCGAAATGGATAAAAGACCTCAACATGAGACAGGAATCCATCAGAATCCTAGAGGAGAACATATGCAGTAATCACTTCGATATCAGCCACAGAAACTTCTTTCAAGATATGTCTCCAAAGGCAAAGGAAACAAAAGCAAAAATAATCTTTTGGGACTTCATCAAAATGAAAAGCTTCTGCACAGCAAAGTAAACAGTCAAAAAAACAAAGAGGCAACACACGGAATGGGAGAAGATATTTGCAAATGACAGTACAGACAAAAGGTTATATCCAGGATCTTTAATGAACTCCTCAAACTCAACACACCCAAAACAGAAAACATATCAAAAAATGGGCAGAAGATATGAACAGACACTTCCCCAGAGAAAACATACAAATGGCTATCAGACACATAAAAAAATGTTCATCATCACTAGCCCTCAGGGTGATTCAAATTAAAACCACATTGAGATATCACCTTACACCAGTTAGAATGGCCAGAATTAGCAAGACAGGAAACAACATGTGTTGGAGAGGATGTGGAGAAAGGGGAACCCTCTTCTACTGTTGGTGGGAATGCAAGTTGGTGCTACGTCTTTGGAGAACAGTGTGGAGATTCCTCAAGAAATTAAAAATAGAACTTCCCTATGCCTCTGTAATTGCACTCCTAGGTATTTATGCCAAAAATACAGATGTCGTGAAAAGAAGGGCCATCTGTACCCCAATGTTTATAGCAGCAATGGCCACGGTCGCCAAACTGTGGAAAGAACCAAGATGCCCTTCAACGGATGAATGGATAAGGAAGATGTGGTTCATATACACTATGGAGTATTATGCGTCCATCAGAAAGGATGAATACCCAACTTTCGTGGCAACAAGGACGGGATTGGAAGAGATTATGCTGAATGAAATAAGTCAAGCAGAGAGAGTCAATTATCATATGGTTTCACTTATTTGTGGAGCATAACTAATATCATGGAGGTCATGGGGAGTTAGAGAGGAGAAGGCAGTTATGGAAAATTGGAAGGGAAGTTGAACCATGAGAGACTATGGACTCTAAAAAACAATCTGAGTGGTTTGAATTGGCAGTTGGTTGGGAGGTTGTGGTACCAGGTGGTGGGTATTATAGAGGGCACGGATTGCATGGAGCACTGGGTGTGGTGAAAAAATACTGAATACTGTTATTCCGAAAATAAATAAAAAAATAAATCAATTAAAAAAAAAAGTAGGGTACTTCCCATCTATACATGGGTTTGCTCAGGCTGGTTCCTTGAAGCATTTTTTAAAGATTTTATTTATTTATTTGGCAGACAGAGATCAGAAGTAGGCAGAGAAGCAGCAGAGAGAGAGATGGGGAAGCAGGCTCCTTGCTGAGCAGAAGCCAGATGCGGGGCTCAATCCCAAGACCTGAGCTGAAGCCATTAACCCACTGAGCCACCCAGGTGTCCCCCTTGAAGCATTTCTTAAACCAAAAATGATTTATAGCATATCTTTCTAGTGCAGGCTAATTTCTGTTAAGTATTCTTGCTGGTCTGAAAAGTCATTGCAGGAAAGAAGAAAAGCAGAATTTTGAAATAGTTTTGACTTGGGGATAAATTCCTGAATAGAGAATCAGAAAACACAAATTCTGGACTTAGCTCTAAACAGGCTCGTGTATTATTAAACAAATGACTGTGAATATTTGTGTCCTAGTTTTCTATTCTGTGTAACAATGAGAGCATATTTTAAGTATATGTACCAATAATAAATATGTAAATTCTAAAATTGAGTCACTTTTTCTCAATATTTTCCTTTCAAATTTCTGAATAAAAAGTTAAAACGAAAAACTAATGTAAGGAGAGTAGTTACAGAAATGTAGTATGTGAATCACTTTCAAACTTGCACAGCAACTGGAGGATAGATTATGCATATCTGTTACCTGACTTACAGAGAATAATATGAGAGCTATTTGATGAACATATCATTCTAGATAGTGATACCTTTTGACTGAAAGCAAGGATGATTTAGGCTTCATTTAGAGGTCCTGAGAAATTGCGTGTTGGTAAATGATATTGCCAGGCTTCCCTTCTTTCATATACTAGAGGCCAGATGTATACTATTTGGTCATTATAGGGAGAATGCAGAACTGAGGACACACATCTCTAAGGAGAAGATTTAAAATATGTAACTTTAATCTCTAAAGCAATTTAAATAAGTTTATTAATAAAAATAAATTTATTTAAATAAAATTACTTAGATTATTTACTTAAGTTATTTTAGAGCATAAAATAAGTTATAAAATGCATTCACAACCATCTACTCTCTTCTAGGAATAGAGAGTTCATGTTTAAATAGATACTTTAATAAAAATATAGGGTGGCTAATATGTAAGCTGTTGCTTCTTATAAGGTAAAGGATAAACATATCTTTTTAGTTCAGGATAAGTTACTTAAGTTCTAAGAATGTCTCTTATTTTATGAGTGTGGATGGTTATACCCAACTCAGAAGCTTGTTGTCAAGTTGACATAACTTTTGACACTTGTCCAGGATGCTAGTGAGATGGTTAGCAAAGTTCATGTTTTTGTCTTCTCTTCCACATATGGAAATGGCCCAGGAGTAAAACAGATTCTTGCTCATCCAGTATGCCACTTCAGACAAATGCTATCAATTTTCCTTTGTGTGCAGTGAAATTAATGCTGATGTTTAAATATCAAAGTTTTGAGGGGATTGAAATAATCAATATAGGTGAGAGTTTTTATAAATAGACTATTCACAGATTAGTTATTTTTATTTGTCTAGAAGCCGAAGAAATGGGTAAAGAAAAGCCTCCTGTAAGATCAGGAACATGGGAAGGATGCCCACTCTCATCACTATTGTTCAACATAGTACTAAATGTCCTAGCAACAGCAATCAGACAACAACAAAAAGAAATAAAAGCAATCAGACAAAAACAAAAAGATATATATATATATATATATATATATATATATATATAATATATATAATATTCTTTTACTCTCTATATAATATATAATATATTATATTCTTATATATTCTTATATATAATATATATTATATAATATATATATTCTTATATTATATATATAATATAAAAAGCAACACTACTGGCCACTGTCCACTGACAGGTGAATGGATGAATAAATAGATGAATAATATTAAGAATATTATATATATAATAAATGTGCAATTATAATACAAATGTATGTATATATGTATGTATAAATATATAATATACGATATACATATTATATATTATTTATATATTATATATTTTATATGTATTATTTTTATATATTATTTATTATATATTTCTTGTGTTTTTTATTTTAACTAGTCTGACATCTATGAGATAATACCTCTTTGCTGTTTTGACCTGAATTTCCCTGATGATGAGTGATGTTGCATATTTTCATGTGTCTGTTGCCTTCTGAATGTGTTCTTTGGAAAAATGTCATGCCTTCTGCCCATTTTTAATAAGATTGTTTTCTGAGAGTTGAGTTCTATAAGTTCATTTATATGTTTCAGATATGTCATTTTCAATTATCTTCACCCATTTGGAATGTTGGTATTTGGTTTTGTTGATCATTTCCTTTGCGTTGCAGAAGTTTTTAATTTCAATGTAGTATCAATAATCTATTTTTGCTTTTATTGCCCTTGCCTCCGGAGAAATATCTAGAAAAATGTAGCTAAGGCTTATGTCGGATAAATCAATGTCTGTGCTCTCTTATAGGATTTTTATAGTTTCAGGTCTCATATATAGCTATTTAATCTATTTTGAATTTATTTTGTGTAGGATGTTAGAAAGTGATCTAATCATTTTGTATGCTGTTGTCAGTTGTCCTACCACCACTTGTTGAAGAAATTGTCTTTTTCCCATTGTATATCCTATCTTTGTAGAAGATTATTTAAAAGAATTTGTTTAATTTTTTGACTGAGAGAGAGAGAGAGAAAGAGAGATCACAATTAGGCAGAGAGGCAGGCAGAAGGATAGGGAGAAGCAGGCTCCCTGCTGAGCACAGAGCCTGATGCCGGCCTCAATCTCAGGACCCTGAGATCATGACCTCAGCCAAAGGCAGAGGCTTAACACAGTGAGGCCCCAGGCACCCTTCCTTAGTAGAAAATTAATTGACCATATAATTGTGGGTTTATTTCTGGGTTTTCTATTGTGTTTCTTTCATTTATGTGTCCATTTTTGTACCAGCACCACATTCTCTTGATTACAACAGCTTTGTAATACAACTTTAAGTCTAAAACTAGATATGCAATTTTTTTTATTATTTAAGATTTCTATGGCTATTTTAAATCTTGTGGTTCCATACAAATTTTAATCTTGTTTTTGTATAAGTGTCATATTGTCCTCATAAAATGAGTTTGGTATAACTTCTTTCTCTTCTATTGTTTAGAACAGTAAGAGAATAGGAATTAACTTTTATTTAAATGTTTGATGCAATTCACCATTGAAGATGTCTGGTTCTGAACTTTGCTGGGACTTGTCTGATTACTGTTTCAATTTCATTGCTGGTAATGAGACTGTTCAAATTTTTTTCTTCCTGCTTCAATTTTGCTAGATGTAACATTCCTAGAAATTTATGTATTTTCTCTAGGTTGTTTAATTTCATGGCATATAATTTTTCATAATATTCCCTTATAAGTGTTTGTATTTAAATACAGTTGGCTGTTATTTCTTGTTTAAATTGTACTTTTTTTTTTATTTTAATTTCATCTCTGTCTCCCTATCTCTCTCTCTGTTTTAATGAGACTGGACAGAGGTTTATCTATTTTGTTGTTCTTTAAAAAAAAAAAAAACTATTCCTGTTTTCATTGATCTGTTTATTTATTTATTTTTGTATTTTGGGTTTCTTTAGATTATATATCATTTATTTCTGCACTAATATTTATTATATTCTGCATTTTACTGTTTTTTAATTTTATTTTTTAATTTAATTTTATTTTTTCAGTGTTCTAAGATTCATTTTTATGCACCACACCCAGTGCTCCATGCAATATGTACCTTCCTTAATACCCACAATCAGGCTCCTCCAACACCTCCCACCAACTCTCATCAAACCCTCAGTTTGATTCTCAGAGTCCACAGTCTTACATGCTTCATCTCCCCCTCTGAACTTCCCCAAGTCACTTCTCCTCTCCTTCTCCCAATGTATTCCTTGTTATTTCTTATGCTCCACAAGTAAGTGAAACCATATGATAATTGATTTCTATGTTTGACTTATTTCACTCAGCATAATCTCCTCCAAAGAAGACATTCTACTGGTTTTAAATGATTTTGTTTATTGTTCTTTTTCTAGCTCATTTCAGTGTTATGTTAGGGTATTTATTTGAGATTATTCTTGCTTTTTAAAATAAGCCGGGATTACTGTAAACTTCCATTTTAGAACTGCTTTTGCCGCATCACAAAGATTTTAGGACTGTAATATTAATTTTCATTTCATCTCTTGCAGATTTTTTTTTTCTTCTTTGATTTCTTGGTTGATGGATTTATTGTTTAGTAGTGTATATTTTAACCTTCATATACTTATGATCTTTCTATATTTTTTTTCTTATAGTTGATTTCTATTTTCTAATTTTGTGGTCAGAGAAACTGTATGACTTAGATTTTTTTTCTTACTTTGTTGAAACTTGTTTCATGCCCTAATACATGATGTAATTTGGAGAAGGCGATTTGAAAAGAATGTGTATTCTGCTGTTTTAGGGTGGATTGTTCTGAATATATGTGTTAAATTGATCAGGTTCAGTTTGTCATTCAAAGGAAATGTTTCTTTCTTGATTTTCTATATGGATGATCAGTCCATTGATGTGAGAAATTAAAATCCCTTACTATTATTGTGTTATTAGGAATTAATTCCCTTATTTTTTAAATTAACGTTTGTATGTATTTCTATGTTCTAATAGTGGGTGCATGTATATTTACAATTGTTGTATCATCTTGTTGGATTGTTCCCTTTATGTTATATAGTATTATTCTTTGTCTCCTGTTATAGACTTTGTCTTATGGGAAATTTTGTATAGTTTGGGGAACCTGGATCGTTCATTCAGTTGAATGTTGCAATCCTGACTTCAGCTCAGGTAATTATCTCTGGGTCTTAAGAACAAGCCCTGCATCGGGCTCTGAGCTCAGTAAAGAGTCTGCTTGTCCCTCATCCTTTGCCCCACAGGGTGCACACGTGTTTGTGCTTTGTCTCAATAAAATCTTTTTAAAAATACTTTTTTTTCCAGTATAAGTATTGCTACACTAGCTTTCTTTTTACACATATTTGCATGCTAAATGTTTTTCTTTACCCTCACACTTAATGTTAAGGTAAATTTGGGTGTGATATGTGTCTCATACACAGTACATAGATTTTTCAAAATATTTTATTTATTTATTTGACAGAGATCACAAGTAGACAGAGAGGCAGGCAGAGATAGAGGGGAAAGTAGGCTCCCCACTGAGCAGAGAGCATGATACAGGACTCGATCCCAGGACCCTGAGACCATGACCTGAGCCGAAGGCAGAGGGTTAACCCACTGAGCCACCCAGGTGCCCCATATATATTTTTTAAATACACTGTAACCCTGTCTTTTGATTGTAGTGTTTCATCCATTTACATTCAAAGTAGTTATTGAATAGACTGTCTTTTTTTCCACTGGATATTTTTCCTGTTTTTCAAAGATTAAATAACCATGGAGTTGAAGGTCCATTTCCAGAGTCTCTGTTCTGTTCCTTTAATCTATGTGTCCATTTTTGTGCCAGTACCATGATGTCTTGGTGATCACAGCTTTGTGACAAAACTTGAAATCAGAGAATATAATGCCCCCAGCCTTGTTTTTCTTTTCAACATTTCCTTGACGTTTCAGGGTCTTTTCTGGTTCCAAACAAATTGTTTGTTCCAGCACTTTGATAATGCCATTGGTATTTTTACCAGGATGTCATTGAAAGTATAGATTGCTCTGGGCAGCACAGACATTTTAATACTATTTATTCTCCCAATCCATGAGCATGGCATGTTTTTTTTTTTCTTTCATCTTTTTGTGTCTTTTTCAATTTATTTCATAACGGTTTTGTAATTTCTAGAGTATAGATCCTTCACCTCTTCAGTTTGGTTTATTCCATGGTATCTTACAGGTTTTGGTGCTATTTTAAGTGGAATTGATTTCCTAATATCTTTTTCCACAATAATATTGTCAGTGTATAGGAAATCAATTAATTTCTGTGCATTGATTTTGTGTCTTGCCACATTATGAATTTGCTGTATGAGTTCTAGTAACTCAAGGGTGGAGTCTTTCAGGTTTTCCATGTAAAGTATCATTTCACCTGCAATATTGACAGTTTGACTTTTTCTTTGAGAATTTGATTTTTTTTTTTTTTGGATATTTGATTGCTAATGCTGGGGACATCTAGTGTTAAGTTGAACAACACTGGTGAGAATGGACATCTTTGTCATGTGCTTTAGTGTAAGAGAAAATCTTTCAGATTTTGCCCTTTGAGAATGATAAATGGTGCTGGGAAAATGGGACAGCTATATACAGAAGAGTGAAACTCAACAATTCTCTTAAACCATACACAAAAATAAACTCAAAATGGATGAAAGACCTCAAAGTGAGGCAAGATCCATCAAAATCCTAGAGGAGAATGTAGGCAGGAACCTCTTTTACATTGGCCATAGAAACTTCTTTTATGGCATGTCTCCAAAGGCAAGGGAAACAAAAGTGAAAGTGAGCTTTAGGAACTTCAAGGTAAATAGCTTCTGCACAGCAAAAGAAACAGTCATCAAAACTAAGAAGAACTATAGAATGGGAGAAGATATTAGCAAAAGACTTTTTAGATACAGGGCTGAAATCCAAGATCTGTAAAAAACTTCAAAAACTCAACACCCAAAAAACAAATAAGTTAAAAAACGGGCAGAAGACATGAACAGACGCTTCTCCAAAGAAGACATACAAATGGCTAACAGACACATGAAAAAAATGCTCATCATCATTCGCCATCAGGAAAATTCAAATCAAAACCACACTGAGATACCACCTCACACCAATTAGAATGACAAAAATTGACATGGGATTAAACAACAAATGTTGGTGATGATGTGGAGAAAGGGAACACTGTTACACTGTTGGTGGGAATGCATGTTGGTAAAGCCACTTTGGAAAACAGTATGGAGGTTCCTCAAAAGTTAAAAATAGATCCACCCTATGACCTGTAAATTGCATTACTGGGTATATACTCCAAAAATACAGTTGTAGTGAAAATAAAGGGAACATGCTCCCCAATGTTCAGAGTAGCAATGTCCACAATAGCCAAACTATGGAAGAAGCCACGATGCCTTTCAACAGATGAATAAATAAAGTTGTGGTCCATATATACAATGGGATATTACTCAGTCATCCATTTGCACAAACATGGATGGAACTGGAGGGAATTATGCTAAGTCAAATAAGGTAAGCTGAGAAAGACAACAAATCATAATATGGTTTCATTCATATGTGGAACATAAGGAATAGCATGGAAGACATTAGGAAAATGAAGAGAAAAATGAATATGGAGAACCAGAAGGGGCTACAAAACATGACAGACTATGGACTTTGAGAAACAAAGTAAGTGCTTCAGAGGGGAGGGTGTGGAATGATGGTCTAGCCCAGTGATTGGTATTAAAGAAGGCATGTATTGCATGGAGCACTGGGTGTTATATGCAAACAATGAATCATGGAACACTACATCAAAAACTAATAAGGTACTGTATGGTGACTAAGATTACATAATAAAATTAAAAAGTAATTATTGATAGATAATTATTTATTCCCATTCTTTACTTATTTTGTGATTGTATTTGTAGCTTTTTTTCCTGATTCTTTCTTGTCTTTTCTGTTTTTCATGGCTTGGTGTTTTTTTTGTAATGACCTAGCTGAATGTCTTTCTCTTGTTCTTTGTATATCTAAGGCTAGTTTTTTATTTGTGAGTACCATTATGTTTGTATATAGAATTTTATGATGTAGCAGTCTATATTAAATTGATGATCACTTAAGTTTGAACATATTCTTTACTCCTATCCCTGGCATACTTATGTATATTGTGTCGTATTTCATGACTTTCTTTATTCTGAAACCCTTGACTGATTTTTACATAAATACTTATTTTTTTTTCATCGTGTGTGTGTGTGTGTGTGTGTGTGTGTGTGTGCTTCCCATTTTCATACTGTCATGTATGGTCTTTTCTTTCCCCTCAAAGAACTCCCTTTAATATTTGTGTAGGGTTGTTCTGGTGGTTATGAACTCTTTCAGTATTTGTCTGAAGAACTCTTTATCTCTCCTATGCTGAATGATAGCTTAGCTGGATGGAGTTTACCTGGCTGCAGATATTTCCATTTTTGCACTTTTTATATGTTATGGAACTCTCTTCTGACTTGGAAAGTTTCTGCTGAAAAATCCCAACAACATCGTGTGGGTTACCTTGTATGTAATAGTATTATTTTCTCTTATTGTTTTATCTTTTTTATCACTCCCTTTTCCCCCTATTTTAACTATTATGTGTTTTGGTATGGATATCCTTAGGTTGATTTTTTTCAGGGTTCTCTTACTTTTCTGAATCTGAATATCCAATTCATTTATCAGATTAGGAATTATTTGTTCAGATAAATTTTCTGCCCTCCTTTCTTTCTTCTTCTGAGGTTTATATCACATTGCTTTTACTACACTTGGTAGAGTCACAGTCACAGAGTTCCTTTTGTTTATTCTCATTTTGCATAATTTTTAGCTCTTATTTGCTCAACATGATTATTTTCCATTAGTTTGTCTTCCAGGTTGTTAGTTCATTCCTATGAATTCTCTAGTCTGATATTTGTTCTATCAAGTACCTTTTTAATTTCATTTGTTATGTTCTTCGTTTCTGATTGGTTCCCTTTTATCTCTTTATTAAGGGTTTCATTAATGTCCTCCCCTCTTTTCTCAAATCCAGTTATTGTATTTATGATCATTACTCTAAATTCTATAACAGTTATTTTACTTATATCCATTTTTCTTTGGTGTTTTGCAGGGCCTTTTTTTTTTCTTTTATTTGGAAGGTATTCTTTTTCCTTTTAGTTTTGTTTAACTCTCAGTCTCTATTATATTGTGTTAGATAAGTCAGCTATGTCTCCTGCTCTCATAGATGATGGCCTTATGATTAAAGGTTCCTGTAGCATCATGTAGTGCAGTGTCCCCTGTTCTCCAGAGCATGACACTTGACAAAGTGTCTCCAAGGAGTGTGTGCTTTGCCATTGTGTCCTGGCCATTTTTTTTTTCTTTCAGTCCACTTGTCTGTAGAAGCTCTCTTTTCCTATTGTGGGCCCTGTTTTGTCTCTGTTCAGGGTGGAGTTTATGTCTACCATGTGTGCAGTGGTCTGCTTACAAAGTGCAGCCTGCTACCAGTGCCATTGGAAGTGAGGCTCTGCAAAATACATAGGTGTAGAGACTTAGTATAGACAGGGATTTGTGCTGGTCTGTTGGAGGGTACCAGTAAATGTAAAAGCTTGACTGGAAAAGGTGGAACCACAAAAGTGTAGGCAGGGGTAAGTTTTGTTGTAATCAAATTAAGTAATGAGTGTCTGTATAGGTGTCATTCCTGCAGGTAGACCTATGGTTATGCTATGGAGGAGCAGGAGAAGGAAATGTTACCTATTGGTTCCTTTGTTCATGGAGACAACTTTCTGCAACCCTTGTCTCTCTGGAAAACATTTAAAGATGATGATATACCTTGTTGGCTTAGTTGTTAAGCATCTGCCTTAGGCTCAGGTCATGATACCAAGGTCCGGGGATTGAGTCCCAGGATGGGCTTATTGCTCAGAAGGAAGCCTGATACTCCCTCTCTCACTCCCCCTGCTTGTGTTCCCTCTCTTGCTGTCTGTGTGTGTGTCAAATAAATAAATAAAATATTAAAAAGAAAGGATAAGAAAAGATAAAAGATTTCAAGATGAGTAAATAATTCAATCCCATATATCCAGGTATTTTTCAAACTGCTGCTTATATGCTGTATCTGCATGAGCTAATTGTAATGCTATCTCTTTAAGAACTGGGGCTAAGCTTACTAATGCCCTTGGGGCTCTCACAGAGCTGAGCTTGATTTTTAAAATCCCAGGCTTTAATTCCTACTAATTGAAATAACTCATGAAAGCCAGCCCCTCTTTCTTTCAAAGTCAAATGTTATGGGAAGTTGTCTTCCCCATGTGAGATCCCGGTGAGATAGCCTGTTGATCACTCTTCCCCAAGATAGTGGTTCCTTCCCTATTATGAATGGTCATGGTTTGGTTTGCTCATCAAACATCTCCCTGGATTTGCTATATTCTTCAAAGTGACCTCTTCTCTACCTTTATTTGTGGAGTTTCCTCTGCCACTCTATGCGTCTTTCTCTGGGTTTTTTTATGCTTTGGGGCATGTTACCTAGTTGCATCCATGGGATGAAGTCAGTTAATGGCCCTTTTATTTTGTCATCTTCCCAGTTTCCCTAAGACATTTTAAAATTTTATTCTTCCACTTGGGGATGCTTGAGCAAAATAGTGAGGGTTGCAATATACATGGTTTATAGAAGATCTGGAGAAGAGTCTGCTCTATACTAAGAAATTGAAATGGAAGTTTGAAGGTAATGATAATGGAGGAATGTAATAATTAATACTATTTATTTATACTTGTACTTTTTTGAGTCCACACCATGAACTGATTACTGATATTCAGGAAGATTCCTTCAGCAAGGTAGGACACAGTGACAAGAGGGAAATCCAGCTTATCAACATGGGAGGGAAAAAAAAAAGAGGTAGTTATTTATATATGTCTGAAAGGGTAATATAACCTTGAATGAAAACATAAACACTTCCCTTGTATTACTAAATTTATTCATATTATGAACCAAATGAATATTTGAACTGATATAAACGTGTGTTCAGTCTTTGCAAAAGAATTATGTTTATATTTAATTCAATATTTATTATTTTAATATGCAAATTTATGAAGGGCATAGAATTATTCATATTTTACTCAGGTAGATATAGGTATTTTTTTGTTATTTCATTAATTCTTTACAGAATATTTTGAATGTAAATGCTTGCCACCATAGATTATAGCTTTATGAAACAACATAGAACGTCTTTATCCAAATAGAAAACTTTATTTCCTTAAGAAATTGGGTATTTCCTGAAAACTTCACAATTGCACAAAATTTTTTTGGAAAAAAAAAAGTAAAAAACAATTTTTTGATGTATTGGACGTGTTTTTCTCTTTTTCCAGTGAAACAAAATAGAATATGGAAAATTACAACCAAACATTAGCCTCTTTCCTTTTATTGGGGTTGTATCCACCATCACGTATTGGCCTCTTTCTTTTTATTCTCATTGCACTTATTTTCTTAATGGATTTTTTTTGAAATCTATTCATGATCATCATTATCCTCTGGGATAACCATCTCCACACACCCATGTATTTTCTACTTAGCTCTCCCTCATGGAACTGAACTATATCTCCACCATTGTCCCCAAGATGGCTTCCAATTATCTCTCTGGAAACAAGTCTATCTCACTTATTGGTTGTGGGGTTCAAAGCTTCTTCTTCTTGACGCTAGCCGTTGTAGAAGCACTACTCTTGACATCTATGGCCTATGATCGTTTTCCTCTTCACTATCCTGTTCGCATGAACAAAAAAGTCTGTGTGCTAATGATAATAGGATCATGGACAATAGGGTCTATCAACTCCTGTGCTCACACTGTATATGCCCTCCAAATTCCTTATTGCCAATCCAGAGCCATCAAACATTTTTTCTGTGATGTCCCAGCCATGTTGACTCTGGCCTGCATGGACACCTGGGTCTATGAGTACACAGTGCTTGTAAGCAACACACTCTTGATTGTGTTTCCTTTCATTGACATTGCATGTTCCTAAGGCCAGGTTCTATTTGCCATCTGCCACATGCAGTCAACAGAGGGGAGGAAGAAGACTTATTTGACATGCAGCACCCACCTAACTATGCTGACCTTCTACTATGCACCCTTTGCTTACACTTTTTCATGCGCAAGATCCCTCCAGTCCCCAACAGAGGACAAGGCTCTGGTTGTCTTCCACACCATCATGAACCCAATGCTTAATCAAATCATCTACAGCCTGAGAAACAAGGAGGTGATAGGTTCCTTGAGAAGAGTGATTCAGAGGATGTGCTCTATAAAATTGTAGAGTAAGTTATTATTAGTCCTTTGGCCTCAGAAATAGATTAATTGTACCTTGTATACTCCTTAAGAACATTATTATTGGGAGACAAGATGGCGGGTAAGTAGGAGGAGACGCCGTTTCATCCTTAACCCTAAAGTGAGCTGATTACCTACCAATGAACTCTGATCACCCATGAAATCAGCTTGAGATCAGAATTATACATGTCTGGATCTCTACAGGTGCAGAAGATTCCAGTGGGCAGGTAAAGCAGAGTGGGAACATCAGACTGATATCGGAAGATAAACAAAAGGGGGGGAGCCACCAGAGGCCACAGATTGGAAAATAATACCCCTAATATGAGAGTGCCCTGCATCTGGGGACCAGCATTAACTTGGCGACTGGTTGAAAGCACTCCAAAAGAGCAAAGGAACACGGGGGAAAATTGTAGGAATCGGGGTGGCTAGGGACAGGGGCTTAAGTCCCCGGGCCCAGGACAGCCTTCCCTGGTGCTGAGCCAGAGAGAGTGCAGCAGAGAAACCAGGTCTTCGTCCCTGAGCCACCAGAATGCCCGAGATTGCATGTGGTCCGACTCCTGTGAGGAGCGAGGAGCCTTGCCAGATGGCAGAATACCAGGCCATGCTACAGAGCCTGAAAGAGGTGCACAAAGGCCCCGCCTGGTGCTCTCTGACCCTTGCCCTGATCTCAGAGCCTGAGACGCATAGAGACACACAGCCTCCACTGAGAGAGGTATGTGCAAGGTTCTTTCATAGACCAAGAAAGAACAGGCACTCCCAGCCTGGGCCAGCAGGAAAATCTCAGTGTGCGGTTGCTACTTGGAACCTCTCTCCTGGTCTGGAATTTCCCAGACAGCCATCACTGTCATGGTTTTGGGTACAAGCAGAAGATACTGTATCCCCAGGGACCGAGACTTGGAGCCTATTCTACCAGAGGCCAAGGGGGAATTCATATGGGCTCGGCAACACCCACAGGAGAGCAAACTGAAGCTTCTCTCTGAGAGGGAGGTCAGGGTGCAGTTTGCTTTTCTCTAAACCTACAAAAACCATCAAAAGTGGTCAAGGCGAGAGAAAAAAAAAAAAGTGAACAAACATAAAAACCTCTGGAGAACAAAAGCCTGAAAAAACCGGTTTCCTAAGAACCCACCCCCTTGAGGGGAGCAGGAGGAATTAACTCAGGGAATACCATTGACTGAAAACACATGTGACAGGTCCCTCCCCCAGAAAACCAACCAGGAAAGAAAAAAAGAAAAAAAAAAGACTACAAGAGAACAACCACCACTACTTCATAGGACAACTTTTTTTTTTTTTAAGATTTTATTTATTTATTTGACAGAGAGAAATCACAAGTAGATGGAAAGGCAGGTAGAGATAGAGGAAGGGAAGCAGGCTCCCTGCTGAGCAGAGAGCCCAATGCGGGACTCCATCCCAGGACCCTGAGATCATGACCTGAACCGAAGGCAGCGGCTTAACCCACTGAGCCACCTAGGCGCCCCGTTATAGGACAACTTTTATTTTTAATTCATTCCCACTATTCTGTCTCATTTTTTTATATAGATAATTTTAACCTATTTACCATCACAGTGAGATGTCCAGTACATCAAATTCCATAATAACCTTCTAACCTGAACATTATGGTACATACACCTGTGTTTTTCTTTTGCATTTCTATTTTTTAATTTTTTTTTTCAATTTTAGTTTAGTTTAGTCAAGTTTATTCCTTTTTTATTTTATTTTTTAATATTCATATAGCATTAAATTTCAAAGTAATCCCCTTGCCCCTATCAATAATACCTCCATAGGTAAACCAATTTTTAATCCCCCTTTTATCTTAGGAAAGTTGAGTCCTTTAACAAAGATATCAAGATACATCTAGGAAGAATCAAAGCAAACTTCCTCACCCACACTGAGAATTTAAAATCACTCTCCCATATTTTTCTTCCACCAGTATTTCTGTGTTTTTTGTTTGTCCTGATAGCATATAGATCTTGCACATGGGGTTCATTTTGACAAGGTTCTTCCTTTATTTGGACATATATATATATATATATTTTTCTCTTGTCATATACTTTTATCAGTCTTTTTGTTTGTCTGTTTTTGTTTGTATACTTCACAGATCTTACCTTGGGGCCCATTTGGGCTGAATCTTTTCTTCCACCTTCCCATTCTTTCCTCTCTCTCTCTCTATTTTTTTTTCTTTTCTTTTTTCTCTCATTTGGGTGGGGAATCCTGATTGCTCAGAAGTGTTCCAGGGTGCACCTTGACTGCACCATGGTCAATACATTGAGTTACATCTGTTCAGTCATCTCTCACCAAAATGACTAGGAGGAGGAATGCCCAACAGAAGAAAAATACAGAGGATGGATATTCTGCAACAGAGCTAACAACTATCAACTTAGACAATATGTTGGAAAGATAATTCAGGCTAACAATTATCCAGGCAATAACTAGGTTGGAGAAAGCCAAACTGAATTGATTAGGGCTGAACTGAAAGTGATGAGAGATAAAGTTCACAATGATAGCTACCAGGGATGAGGTTCACAATGCTCACAATGAGTTATAATCCAATCTAAATTATCTCAAAGTTAGGTTAACTGAGACAAAAGATAAAATTAGTGATCTGGAGGACAAACAGAGAGAAAGGATCAGGAAGAAACCTGAAACAAACAGCTTAGAAGCCACGAAAACAGAAACAGGGAAATAAATGATGCCATGAAGTGTCCCAATGTCAGAATTATTGGGATCCCTGAAGTTGAAGAGATAGAAAGAAGTCTATAAGTTATCGTGGAACAACTTCTTTCTGAAAATGTTCCCAATCTCAGGAATGGAACCAGCGCTCATGTACTAGAAGCCAAAAGGACTCCACCCAAAATTATAGATTCAGAAAAAAACTTCAAGGCACCTGATAGTCAAATTGAGGAATCATAATTATAGATATAATCTCTTGAAAGCTGTTAGGACAAAGATTCTCCTTACTTACAAAGGAAAGCCCATCAGAATAACATCAGACCTGTCCACAGAGATTTGGCAAGCCAGAAAGGGCTGGCAGGACATATTCAGGGTATTAAATGAGAAAAACATGCAGCCAAGAATACTTTATCCAGCAAGACTGACATTCAAAATGGATGGAGAGATAAAGAACTTCCAAGACCGACAAGGCTTAAAAGACTATGCAACCACGAAGCCTACACTGCAGGAAATATTAAGAGGGTTCTACAAAAGAGGAAAAATCCTAAAAATAGTATTGATCAGAAATATAGAGACAATCTACAGAAATGAAGACTTCAAAGGTAACACAATGTCAATAAAAACGTATCTATCAATAAACTCTCAATGGGAATGGCATAAATGCACCCATAAAATGGCACAGGGTTCTAGATTGGATAAAACGAAAATTCAGCAACGTGGCAGGATACAAAGTCAATGTGCAGAAATCAGTGGCTTTCTTTTACATTAACAATGAAAGTACAGAAAATGAAATTAGAGAATCGATTCTATATACTATAGCACTAAAACCATAAGATACCTGGGAATAAATCTAACCAAAGAGGTAAAGGATCTGTACTCGATGAACTACAGAACACTCATGAAAGAAATTGAGGAAGATACAAAAAGGTGAAAAACCATTCCATGCTCATGGATCAGAAGAATAAACATTGTTAAAGCTTCTATACCACCTAGAGCAATCTAATCCCACCTTGAGCAATCTAATCCCAACTTGTTAAAGTTTCTATCCCACCTTGAGCATTCCTATCAAAATTCCACCAGTATTTTTCAAAGAGCTGGAGCAAATAATCCTAAAAATTGTATGGAATCACAAGAGACCCCGAATCGCTAAGGAAATGTTGAAAAACAAAAATAAAACTGGGGCCATCACGTTACCTGATTTCAAGCATTACTACAAAGCTGTGATCACCAAGACATTATGGTACTGGCATAAAAACAGACACATAGACCAGTGGAACAGTGTAGAGAGCCCAGATATGGACCCTCAACTCTATGGTCAAATACTCTTTGACAAAACAGGAAAAAAAATATACAGTGGAAAAAAGACAGTCTCTTCAATAAATGGTGCTGGGAAAACTAGACAGCTATATGCAGAAGAATGAAACTCGAGCATTCTCTTACACCATACTCAAAGATAAACTCAAAATGTATAAAAGACCTCAATGTGAGAAAGGAATCCATCAGAATCCTAGAGGAGAATATAGGCAGTAACGTCTTTGATTTTAGCCACAGCAACTTCATTCAAGATATGTCTCCAAAGGCAAAGGAAACAAAAGCAAAAAAAGATCTTTTGGGACATCATCAAAATCACAGCAAAGGATACAGTCAAGAAAACAAAGAGGCAATGTACAGAATGGGAGAAGATATTTGCAAATGTCAGTACAGACAAAAGGTTGATATTGAGGAACTATAAAGAACTCCTGAAACTCAACACACACAAAACAGACAATCATGTAAAAAAATGTGCAGAAGATATGAACAGACACTTCTCCAATGAAGACATACAAATGGTTATCAGACACATGAAAAAAAAAAATGTTCACCATAACTAGCCTTCAGGGTGATTCAAGTTAAAACCACATTGAGATATCACCTTACATCAGTTAGAATGGCCAGAATTAGTAAGACAGGAAACAACATGTGTTGGTGAGAATGTGGAAAAAGGGGAACACTCTTCCTCTTTTGGTGGGAATGCAAGTTGGTGCAGCCTCTTTGGAGAACAGTGTGGAGATTCCTCAAGAAATTAAAAAGAGAGCTTCCCTATGACCCTGCCATTGCACTCCTGGGTATTTACCCCAAAGATACAGATGTCGTGAAAAGAAGGGCCATCTGTACCTCAATGTTTATAGCAGCAATGGCCACGGTTGCCAAACTGTGGAAAGAAACAAGATGACCTTCAAGAGACGAATAGATAAGGAAGATGTGGTTCATATACACTACGGAGTATTATGCCTCTGTCAGAAAGGATGAATACCCAACTTTCGTAGCAACAAGGACGGGACTGGAAGAGATTATGCTTCGTGAAATAAGTCAAGAAGAGAGAGTCAATTATCATATGGTTTCACTTATTTGTGGGGCATAACAAATAGCATGGAAGACAAGGGGAGATGGAGAAGGGAGTTGTGGGAAATTGGAAGGGGAGGTGAACCATGAGAGACTATGGACTCTGAAAAACGATCTGAGGGTTTTGAAGGGACTGGGGGGGGGAGGTTGGGGAACCAGGTGGTGGGTATTGGAGAGGGCACAGTTTGCATGGAGCACTGGGTGTGGTGCAAAAACAATGAATACGGTTATGCTGAAAATAAATTTAAAAAATTTTTAAAAAATAACATTATTATTTCAGGATTGAAGAGAAGGACTAAAACAATCTAGAAGACTAAAATTATTGAGATTTGACCAGATAGTTATATATTTCTAAACACTTGTTCTGTTTTTGTTGTGGAAATTTTTAGTATATAGAAAATACATAGTATTTCCTCTATATTGTTTACAGGTTTTTCTAATATGTAGGAATTATAATAGAAATTGTTCAACTTGATGGTATCATTAACTATATTTCTACTGTACTTAATATATATCCAAATCTGACTAAAATAATGCAAAGATCAATAAATGCCATCACCTTGGTCATTCTATTGATAACCAAAGTATTGTTTTATTTCTATCATAGTGTATTCTTAACTGATGCATATCATTTTTTATCTCGGTGTTTTCATAACAGATGATAGATATAGAGGTTTGTCAGAGACCTCTGCACAAATTAGAATTTGTTACATCACTAGGGAGAAAATATAAAAAAAAATTTGCATAATTTTTGGTTGATTGGATGGCTCAGTAATTTAATTGTCTGCCTGTTTCCAGTTTCCTGAGCTAAATGTCCTGCTTCTCTCTCTCCCTCTGTTGTTTTCCATGCATGTGCTCTCTCTGTGTCAAAAAATAAAATAAAATAAAATAAAATAAAATTAATAAAATCCTTGAAAATTTTCTATCTTTTATGAGAGGATCTTTGGGATAGTTTGGGTGATTATTTTTTAAGATTTATATATTTTATAAAGAGAGTGAAAGAGAAGGAGAAATCAGGGACAGGGTACAAAGGGAGAGGGGAGAAAAACACAAGCAGACTCCATGCTGAGTGTGGAGCCCAAAATGGGGGCTGGATTTTACTACTCTGAGATATTGACTTGAGCCAAAACCAAGAGTCAGATACCTAACTAACCATACCACCCCAGGAACCCCAATCTAGGTGATTCTTTTCTTTTTAAGATTTTAGTTATTTGAGATAGAGTGAGGAAGAGAAATACAGCATGAGTGGTGTGTGGGGAGAGAGAAGCAGACCCTCCCAGTTGGGCAGGAAGTCTGTTGCTCGGTTTAATCCCAGGACCCCGGGTTCACAACCTATACTGAAGACAGATGTTTAAACAACTAAGCCATTCAGGAACACCTAATCTAATTCCTTTTTTTTAAGATGTTATTTTTCATTTGGCAGAGAGAGACACAGCAAGAGAGGTAACACAAGCAGGGAGAGTGGAAAAGGAGAAGCAGATATCCTGCCAAGCAGGGAGCCCAACACAGTCCTATATCCCAGTACTCTGGTATCATGACATGAGCTGAAGGCATACACTTAATGACTGATTCACTCAGGCACCCCTAATTCTTAAAGAAGAAATCTTAAGAATATATAATTAGAGTTGGAGAAATACAAAATGGGCTGTAAAAGAATGGTAGCTACTTTAAAATGATTTAAAAACTAATCTGTGCAAATTAATCAATCAAAAACCTCTTGAATGATTCCTTAATATATGCTAAAATAGTGTTTCTCATGTAACCACTGTTCTAAACTTACAACATAATACTTGCAATAAATATGTTGTACTACATTTGCTATTCTCATAATTCTAGAAGATTAGCTTTGGGGGTTTGTTTGGCATCAACATTTGCACTTCAGTATTTTGAACAACTATATGGGCTCGGTGATCTCCCTACAAAATTCCTGTCCTTATTTCCAGTTTAACTTAATAATGGATGAAGGTCCATTACTATCAGGAGAGACTCTAATATATTCTTTATTTTCTAAGGACATGTGGGAAGAAGGAAACTAGAATTATCATCTAAGAAGCCATGGATTATCCCAATGACAATGATGGTGGATGAGTAACGTATTAGACTTAAAAATTATCACTCTTTACCAAAATAGGAGATCCATATTTTACAAGACATGTTATGAATTGTAGGTTTTTATGCTAAAAGTAATTTAATATTTAGAAAGTTCTTGACTATTAACTGATTAAAAACTTTATTTTGGAATGACACAGGTATGACTGCTTATCTTCAGATACATAATAAAATTTTTTTCATTATAAGGAATTGCATGATATTATAGCAATACTTTAAAAAAGAAACAGTTTCATGCTTTTTAAACGATTGCTTCATACCACAATTTAGGTCTCAAATATGGAGAAAAGATGGTAATTATGACTTAGTATCAATAACAAAATACTTCTAAGCATTTACGGTTTTCTCACTTACTTAAAATATGATTCAGAATATGATTACCTAAAGTTCTAAGCTGAAGCATATTTATTTATTAACAAAAAATTTAATTAGAAACAATTATGATTTAATTGAGAGGTTTGTGGATTCTCCAGAATGGCTGAACAATTAGATCTTAAGAGCCCACAATTAAAAGCAATTTACAAAATTTGTCTGACAATGATTCACGTGGAAACCTCATTGTTGCCCCTCCTGGGCACCATTCACAGTCTCAGAAACACATGATGATCTTTTCTGGGAGCTTGGTGAATGTACTGTTGTTGCACATTCTCTGTCTTGAGTAAGTCACACCAAGCTAACATTTGTAATAAAACAATTAGATAAAAAGTATTTGCCCTGGAAAAAAAATTAAGTTAAACAAGGGAGTGAGTACTTAGGTTCTAGAACAGATAACAGAAACTTTGTTCTCTAGAATATGTCAGAATAAAAATCAAAAAACAAAACAAAACTAAATAAACAAAAAAAAAATCTAAACTAGACTTTAGACTTATTCTAAAACAGTTCTGTGGATCCTCAGTTATCTTACACAAACCATTGTGTGAGAATTATGTGAAATTCATAATTTTTTAAAGATTTTATTTGTTTATTTGACAGAGTGAGAGATCACAAGTAGGCAGAGAAGCAGGCAGAGAGAGAGGAGGAAGCAGGCTCCCTGCTGAGTGGAAAGCCTGATGTGGGGCTCGATCCCGGGACTCTGAGATCATGGCCAGAGCCAAAGGCAGAGGCTTAACCCACTGAGTCACCCAGGAGCCCCATAATTTTAAAAATAATTTTCAAAATATGTTTATCCAGCAAGGATGACATTTAGAATGGATAAAGAGATAAAGAGCTTCCAAGACTGGCAAGGTCACTAAGGTCTTAGTGACCACTAAGTTGGTACTACAAGAAATACCAAGGGGAGTTCTATAGAAGAAGAAAGAACCCAAGAGTGACATGGAACAGAAATTTACAGAGACAATCTATAAAAACAAAGACTTCACAGGCTACATGATGTCAATAAAAACGTATCTTTCAGTAATCACTCTCAATGTGAATGGACAAAATGCTAAAACAGCACAGGTTTGCAGATTGAATAATATCACAAGACCTGTCCCTATACTGCAAGAGACATATTTGGAAACTAAAGATACATCCAGTCTGAAAGTGAAGAGATGGAGAAGCTTCTTTCATACACAGAGATCTGAAAATAAAGCTGGTATAGCGATTTTCACATCATATAAATTATATTTTAAACTAAAGCCTGTATACAGAAATACAGAAGGACACTACATCACTGTTAAAGGGTCTATCCACCAAGATCTAATAATTGTAAATATTTATGCCCCCAACAAGGGAGAAGTCAACTACCTAAGCCAACTCTTCATCAAAATAAAAAGTCATAATGATATAAATTAATTAATTGTAAGGGATCTTAACATTCCACTTTCAACAATGAACAGATCTTCTAAGCAGAAAATCAAAAAGAAACAAGAGCTTTGAAGAACACATATCTATCTCATAAATAGATACAGAACATTCCACCCTAAAACAACAAAATACTCATTCTTCTTGAATGCAAGCACACATGGAACTTCCTCCAGAATAGACCACATACTGGATCACAAATCAGGGCTCAACTGATACCAAAGTATTGAGATTCTTCCCTGCATATTCTCAGACCACAATGCTTTGAAACTGGAACTCACGCACAAGAAAAATCTTGGAAATAATTCAAACACTTGGAAACTAAAGACCATTCTGCTCAAGAATGTTTGGATCATTCTGTATATCAGAGATGAACTTAAACAATCCATGGAAACCAATAAGAATAAATATGTATCAGTCCAAAACCTGTGGGATATGGCAAAGTTGGTCCTAAGGTGGAAATACACAGCCATACAAGCCTCACTCAAAAAAATGGAAAAATACAGAATACACCAACTCTCTTTAAACCTTAAAGAACTGGATAATCAACAACAAATTAAACCAACCCATGCAGAAGAAGGAAAATAATTAAGATTAAAGCAGATATCAATGAGTTAGAAATTAGAGTTACAGTAGAATACGTCAAAACTAGAAGTTGGTATTTTGAAAGAATCACTAAGATCAATAAACCACCGGCCAAATTAATCCAAAAGAAAAGAGAGAGGACCCAAATTAATAAGATTATGAATGAAAGTGTAAAGAACACAACTAACACCAATGAAATAGAAACAATCATCAGAAACAATTATCAATAGATAAATGCCAATAAGTAACCAATCTAGAAGAAATGGATACATTCCTGGAAACCTATAAACTTCAAAGACAGAAACAGGCATAAACCAACATCCTGAATAGACAAATACCTAGTAACAAGGTTGAAGCAGTGATCAAAAACTTTCAAAAACACAAGAGCCCAGGACCTGATGGATTTCCTGGGGAATTCTACCATACATTCAAGGAAAAAAATGATAACTATTTTCCTGAAGCTGTTTCAAAATATAGATAGGGAAAGATTCCATACTCTTTCTATGAAGTCAGCATTACCATGATCTCCAAACCAGGCAAAGACTCCACCAAAAAGGAGAATTTCAGACCAATATCCCTGATGAATATAGGTGCCGAGATTCTCAACAAGATCCTAGCTAATAGGATCCAACAGTGGATTGAAAAGATTATTCACCATGACCAGGTGGAATTTATTCCTGGGATACAATGGTGGCCCAACGTTCACAAATCATCAATGTGATAGAACAAATCAATAAGAGAATAGAGAAGAACCACATGGACCTATCAATTGATGCAGAAAAAGCATTTGACAAATACCACATCTGTTCCTAATTACTTATTTAAAAACATGTCATTTAGTGAAAAAATTTAGAACACACACAAAATTTTTAAAAGTATATAATGAGCTCATTGTTATTTAGGTTCCCTAATCTTATCTTGTCCTTTGGGTTACCCTAAATGTTATTGTCCCATGCCAAGAAAAATGATTTTAAAAACTCCATAATACCCAAGAATTGCATAACACTATAAAAGGTGTAAAAATGCAAAATGGGAACATTCAAAAATAAAAAGGCCAGAAGAAATATTTGAAACAAAATAAAAAATCAAGGAAGCACAAAGGACACTGAGCAGTTTAAATGCCAAAGACAAATAAGCACTATACCTAAGCATAACATTTTCTAATTTCAGAAAATCCAGATATGAAAAATACTGAAGAAACCAGAAGAAAATAATACTTAACCTATAGAGAATCAAAGTTAAGAATTATATCTGACTTCTTAGAAAGCATGTAAGTAAGAAGAGAGTTGAGTGAAATACATACAGAAAGGTCTGAGAGAGAGAAAAAATCATTATAGAAGAGTGTACCCTGTGATAATACTCTTCATTGTGAAGCAGAAAGAATTTCGCAGGAAAAGAAAAACAATTAAAGGAATGTGTTTCTAATAAACTTGCCTTGAAAAAAAATATGAAAACTATTCATTTAAAGGGAATGAAACTTAGATCTACAAAAAGGAAGAGGGATATTGAAAGTGAAATAAGGGAAGGTAATTTTTTTGAATATATTTTTTCTTATTCTAAATTGATCTAACAAATAACAGTTTGTTCAAAATAGCAATAGCAACAGTGTCTCTTATTGTGTATAATTATATGTACTATATGTATGCTATACCATATATATGCATATATATTTTGTATATAAATAAAATTATTGACAGCAAAAGTACAAAGGAGGAAGAAAGGAATTATAATTACTTTTTATCAGATGTTTCTCACGCTATACTGGAATGATATTGTTTATTCAAAAGTGACCTAGGATTAGTGAAAAATGTATATTGCCCATTGTAGGGCAATTGAAATTAAAAATAATTAAAAAGATGTATAGTATACAGTAAAATAAAGGGGGGAATTCTCAATTAAAATCACTAAAAAGCAGAGAAAGTGTGGAATACAAATACAGGTACAGTTAAGAAGGGCAGAAAATGGAAAACAGCACTGAATATGGTAGATATGATATTTTAAAAAAATATTTGAAGCACTATTATATAAAGCCTCAATTAAGGGCCCCTGGATGGCTCATTTCATTGAGCGTCTGTGTTCAGCTCGGGTTGTGTTCTCAGTGGCCTGAGATAGAGGCTCATGTCAGGCAAATATAGCATAATGTATATAGATATTCAATCACTATGTTGTACAAGTGAAACAAATGTAACATGTGGCAACTGTACTTTAAAAGTATATTTCTAAAAACTAAATATATGTATATATATATATATATATATACATATATTTATGAAAGACACAGATTAAACATGGATGGCATGGGAGATGAAGGAGTATGCTAAGTGAAATAAGTCAAGAAAGACGTTTATCATATGGTTTCACTCATATGTGGAACATAAGGAATAGTGTAGAGGACCACAAGGAAGGGAGAGAAAACTGAATGGAAAAAATCAGAGAGGGATACAAACCACGAGAAACTATGGACTCTGGAATGTTTTTTGAAGGAAGGGGAGCGGGGTGTGGGGTAATAAAGTGATGAATATTAAGGAGAGCACATGTTGTGATGAGACCTCGGTGTTATATGCAGCTAATGAATTGTTCAACACTACATCAAAAACTAATGGTGTACTATATGTTGGCTAATTGAATATCATCATCATCATAAAAAGGTCAATGGAAAGATAAATATATCAAACTCTAATTGAAGGAAAGAATAGTATCTATGTTAATTTCAGACAGAATAGACCTCAAATGAGGATAGTTATCAGTGAAAAAAGAAGGATATTATACAAGGATAAATGGTAATATTTCCAAGAACACATACTAATTGCTAATGTGCATGTTCTTAATGTAACATCAAATTACAGGATCAAAAACTAAAAGAAACACAAGAGAAATAGATAAATTCACACGCAAAATTGGAGAGACTTCAACAATGTCCATATTATGAATGGGCAGATTAAGGAGTTAGAAAATCTGTAAAGGCATAGTTGAACTCTACAAAACCTCAATCATTGGTACATAATCAACATGCAGAGACTTATTCCAAAACCAGTTGCATACACATTATTTTAAGCTTACATGGACTATACACCAAGACAGACCACATTCTGGCTCACAAAGCACACCTTCACAACTTTAATAGAATGGAAATCATAGAATATCTGTTCTCAGACCACAGTGGAATTAAACTAGAAAACAGTATCAGGATAAGAAAAAAATATATCAAATATATGTAAAGATTAAATAGCACAATTTTTAAAAACACATGGGAAAAAAGATAAATATCAACAAAATAATTCAAATATTTTAAGTAAATCAAAATAAAACACACCGTATCAAATTTTATGAGATGCTGGGTCACCTGTGTGGCTCAGTGGGTTAAATCCTCTGCCGTAGGGTCAGGTCATGATCCCAGGGTTCTCGGATCTAGCCCAGCATCAGGCTCTCCGCTCAACAGTGAGTCTGCTTCCCTCTCTCTCTCTGCCTGCCTCTCTGCCTGCCTCTCTGCCTACTTGTGATCTCTGTCAAATAAATAAATAAAATAGTAAAACAAACAATCAAAAAAATAAGCAAAAATCAAACTTTATGAGATGCAAATAAAACAGTGCTTACAGGGAAATTTATTGTCTTGAATGCACAAATTAAAATAGAAGGATTTAAAATCAATAGTTTATATTCCTCTCTCAGGGAACTATACAAACAAGAACAAATTACATCCAAAGTATAAAAGGAATGGAAAAAGAAAGGAAGTAGTAAAAATTAGATCAGGAAGCAGTGTAACGGAAAACAGAAAACAAATAGATAAATTCAATATTGAAATTAGTTCTTTGCAAAGATTAGTATAATTGATATCACTACATCCAGTCTATTTCAAAGAGAGAGAGAGAACACTAAATTATTCAAAGATTCCAAATGTCCATTGACTGATGACTGTGGAAAGAATATTCTGCCAAACATCAGGGTACATGTGCCCCTTCAAATCAGTACTTTTGAATTCTTTGGGTAAGTACCTAGTAATGTAATTGTAGAGTCACACCATGAGATGCTTTAGAGAACAAATGGAGGGTTACTGAATGGAAGATGGTCAGGGAATGAGCAAAATGGATGATGGATATTGGGATGAACATTGGGTGATATATGTAACTGATGAATCATTAAATACTACTCTTGAAATCAATATTGCATTATATGTTAATTAACTAGAATTTAAATGAAAATTTTTAAAAAAACCACAACCAAGTGAGATTTATTCCAGATATGGAATGTTGATTCAACATTCAAAACTCTTTTTTTATTTTTTTTAATTCATTACATCAATAGGCTGAACCCAAAAAACTCACATGTTCATGTCAATAGATGTAGGAAATGATTTTTTACACACTCTAATACACACTTGACAAGGAAAACTCTCAGTAAACAGAATAGAGGAACAACTCAACTTGATAAAAATACCTGTAAGAAATCTATAGCCATATTTATACTTAATGGTGTGAAACTAGAAGTTTTCTCTTTGAGATCAGAAAGAAGTCTTACTATTGTTTACCAACATTGTGCTTAAAGTACTATCAAATGCAACTAGACAAAAAATGGAAATAAAATGCATGCAAATTGAGGAGAAAAGTAAAATTGCCTTTATTTATACATTAAAGAGTTATTAGGTGTTAAATCCACAATCCTGAAAATATGTAATTTTAGTAATAAAACAAGATATAAGGTTATTATATAAAAAAAGCAAATCACTATGCTATACACCAGCAATGAAAAAATGTAATTTTTAATTGAAAACAAAATACCGTTTGTATTCCTGCCATCCCCCCCCAAAAAAATTTAAAAAATTAGGTACAAATGTAACAAAATATGTATAAGATCTATATCCAAAACACTACAAAACTCTGGTGAGTGCAATCAAAGAAGAAATAAATGGAGAGATGTTCCATATTCATGGATAGGAAAACAATATAGTTGAAATATTATTTCTTCCTACTTTGATCTTTAGATGAAACGTCATTTTAAATAAACCTATGAAACTGTTTTGTGGGTATTGATATAGTGATTATAAAGCTCATATGGAAGGGGAAAACACAAAATCAGGAATAGCCCACACAACATTGAGAAAGAAAGTTGGAGTTTTGATACCATCCAATTTTAAGAATCACTCTAAAGATGCTCCAATCATGCCTAGCGTTTTAGTGAAAAGATAGTTGAAGACATAAACTTACCCAAATAGATAATTCAGAAATAACCCCACGTAAAAAAGGCAACAGATCTTTAACAAAGAAAAAGTCAACACACTAGAGCAAATATAGTCTTTCCCATAAGTGATGCTGGGAAAACGACAAAAACAACAACAATAACAAACTCTACATCCTAAAGAAAATAAATAAATAAATAAATAAATAAACAGCAAATAAATAAATAAATAAATAATATGCCCGTAAACTTTATATTCTTTACCAAAATTAAATCAAAATCGGTCATAGGCCTGTAGACCTGCTTATAAAATGCATACCTACAAGGTTGCTAGAAGATAACATAGAATAAACCTAGGTGGCCTTGGGTATCAAAATGACATTATAGATACAATGCCAAGGCATACTTAATTTAAAAGAAATTGATAAGCTGGGCTTTGTTTAACTAAAAACTTCTGGTCTCTAAAAGAATTCAAGAGAATGAAAACAGAATCTCCAGACTTAAAGAAAATCTTTACAAAAGATACATCAGATAAATAATTATTTTGTAAACATGCAATGACCTAAAACTCAATGCTGAAGGAAATAACCTAATTATGAAAATGGACCAATAACCAAAGAACATAAGCAGATGGCAACAAGCATATAAAATGATGCCTCACATCATATGTCACTTGAGAAATGCTAATTAAAACAATAAAGTAGCATTACATGCTTACCTAAATTGTGAAAATTCAGAAAATTGAAAAGGTCAAATGTTGGTGAGGATATGACACATTAGAAATAAATTTTTACTGTTGGCAAGATTGTAAAATGGTACAATTTTTAGAAAAATAATTTGATAGTTACTTACAAAACTAAGCTTATCTAAACACAGAATCCAGCAGTCATTAATTTGAAAGGATGTTCACAAAGAAATCTCCACATAGATGTTTATCACAGTTGTATTTATAATTCAAAAATTTGAAAGCAAGTAATATGTTCATTTGGTGAACTGATAACTTTCTAAACAATTGAACATTAGTCACTGATAAAAACATACATGCTGTCAAATCATTCAAGACACAGAACGTGCTTAAGTGTATATTTTAAGTGAAATAAACCATATATTCTGGATGTTAATTCCAATCACATAATATCCTGGGAAAAGTAAGCCTATGGAAAATTTAAACATGCACTATGTGCCAGGGTCATGAGTAGGGGAGGAATGAATTGGAAGAACACAGAAAAATTTAAAGCCAGTTAAACTATTTGCATGGTACTATAATGACTGATATTAAGAAACAGTTGGTTTAATGTGGGAGAAATATGTGGGATTTTCAAATATCTAGTTTTCAACAATAAGAAAAAAAATCACAAAGCTTACAAAGAAGTAGGAAAACATGGTCTCTGCATAAAAACAACTAATATTGACAGAAAATATCTGTAATGACACAAGCATTGGAATTGCTAGACAAAATTTAAACTTCTTTTGATATACTCATAGTTAAATAAAACACAAATACCCAATTTTTTTAAATTTTTTTATTTTTTTATAAACATGCATTTTTATCCCCAGGGGTACAGGTCTGTGAATCGCCAGGTTTACACACTTCACAGCACTCACCAAAGAACATACCCTCCCCAATGTCCATAACCCCACGCCACTTCACCCAACCCCCCTCCCCCCAGCAACCCTCAGTTTGTTTTGTGAGATTAAGAGTCACTTATGGTTTGTCTCCCTCCCAATCCCATCTTGTTTCATTGATTCTTCTCCTACCCACTTAAGCCCCCATGTTGCATCACCACTTCCTGATATCAGGGAGATCATATGATAATTGTCTTTCTCTGCTTGACTTATTTCGCTAAGCATGATATGCTCTAGTTCCATCCATGTTGTCGCAAATGGCAGGATTTCATTTCTTTTGATGGCTGCATAGTATTCCATTGTGTATATATACCATATCTTCTTGATCCATTCATCTGTTGATGGACATCTAGGTTCTTTCCATAGTTTGGCTATTACCTAAATATTTTTAAAAGATGTCAAAACAGAATAAGAATATGAAAAAGAGATATAAATTCTAAAAAAGAAAGAAAATAGAAGTTCTAAAGCTGAAAAGTACAAAAAAATGAAATGAAAAATTTGCTAGAGAGAGGCAACAGAAGTTTTAAACAGTCAGGAAAAAAATACAGCAAAGAAAGTGAAGGCAGGGATATTGTAATTATTGATTTTTAGGAACAGAAATACAAAGGGATGAAGGAATGTGAATGTAAGTGAAAGTACGGGTGGGGAAATCATTAAATGGACCAATATATGCATTATTGGAGTCTCAGAAAGTGATTAAAGTGAAAAGGACAAATATATTATTTGAAAAGCAATGATGGAAACTTCTCAAATTTGATAAGACAAGAATAAGAATTCAAAACTCTCAAAAAATTCCAAGCAGGATAACATGAAAAAGACTGACAATAAGACCCAAGTAAACTGTCAAATACAGAGACTATGCTGAAAGCAATAATAAATTAAATTATTTTTGCAAGACAGTTCAAGAATTTCCTTATTTTTTATATTTTTTATTATTTTATGTTAGTCACCATACAGCATATCATTAGTTATTTATACAGTGTTCAATGAGTCATTATTTGTGTATATCACCCAGTGCTCATTACAAAATGTTGCTCATTACAAATTGCTCATTACTAAATGCTCTTTCCAGGCTACCCTATTTTTCCTACCCCCCTCCCTTCTGAAACCCTCAGATTGCTTCCAGGTGTCCATAGTCTCTCGTGGTTCATCTCCCTCTTTGATTTTCCCCACCTTCATATTTCCCTTCCTTCTCCTAATGTCCTCCATGCTACTCCATATGTCGATTATCTTTCTTTGTCTGACTTATTTCATTTACCATAATCTCCTCCAGTTCCATCCATGTTGATGCAAATCATGAATATTCATCTTTTCTGATGGCTGAGTAATATTCCATTGGATGTATGTATCAGATCTTCTTTATCCATTCATCTGTTGAAGTGCATTTTGGCTCCTTCCACAGTTTGGCTATTAGTTGTTATGAACATTGGGGTGCATCTGTATCTTTGTTACAGCCACTTTGAAAAAATGTTTGGAGGTTCCTCAAAAAGTTAAAAATAGAGCTACCCTATGACCCAGGAATTGCACTACTAAGTATTTTCCTCAAAACAATTTCAATAATATGTTGGAGACAAGATGGTAGGTAAGTAGGAGGAAATGTTTCAACCAGTATTCTAAAGTGAGCTGCTTATCTACCAAAGAACTCTGATCACCCATGAAATCAAACTGAGATTAGAATTATACAATTCTGGATCTCTATGGGGGCAAAAGATGCCAGTGGACAGGTAAAGCAGAGTGGGAACATTGGACTGATATTGGAAGATAGACAAAAGGTGGAGGGAGCCATCAGAAGTGACCCATTGGAAAGTAATGCCCCAATACAAAAGTGCCCTGTGATTGGGGACCAGCATTAACTTAGAGTCTGTTTGAAAACACTCAACAAGAGCAAAATATCTTAAGGGGAAATTGGTGGAATCAGGCAGTTGGGGATAGGGGCTTAAACACACAGACCCAGGACAATCACTGTTATCAATGAGTCAGAGAGAGTGTGGCAAAGAAGTCAGGCATTGGTCCCTGAGCCTCAGACACCCGTGAGAGCAACTGGGTGGTGGTGCATGTGAGATATTCTGGTGTGGATGCCGGCTGGCGCTGTCCAGCACCACAGCCTTTTGCATTCTGCACACGTGCTGTGCTACTGGGGTCTGAGTTGCACTCCACACCTTCCCCTGATATAGGTCCGTGTAGGCGCTAGCTGGTGCTCTCTAGAACTGGCCCACAGTCTGAACACTCCCAACCCTGGCCTTTGGGAAAATCTCAGAGTGTTTTCTCTGGTTGGGATCTCTCTGGAAGTCTGGACTTGCCCAGACAGCCACAAGGAGTACCACTGGAAGCTAGCTCCCTGGACTAGTACTTCTCCTGGTTTTGGTATCACCGGATTACAAGCTGGACCACCTGTGACCCCTGAGACTGTGACTGGGGACATGGTCTGCTGGTGACAGGAGGGCTGTTTATGTGCTCTGGAACACCCAGAGGGGGACAGACAGAGCCTTCTCCCTGTGACGGAGGTGTGGGTATAGTTTGCTTTCCTATAAACCTCCAAAGACCTGCCAAAAGCCCCCAAGGGGAGAAAAAAAGGAAAAAAAAAGTTCAGAAAACAAAAGCCTAAAAAATCAGTTTCCTCAAAGGCCCAGTCATTTGATAGGGGGCAGGAGGACTCAACTCTAGCAAGACTGCCTGAAAAACCATGTGGCAGGCCCCTCCCCCAGAAAGCCAGATGGGAAAACAAAAACAAACAAACAAAAACAAGAAGACAACCACCACTACTTCAAAGATACAAAATCTTTTTAAATTCATTTCCACTATTCTCATTATTTTCGATATTTTAATAATTTTAACCTACTCACCATCACAATGAGATGTTCAGTACAAATTCCATAATAACCTTTTAACTTGAAAATTTTTATACATTCATTTGATTTTCTATTTTTTTTAAATATTCATGTATAGATAAGCTTCAAGTTAATCCTCTTTCCACAGTCAATACTACCAGTTTTAATCCCCCCTTATCCAAGGAAAGTTGAATCCTTTAACAAAGATATCAAGATACAACCAGGAAGTTTCAAAATAATGTTCCTGCCCTCACTGAGACTTTATAGTCACCCTCCCATCTTTTTCTTCTGTCAGTGTTTCTGTGTATTTGCTTTTGTTCTGGTATTATATAAATCATATACACAGGGTTTATTTTGGCTGTTTTTGTTTTTTCTTTGTCATTAACTTTTGTTGGCCTTTTTGTTTGTTATTTTTTTCCTGTAATTTATAAGTATAACCTTTGGGGCCCATTAGAGCAGGGTGTTCTCTTTTCTTTTTTTATTTATTTTCCTCTCTCTCTCTCTTTTCTTTCTTTTTGGTGGGGACACCAATTGCTCAGAAGTGTTCCAAAGTGCGCCTTGTATGCACTCCAGTTGATACATTTAGCTACACATCTCCTCAGCCATCTCTCACCAATGACTAGGAAGAGGAATGCCCTACAGTTGTAAAATTCAGAAAGTCTATCCTCTCCATCAGAGCTATTGGATATGGACATAAACAGTATGTCGGAAAGGGAATTCAGGCTAACAATTATGAGGCAATGGCTAGGTTGGAGAAAGCCTTTAATGACAAGGGCAGAAATGAAAGGCACCAGGGAAGATGTTCACAATGCTCTCAATGAGTTCCACTCTAATATAAACTTTCTAACAGCTAGGGTAACTGAGGCAGAAGATAAACTTAGTGATCTAGAGGACAAACTAGGGGTGCCTGGTGGCTCACTGTGTTAAGCTGCTGCCTTCAATCAGGTCATGATCTCAGGGTCCTGGAATCGAGTCCCACATCGGGCTCTCTGCTCAGTAGGGAGCCTGTTTCCCTCTCTCTCTCTCCCCCCCCCCTCTCTGCATGCCTCTCCATCTACTTGTGATCTCTCTCTGTCAAATAAATAAATAAAATCTTTGTAAAAAAAATAGAGGACAAACTGATAGAGAAAAAGGATCAGGAGGAAGCCTGGAACAAACAACTTAGAAGTCATGAAAACAGAATTAGGGAAATAAATGACGCCAAGAAATGTTCCAATGACTGAATTATTGAAATCCTTCAGGGGGGAGAAGAAAGACCAGAGGATATAGTTAAACAAATTCTCCATGAAAGTTTTCTGAATTGGTAAATGGGACCAGCAGTCATGTCCTAGAGGTAGAAAAGTCTCCCCCCAAAGAGCATAGACTCTAGAAAGATGTAGAGACACCTGATTGTGAATGATGAATTATAATTTTATGCAGGAGCTCTTGAAAGCATCTAGGGGAAAGAGATTCCTTACATACAGAGAAATGCCCATCAGAATAACGTCATATCTGTCAACAGAAAACCTAGAAAGACAGAAAAGTCTGGCAAGATGTATTCAGGGCACTAAATGAGAAGAACATGCAGCCAAGCATACTTTATCCAGCAAGAATGACATTCAAAGTGGATGGAGAGATAAAGAACTTCCAAGACCAGCAAGGATTAAAAGAGTATGTAACCACCAAGCTGGTACTACACTAAATATTAAGGGGGGCGTTATACAAGAGGAAAAAAACCAAGAATATCATTGAACAGAAATTTTTGGAGACAATCTATAGAAACAAAGACCTCACAGGTAACAGGATGTCAATAAAAATTTCTCTTTCATAATCACTCTCAATGTGAAAACATAAATGCACCCATAAAATAGCACAAGGCTGCACACTGGATAAAACGACAGGACCCATCCATATGTTGTCTACAAGAGAACATTTAGAACCTAAGGATGTACCCAGACAGAAAGTGAAGGGATGGAGAAGCATCTTTCATGTCAATGGGCCTCAAAAGAAGGCTGGGGTGGCGATTCTCATACCAGATAATTTAGGTTTTAAACTAAAGTCTGTAGTCAGAGATACAGAAGGACACTACATCATTATTAAAGGGTCTATTCACCAAGAAGATCTAACAAATATAAATATTTATGCCCCCTAATATGGGAACAGCCAATTACATAAGAAAACTGTTGATTAAGACAGAGTCATATTGATAGAAAAACATTAAGAGTAGGAGACCTTAACACGCCACTCCTCTCAGTAATAGACCGATCATCCAAGCAGAAAATCAATAAAGAAACAAGAGAATTGATTGACAGATTGGACCAGATGGACATCATAGATAGATACGGAACATTCCACCCTAAAATAACAGAATACTCATTCTGTTCAAGTGTACATGGAACGTTCTCAAGAATAGACCACATACTTGTCACAAATCAAGGCTCAACTGATACCAAAAGATTGACATTATTACCTGCATATTCTCAGATCACAATGCTTTGAAACTGGAGCTCAACCACAAGGAAAAGTTTGGTAGGAATTCAAACACCTAGAAGCTAAAGACCGCCTTGCTTAAGAATGCTTGGATCAACCAGGAAATCAAAGAAAAACTTAAACAATTCATGAAAATCAATGAGAATGAAGACACTTTGGTCCAAAACCTATGGGATACAGGAAAGGTATTCCTAAGGAAGAAATATATAGCCATCCAAGACGCCCTCAAAAAACCTGAAAAATCCAGAATACACCAGCTGTCTTCACAACTTAAACAACTGCAGAATCAACAACAAATTAAATCAACACCACAAGCACAAAGGAAATAATCAAGATTAGAGCAAAGATCAATGAGATTGAAACTAGAGGTACAGTAGAACACATCAATGAAACTAGAATCTGGTTTTTTGAAAGAATCAATAAGATTGATAAATAATTAGCCAATCTAATCCAAAAGAAATGAGAGAAGGACCAAATTAATAAAAATATGAATGAAAAGGGGGAACATCACAATGAACACAAAGTAAATAGAAACAATCATCAGAAATTATTATCAGAAGTTATATGCCAATAATTTAAGCAACATAGATGAAATGGATGTATTCCTGGAAAATTGTAAACTGACAAAACTGAACCATGAAGAAATTGTGAACCTGAATAGACCAATTATCATTAACGAGATTGAAGCTGTGATCAAAAACTTACCCACAAAAACGAGTCCAGAACCTGACGGATTCCCTGGGGAATTGTACCAAGCTTTCCAAGAAGAGATAGTACCTATTTTCCTGAAGCTGTTTCAAAAAATTGAAGCAGAAATAAAACATCCAGACTATTTTTATGAACCAGCATCACCCTGATCCCCAAAACCGGCAAATGCCAAAAAAGAATTTCAGACCAATATCCCTGAAGAATACAGATTCTAAGATTCTTACCAAGATCCTATCTAATAGGATCTAACAATGCATTTAAAAGATTTTCCACAATGACCTGTTGGGATTAATCCCTGGGTTGCCAGGTGGTTCAACATTCACAAATCAATCAATGTGATAGAACAAATAAATAAGAGAAGGCAAAAGAACCACATGGCCCTCTCTATTGGTGCAGAAAAAAAAATTAACAAAATACATCTTCTGTTCCTGATTAAAATGCTTCAAAGTATAGGGATGGAGGGAACATTCCTGAACTTCATAAAATCTATCTTTGAAAAACCCACAGCAAATATAATCCTTTAATGGGAAATAGCTGACAGGCTTCCCTTTGATATCAGGAACACAAAAGGATGCCCACTCTCACCACTCTTGTTCAACATAGTATTAGAAGTTCTAGCAACAGTAATAAGACAAAAAGGATAAATAAAAGAAATTCAAATTGGGAACGACTAAGTTGAACTCTCTCTCTTTGTAGATGGCATGACACATTATACGGAAAACCCAAAGGACTCCACCCCCAAACTACTAGAACTCATAGCAGTTCAGTAATGTTGCGGGATACAAAACAAGGTCAAAATCAGTTACTTTTTTATACACTAACAGTGAAAATAGAGGGAGGGAAATTAGAGAATGTATTCCATTTCCTATAGCACCAAGAACCATGAGATATCTGGGAATAAACCTAACAAAAGAGGGATCTGTACTTGAAAAACTACAGAACACTCATGAAAGAAACTGAAGAAGAAACAAAATAATGGAAAACCATTCCATGCATATGGTTCAGGAGAATAAACATTGTTTAAAGGTCTGTACTGCCCAGAGCAATCTACACTCTCAATGCCATTCTGATCAAAATTCCATGGGCATTTTTTCAAAGAGCTGGATAAAACAATCCTAAGACATATGGAATCAGAAGAGACCCTGAATCGCTAAGTAAATGTTGAAAAAGAAAATTAAAAATGGGGGCATCTCATTGCCTGATTTCAAGCTTTACTACAAAGCTTTGATCAACAAGGCAGCATAGTACTGGCATAAAAACATACACATAGGCCAGTGGAACAAAGTAGAGAGCCCAGATATGGACCCTCAACTCTTTGGTCAAATAATCTTCAACAAAGCAGGAAAAAATATACAGTGGATAAAAGGCAATCTCTTCAATAAATGGTGCTGGGGAAATTGGACCATTATGTGTAGAAGAATGAACTTCGACCATTCTCTTACAGCATACACAAAGATAAATTTGAAATGGATAAAAGACCTCAACGTGAATCAGGAATCCATGAGTCCTGGAGGAAAACATAGGCAGTATCCTCTTCGAAATCAGATACAGCAACTTCATTCAAGACATTTCTCCAAAGGCAAAGGAAACAGAAGTGAAAATGAACTTTTGGGACTTCATCAAAATCAAAAGCTTCTGCGCAGCAAAGGAAACAGTCAACAAAACAAAGAGCAACCCACGGAATGGGAGAAAATATTCACAAATGACAGTATAGAGTAATATCCAGGGCTAATATCCAGAATCTATAAAGAAGTCTCCAAACTCAACCCTCACAAAACAGATAATCATGTCCAAAAATGGGCAGAAGACATGAAGAGACACTTATTCAAAGAATATATAAAAATGGCTAACAGATACATGAAAATACATTCATCATTACTAGCCATCAGGGAGATTCAAATCAAAACCACATTGAAATACCACCTTACACCAGTTACAGCAGCCAAAATTAGCAAAACCGTAAACACTGTGTGTTGGAGAGGATGTGGAGAAAAGAGAACTCTCTTACCCTGATGGTGGAAATGCAAGTTAGTGCAGCCACTGTGAAAAACAATGTGGAGGTTCCTTAAGAAATTAAAAATAGAGCTTCCATATGACCCTGCAATTGCATTATTGGGTATTTGCCCCAAAGATACAGATGCAGTGAAAAGAAGGGTCATCTCTACCCTAATGTTCATAGCAGCAATTGCCACTGTCACCAAAGTGTGGAAAGAACCAAGATGCCCTTCAATGGACAAATGGATAAGGTAGTCGTAGCCCATATATACCTTGGAGTATTATGCCTCCATCATAAAGGATGAATACCCAGCTTTTGTAGCAACATGGACGGGGCTGGAAGAGATTATGCTGAGTAAAATAAATAGAGCTGAAAGAATGAATTATCACATGGTTTTGCTTATTTGATGAGCTTAAAGAATAACATGGAGGACAATGGGGAGATGGAGAGGAGAAGGGATTTGGGGAGAAATTTGAGGGGGAGATGAACCATGAGATACTGTTGACTTTGAGGAATTAACTGAGGATTTTGGAGGAAAAGGGGGAGGGGAGTGCAAGTTTTGGTGATCTTGATGGTAGGTATTGTGGAGGGCACATATTGATGGAGCATGGGTGTGGTGCATAAACAATGAATTCTGGAATACTGAAAAGAAAATTTAAAAGTAAATAAAAATTGAAAAAAAAGAGAAAAATAGTTTTAATAAGATTATCATCTGAGTTCTTAACTATCAAAAAGTGGTCATAGTGAGATAATATATTAAAAATTATCATAGAACAAAATCTGTCAACTTAATATTTTATATCTGGATATTTTTTCTTCAAAAAGGAGAAAGAAACTAAGACATTTTTGACACACAAAAGCAGTAGGAATTTATAACTTTTAGACCTATCCTATAAGAAATGTCAGAGGGAATTCTTCAGATTGAAATGGAATAATGATAGAATGTAACTTGGAGTCATATGAAATTTTATAGCTCTCTAGTAGGTTAATTTTATGGGAAATATAAAAATCAATATCACTGTCATATTGTTTTCTAAACCTCATTTGAATTTTTGACAGAATTTAGAAGACATGTGTTTAAAAATATCATTAGGGGACAACTCGGTGGCTCACCTGGTTAAGCATTTGCCTTCAGTTCAGGTCATGATCCTGGGATTCTAAGATCAAGCCCCCCATTGTGCTCCCTGCTCAACAGGAAGTCTGTCTCTCTCTCTGTCCTGCACCTCACTCATGCTCTCTCTCTCTCTCAAAGAAACAAAAACTTTTAAAAATTTTAAGAAATAAAAATCACATTATTTTTTTCACAAATTAGAAATATTTGATTAATTGTATAATATTAAATTAATATTAATTAAATAATGTTAAATAAAATTATATATACTTTGCATATATGTATACATACATTTATATTATATTATATTATATTATATTATATCACATTATTAAAGTTAAGTAACTATCCATGGCAACTGGATGTCTCAGTTGGTTAGGCTTCTGCCTTCAATTCAGGTTATGATCCTGTTCCTGGGATTGAGCCCTACATCAGGCTTCCTGATAAGCAGGGAGTCTGATTCTCCATCTCCCTCTGGCACTCCTCCTGCTCCTCTCATTCTTTCTCTCTGTCTCTCTCAAATAAATGAAAAAATCATTAAAAAACACCCAAGGGTTTTATAAATAAATAAATGTCAATTCAAATTCAGTTGTTAAACCTCTAAAATAGTATATGTAATCCCCATGGTAACCACAAAGAAAATATTCCTAGAGTACACTCTAAAGAAAATAACAGGGAATCAAAATATGCCAGAACAAAATAAAATAAACTAAACATTAAAAATGGCAGTACTATGGGGAAATGAAAAAATAAATAATCTCTAAGACATACAGAAAACATGACAATATAGAAATAAAATTCCATCCTCAACAGAAATTACAGCAAATAAGGTCTGATTAAATATTTCATCTTTGCCATGCTGTATATAATATATAACTTAATATATTAAACTTAATATATTAAACATTTCTTCCTTAAACTGAAGGAATGTAAAAAAATCCTATGAAAATTGCAGCCAAAAATGGATGGAGAAAAAAAACTATGGAGCTATACCACTATCAAATAAAATGTATTGTAAGTCAAAAAGTTATCTATCAGAGATAAACAAGGACATCATATATGATTTACAGTATAATTAAGATACAAGTATAAAAATACACACACCAAACATCAGATACACAAAATACATGAAGCATATATTGAAATAAATGAATTGAAAAATAGTTCTACAATGATAGTTGGAGACTTCAGTATGTCTATTTCAGTAATGTATAGAATAAAGAGACTAATCAATTAAAATAGAAGATTTTTAATATTATAAACTAATTAGACATAGCAGATACATATAAAATGGTACTCTAAACACATTCTGAATATGCAATTTTCTTGAATGGCCTATGAATAATAATATATTTTTAAAATTGGAAAATCAACATCAAATGGGCAAATTTCTAGAAACTATCAAGACTAAGTCATGAAAAAATATAAAATTTGAATAGACCAATATTAGTAAGGAAATTAAATAAGTAACTAAATCCTCTCAGCAAAGAAAACACTTGGACCAAATGACTTCACTAGTTAATTTTTCCCAAAAATATAAATATGAGTAATTCCAGTTCTTCTCAAACTCTTCTAAAAGCCTGAAGAAAGGGAACATTCACTCATTCTGATTCCAGCATTGTCTTAATACCAAAGCCAGGAAAAAGTACTAGAAAATAAGAAATATACTACAAAATAAAAGGTACTGATCTTGATGTAATATACCTCATTAATATTCATATAAATTATATCATATATATATATAAAATTTCTCATAAAATAGTAGGAAACAATGCATCAATATGTTAAAAGGATTAAACACTATGACCTAGTTAGATTTAATCCTGGAATGCAGTAATTATTCAACATATAAAAGTAAATATAGGTAGAATACCACATTAATAGAATAAAGGAACATTCATGTGCCAAAACACTTTTGAAAATGAACAAACTGGGAAATCACCTATTTCCTTATTGGAAAATTAAATGTAAAGATGTAGTAATCAATACATCCAAAGTCACCTTAAGAGAGAAAAATAAACCTGGAGATATCACAGTCCTGTATTATCTGCAACTATAAAGCTCTTGTGGGGTGCCTAGGTGGCTGAGTCATTTAAGCATCTGTCTTTGGCACAGGTTCTGATCTGAGAGTCCTGGGATCAAGTCTGGCATCAGCCTTCTTGCTCACAGAAGAGAGTCTGCTTCTCCCTGTCTCTGCTGCTCATACTGCTTGCTCTCTCTCTCTCTCCCTTTCCTCCCTCTCTCTCACTCCCATTTGAAAAATAAATGAAATCCTTAAGATATATTTTTAAAAGCTGTAATAATAAAAAAATATAATATTGGCACAAATACAGGCACATAGGTCAATGGAACAAAATTGAAAACCCAGAAGCAAACCTACATTTACATAATCTAATAATCTATGATAAAGGAGGAAGGAATATACAATGGGGAAAGCAACTGTTTTTTCAATAAATGATGCAGGGAAAACTATATAGCTTCATGGGAAAAGAATGAACTTGGACCACTTTTTTACACAATACACAAATAGAAACTCAAAATGGATTAAAGGCCTAAACATGATCCCAAATCATAAATCTCTTGAAGAAAACATAGGCAGTAATTCCTTTGACATCAGCCAAAGAAACATTTTTCTATGTAGGTCTCTTTTGGCAAAGTAAACAATCAAAATTAAACTACTGGCACTATGCAAAAAACAAAAACCAAAACAAGCAAACAAACAAATATACAGGGAAAGAAACTATCAACAAAACAAAAAGAGAACTTGCTGAGTGGCTCAGTCACTTCAGCATCCAACTCTTGATTTCAGCTCAGGTTATGATCTCAGGGTTGTGATATCAAGCCCACACTGAGGTCCATGTTCAGTGACAAGTTTGCTTGAAATTCTCTCTCCCTCTCCCTCTGCCACTCCCCCCACTCTTTAAAATAAATAAATCTTAAAAAAAATTACAACTCAACTTCAAAAAAACCAATAACCTAATTTAAAAATAAAAATCAGCAGAGTACCTGAGTAGGTAGCTTTCTAGAGGATGTACAAATGGCTAACATACATGAAAAAATAATCAATCTCATTAATCATCAGGGTAATGAAAGCTACAATGAGATATTACCTTACACTTGTCAGAATGGCAAACCTGAAAAATATAATAAATAACAACTGTTAGCAAGGATGTAGAGAAAAAAAGCACTTTTTCTCTGCTGGTGGCAATGTAAATCAGTACAACCACTGTGAAAAAAATTATGGAATTTCCTCAAAACGTTAAAAATAGAATGACTATATGATCCAATAATTTCATGATTAATCCAAGAAAACAAAATGCTAACTCAAAAGGATATATTCATCCATATGTTTATTACATAACTATTTGTAATAACAACATGGGTGAGTCTAGAGAAAATGATGCTAAGTAAAATAAGTTAGTCAGAGAAGGACAAATACCATATGACTTCACTTACATGGAATTTAAGAAACAAAGAAAATGAGCAAAAAGAAAAAAGAAAGTTGACAAGCAAAAAATAGACTTTTAAAAACAGAGAAAGTGCTGGTGGTTTCCAGAGGGTAGGTAGGCAAGATGATGGATGAAAAGATAAAAAAGATTAATAGCAAACTTATCTTGATGAGCACTGAGTTATTTATAGATTTGTTGAATTATTACATTTTACATTTAAATATGATGTAACACTACACATTAATTATACTCTGAGTAAATATTAAAAAATAAATAAAAATAAAATTAAAAAAATTAAATGTGGTAATTACAAAAAGAAAAAGAGACTAAATGAATCTCCGCACTGTTTTCCAAAGTGGCTGTACGCACTTGCATTCCCACAGTGTAAGAGGGTTGTCTTTTTCCACATCCTCTCCAACACTTGTTTCCTGTCCCGTTAATTTTGGCCATTCTAACTGGTGTAATGTGGTATCCCAATGTGGTTTTGATTTAATCTCCCTGATGGCTAATGATGAAGAACTTTTTTTTTTTTTAATGTGTCTGTTAGCCATTTGTATGTCTTCTTTGGAGGAGTGTCTGTTCATGTCTTCTGCCCATTTTTTTGATGGGATACTCTGTTTTTGGAGTGTTGGATTTGAGGACTTCTTTATAGATCTTGGATATAAGCCCTTTTTATTTAGTTTCATTTGTGAATATCTTCTCCCATTCCTTGGATTGTCTCCTTGTTTTGTTGACTGTTTCCTTTGCTGTGCAGAAGCTTTGATCTTGATGAAGTCCCAAAGTTATTTTTGCTATTGTTTCCTTTGTTTTTGGAGACGTATCTTGAAAGATGTTGCTGTGACGAATGTCGAATAGGTTACTCTCTATGTTCTTCTCTAGAATCTTGATATATCGTTGTCTCACATTGAGGTCTTTTATCCATTTTTAGTTTATTTTTATGTATGGTGTAAGAGAATGGTCCAGTTTCATTCTTCTATCCACAGCTGTCCGATTTTTCCAGCACCACTTATTGAAGAGACTTTTTTTCCACTGCATATATTTTCCTGATTTGTCTAAGATTATTTTAATATACCTTGTGAGTCCATATGTGGAATCTCTACTCTATTCCACTCGTCTATGTGTCTTTTTGTGCCAGTACAATGCTATCTCAGTGATCGCAGCTTTGCAGAAAAAGTGAGAATCAAACTCTCACACAGATGATTAAATGGTATTCAACAAGAGTGCCCATGAATTCTTGTGAGGTAAGGAAAACAAATTGTTCTGAGAACAGTGAACATCCACAGCAAAAGAATAAAGGTGGACCATTATATATGTAAAACAAAAATAAGCCAAAATTGGTAAAACAACAAAAATAAGAGATAAAACTTGAAAACTATTTGATGAAACATGGTGAAAAAATCTTCATTGCATGGCTTCAACAATTCTTAAGTATAACACCAAAAGCATAAGACAAAAAAAGTAGGGGAAAAAGGACTTTATTAAAACAAAAACAAATTTTATGCATCACTTGACACATTAAATCAACTGAAAATAGAATCCAAACAATTGTAGACAATAATTAAGTACTAAGTATATAGAATGCATAAATAACACCTAAAACTCAATAGATATAATAACAAGCAACCAAATTAAAATTGAGGTAAAGAAGTAAAATACACATTTCTTCAAGAAAGATATACTAATGGCCAACAAGCAAATGATAAGATGGTTAAAATCACATCATAACCAAAGTGAAATAAATTTTCAAATCCATTAGGAAATAAAAACAAGAAAGGAAAGAAATAAATAAAAATATCAATCATTAGAAAGGATGTGAGGGAATTAGAATTACTGTGCGTTCCTGCTAGGAAAGTAAAATGATGAAACTCTGAGAAAAGAGTATGGAAATTCCTCTAAATGTTTAACATAAAATTACCATATGATCCAACAATTTCACTTCAAGGCATATACATACAAGAATTAAAATTGGGAAATTGAAAAGATATCTGTACACCAGTGTTCATAACATTATTCTCAATAACAACAAAAAAAAAGATAATCCACACAAATCCTCATAGAAGTATGAATGGATAAACATAGTGTGATATACACGAACAATGGATTATTATTTGGACTTAAAAAAATTTCCATTGGTGATGACATGGATGGAACTAGAATATATTATGCTAAGTGAAATAAGCCAGTTAGAGAAATACAACTAATATAAGATTTCACTCAAATGTGGAAGTTAAGAAAGAAGACATATAAATATAGGGGAAGGGGGAAAAAGACTCTTAACTGTAGAAAACTGTAGAAAACTGTAGAAAACACACTGAGGATTGGTAGAGGGACTTGGTTGGGGGATGGGTTGGATGGGTGATAGGAATTAAGGAAGGCACTTGTGATGAGCCCTGGGTGTTACATGTAAGTGATAAAACACTAAACTCTATCCCTAAAATAAATATCACACTATCTGTAAATTGAATTTAAATAAAAATTGTAAAATAAACAAATGATATTATTATACAAGTGACACTTTGATGAACCTTGACAATATTTTTTCTTTCATTTTAAGATTTTATTTATTTTATTTGACAGAGAGAAAGATAGTGAGAGAGGGAACACAATCCAGGAAAGTGGGAGACGGAGAAGCAGGTTTTCCACTGAGCAGGGAGCCTGATGGGGGCCTCTATGGAGGGCGTGATTTTATGACCCTAGGATCATGACCTGATCAGAAGGCAGAAAATTAACAACCAAGCCACCCACGTGCCTCAATTTTTCTAAGTTAAATAAGAAAGAAAATGATGAATGTCATGATTCTATTTTTATGAGGTACTTAGGCAAATTCATTGAGGTGGAAAATAGAATCATAGATAGCAGGACTCTGAAAAGGAATTTATTGTTTATAGGATGAAAAGGTATAGTTTGGAATGATGAAAATCTCCTAGAAATGGATTTTGTTGATGATTCCACAAAAACGGGAATGTACTGAATATGCAGAATTGTACATTTGAAAATAGCAAATTTTATGTTATACATATTTTTATCACAGGAAAGAGTTTTTTTAAAAAGAAGCTAAACTAGACTGAGAGTACTCTGTCCTTAAAAATAAGACACACAAAAAATCCATATAGTCAAAGCAAATAATGGAGAATATAGGAAATCTAAAAATATTTGAGCATTTCTTGCATAAGACATCATTATTGAGTATTATCTAAATAGTGTACCAATGAAGAAAGTAATAATATAACAATATCAATAATAATTATTATTATTTAAAATTTTTTAAAAATATTTTATAATTTGATGGTAATTTCTAGCATAGTTCTCATAATTAAAATAGTGTCTAAACATGAAATATTACATGCAAATTGTGTGATATTAAAAAAAATTTCTTTTCATGTGTTTATACTGCACATATCACATCTCATTTCACTCTATGCGATTTTATAGGAATATAATCCAAACTCTAAAAAAAAAAAAATTAGACTCATTACTTTTATGTACTTACATATATATATCTATATATCTATATATCATTACTTTTATGTACATATATATATGTATATGTATGGAGTCAGATATTTATAGTCAGATATATCTGACTCCATAAAATTTTAGAGATCTAATATTCAAAATGTCTGAATAAATATATTTGTTTTCCCACTGAATTGACCTTTACTACATCTGTGAAAATATCTCAACAAATTTTCATAATTTATTTGCCAACTTTGGCCTAAGGCCATGCTGATTTAACCTATATTATTCAAGTCTCAGTGGACATTCTCAAATGAACAACACACACACACAAAAACACCAAGTGTTTACTTTGATCTCCAAAGATATCCTGAAATAATTATTGTTGTTTAATCTCTATGGAGTTATCTAAAATGTCAACTGCAGGGATCAGAGAGGAGTATATACATTGGTTTGAAAACACTGAAAGAAGTCTAGTCAGAAAAATGACTCTGTTCATATGATGACTTGAGGACCAATGACAGCTATCCAAACCAGTAAGTTTGTAAAAGTGGGAGATAATACAAGATACATGTCCTAATTGTATTTTTATTTCTTATTTAAGAGTGGAGATAATTCTGCAAGTGCTTTAAGATAATTTTGTTTAGAACTAATTAATAACTACCTTTTATAAACTAGTACAATAAGCAATTGCTATATTCAGACATCTCATTAATGATAGAACTTTAAAACAAAACTGTACATGAGAAAAGTGAGTTTAAAAGATATGAACTATAAAAAGTAAAAAATATATGTAATACATATTATATATCTATATAAAATTAAAATTTTTAAAATAATCAAATACTTAAACACTAGTATACTTAAAAAATACAGTTCTCTTGAAACCTAGAATATTGGGAGCCTGGGTGGCTCAGTGGGTTAAGCCGCTGCCTTTGGCTCAGGTCATGATCTCAGGGTCCTGGGATCAAGTCCCACATCAGGCTCTCTGCTCAGCAGGTAGCCTGCTTTCTCCTCTCTCTCTGCCTGCCTCTCTGCCTACTTGTGATCTCTCTCTGTCAAATAAATAAATAAAATCTTAAAAAAAGAAACCTAGAATATTAATCATTAAATAATTTTGGAAATAAATGGTGTCATTTCTAATAAAGTATTTTAATGACAGTGAAACATGGTAAGTTTGAGAATATAATCAATGGCTGATATTATCTGTGAACATCTATGAACATCTTCCCCAGATTTCTGCTGAATAAAAATAAGGTCTACACTAAATGGTGCCATACTCTTGATCACTTTAAAATAATAATATGATCACTTTAAAATGATAATTCTCTGTGGCAAAATATAAATTAAATATATGACGGCCAATAGACCTTCAAATGTGAAATTTTATTTGTTTGAATAAAGACACTTTTAGAAAAATAACTAAAATTGAGAGATACATATTATCCATTGAGAAAGGAAACTTAGTATCCAGAACTTGTAATGGAACCTCCAGAGGTTAGGAATATTGTAAGTAATTAAAGAATGTTTTAATATGACATACATAACATATATTTTACTCTACAGAAGCACAGCTTTTTTTTAAATTTTATTTATTTATTTGACAGAGATCACAAGTAGGCAGAGAGGCGGGTTGAAAGAGAGAGAGGAGGAAGCAGGCTCCCTGCCGTGTAGAGAACCCAATGTGGGACTGGATCCCAGGACTCTGGGATCATGACCTGAGCTGAGGGCAGAGGCTTAACCCACTGAGCCACCAGATACCCAGTACAGCTGTTTTTTATGCAAGCATGTGATGTGATCACATAACTGTTGATCTTATAAAGTTAATTATTTTGACACTGTATATTATTGATTCAGTTGAAATCATTCTAGATTTAAGATGAGCAGTTTAGGAAGTGAGTTACATAATCTATGTAAGAATTGGTGAAGTTTTGAGTCAGAATATTTTAGGTGGAGTTTGGGTGGGACTAACTACATTTTTTACAATAAAAAAGCGATTTTGAAGCTACTTCATAACTGTGCGCCTAGATGGGAAGAAAATGAGGGTATTTGTAAGAGAACATGTTGAGTCATATTGGGATAAGCTTTAAGTGGGCTCATAAGAAATTCAATGAAAAAAGCTAGCAGGATAAAATTGCTTATTCACACTTCATATGAATCTGCTCTTTCTAATGAGAGAATTTCTTGCCTAGATTTTATTCAAAAGTATCAAAGGGAATTTATAATAATTTCAAATAGAAATGACTAAATAGGGGTGCCTGGGTGGCTCAGTGGGTTAAGCCTCTGCCTTCGGCTCTGGTCATGATCTCAGGGTCCTGGGATAGAGTCCCGCAATGGGCTCTCTGCTCAGCAGGGAGCCTGCTTCCTCCTCTCTCTCTCTGCCTGCCTCTCTGCCTACTTGTAATCTCTCTCTGTCAAATAAATAAATAAAAATCTTTAAAAAATGTTAAAAAGAAGAAATGACTAAATATTTCTGCCTATGGAGGTGGTAATATATTTTTTCATTGTAAATGACACCTTCTGGAAATAATTCAGGCAATCATAGAAATAGTGGATATGTTATTATTTTTTCAATATAAATCTTACACAACTGTGCTACATTCTGTGTTTAACTCTTGCATTATATTGTTAACATTTTCTGTGCATACCACTTACTTTCTAGTAAAATAATAATTACATTTGTTTTAGCAACATAGGATGTTTTCTGAAAATCAAATAGTGCATTGAAACAATTTGGGGAAAATGTCACTGAGAAATCTAACGATGACAGGTGTATGGTTAAAAATGATGCAGTTTCAAATATGTTGATTTTAGGGCCAATGATGATGATGAAGATGGCAAAAAATGTCCCAAATACTGTTCACTGGTCCCTCATATAACTCACATGTGACATATCCAGTATAAATGATCTCTTCAATCTCGTAATAATTCTTGTTTATTTTATTCAGATTTTTTGCATATAGCTAATAAAAATAATGTATATTTATGCTGCACAACTTGGTGATTTAATATACTTACACATTAAAATAATCACTGCTAGTTAACATATCCGCCAACCCACATAGTGAGATCTCACAACTGAACAGTGAGATCTAATCTCCCACCAAATTTCAAATATACAGTATTAACTATGTTTACATAACTGAACATTACTAGTTCTACAGAACTTATATGTCTTGTATAATGTAAACTGTGACCTTTGAACTACATCTTCCAATTTCTTCTTCCCTTGACTCAATGATCACCATTCTACTCTTTATTTCTAAACTCTGACTGTTTTAGATTACACACAACAATGTAATTAGGTACTGTATGTCTTTCTGTTTATGATTTATTTTATGTAGTTTAATGTCCTCTAGGTTCATCCATGGTGTGTTTGTTGTGATATATTTCATTTATCCATTCATTTGTCAATGGACATATAAGGTAATTTCCATATTTTATCTATTATGAATAATAGTGCAACAATGATTATAGGAGTGCAAGTGTCTCTTCATGTAACTGATTTCATTTTATTTGAGTATATTCACAGAGGTGGAATTGTTGGATCATATGATAGTTTTATTTTTCAATTCTTGAGGATCCTCTATACTATTTTCCACTATGGCTGTGCTAATTTACATTCCTATCAATAGTGCTCAAGTGTGTCTCCTCCTTCATATACTCTCCAACAGTTGTTTTTTGTTTTGTTTTATTTAGTTTTGGTAATAGACATTCTAACAAGTGTGAGATTGTATTTCACTGTGACTTTGATTTGCTCTACTTATCACACACAGTCTCACAGAGTTGAATTCACTAATCCAAGTTTGCATTTCTAGGAAGTGGCAGAACTAGAATTAGATCTAGTATTGATTTGATATTTTCTGCAACATGTTTGTGTAATAAAGTAAAGTAGATATATCTTCAATCACCTGAACCCAATCTCAAAGTATATGCTGATAAATTAGATATCTCTCAAAATATGTCTGCCTATTTTCCTATTTATTTATCAATGCTGAATCACATTGTAGAATTTGATGAAGTTATATTTAGAAACACATGGATATATGCATACATAAATACTGCACATTTTAGATCTCTTTATACAATAAAATCAATATGGTTCACAAGCATTATAACCTACTAAAAAACTAAAAGCACAGATTGTTTAAATATTTAATGATTATTAATTATTAATTCACTACAGTATTATGAACCATACATTATTTGTCCCTTTATAGAACAATCTGTTGTGGACACATATGAAGGGATAAAAAATAATCATATATGACTCAATGTAGATACTGTGGAGAAGTATGCTTATATAAGATTCTCCTCAGAATCATCTCATTCAGAGGCTATGAAAGCCATTTGACAGTGATGTAAATTCTAGGTAACTGATAGCAATGTGAAATTATTACTATCTATCAACATGGAGATATGAGTATGATCAAACATTTCAAAAACTAAGCTGCCTGTAGGCAATAGGCTCAAGTTTGTCCTGGAAAATCTGATCTGATAGATCGTTTATAAAATTCCATCCTTATAATGAGTAAGAAATTCACTTTTTGTTAAGTTCAGCACTCTAAACTGTATCAGTTCTTGAAAAGAGAGGATGCAATCCAAATTTATATGAAAACTAGTAGAAAAAAATAACATTCAGTGTCTTTTTTTTAAAAGATTTTATTTGTTTATTTGATAGGGAGAAACACAGCACGAGAGTGAACACAAGCAGGGGGAATGGGAGAGGGAGAAGCAGGCTTCCTGCTGAGTAGGGAGCTCAATATAGGGCTCAATTCCAGGACCCTGGGATCATGACCTGAGCCAAAGGCAGAAGCTTAACAGCTGAATAACCCAAGCATCCCCATTCAGATACTTTTGAAAAGTTTGATGATGTTCCTTATAAAACTTCCAGCAAAGCAATGTAAGGTTTCTTTGGTAAATTCACATTTTTATGGGTTTCTCTCTGTTTATGTAATATTTAGTTAAGGAAAATTATTTGAACTTTATTTTTTTTCATGTATCATGAATCATCTTTTTTTTAGATTTTTAAAATTATTTCTGTTCAGTTAGCCAACATATAATGCATCATTGGTTTTTGATGTAATGTTCAATGAGTCATTAGCTGTGTATAATACCCAATGCTCATCACACATATTCCCTCCTTAATAAGCATGACCTGGTTACCTTATCACTCCATTCTGCATTCTGTAACCCTCAGTTTGTTTTCTGGAGTCCAGACTCTCTCATTATTTGTAAATGCACATTATTGCTGCAACTATGCAAATGCTCATACCAAATCTGTGACCAGAGTTAGTCATCAGAAAGATATATATTAGAGATTAGTTGTCTTCAGAAGGAATTTCTATATTATCGAGTATGTACTGGACACCTCTCCAGATCTGCTGTCGATCACCATGTAGGTTTATTTATTTATTTTTATTTTTTAATTAATTTATTTATTTTCAGAAAAACAGTATCCATTATTTTTTTTACCACACCCAGTGCTCCATGCAATCTGTGACATCTATAATACACGACACCTGGTAACCCAGCCTCCCACACACCTTCCACTTCAAACCCCTCAGTTGTTTTTCAGAGTCCATAGTCTCTCATGATTCACCTCCCAACTCCCTTCTCCTAAGACCCCTTGTCCTCCATGATATTTGTTATGCTCCACAAATAATTGAAACCATATGATAGTTGACTCTGTCTGCTTGACTTACTTCACTCAGCATAATCTCTTCCAGTCCAGTCCATGTTGCTACAAAAGTTGGGTATTCATCCTTTCTGATGGAGGCATAATACTCCATAGTGTATATGGAACACATCTTCCTTATCCATTCGTCCATAGAAGAGCATCTTTGTTCTTTCCATAGTTTGGCGACCATGGCCATTGCTGCTATAAACATTGGGGTACAGATGGCCCTTCTTTTCACGACATCTGTATCTTTGGGGTAAATACCCAGGAGTGCAATGGCAGGGTCATAGGGAAGTTCTATTTTTAATTTCTTGAGGAATCTCCACACTGTTCTCCAAAGAGGCTGCACCAACTTGCATTCCCACCAACAGAGGAAGAGGGTTCCTCTTTCTCCACACCCTCTCCAACACATGTTGTTTCCTGTTTTGTTAATTTTGGCCATTCTAACTGGTGTAAGGTGATATCTCAATGTGGTTTTAATTTGAATCGTCCTGAGGGCTAGTGATAATGAACATTTTTTCATGTGTCTGATAGCCATTTGTATGTCTTCATTGGAGAAGTGTCTGTTCATATCTTCTGCCCATTTTTTTATATGTCTCCCTGTTTCATGTGTGTTGAGTTTGAGGAGTTTATTATAGATGTTGGATATCAACATTTTGTCTGTATTGTCATTTGCAAATATCTTCTCCCATTCCTTGGGTTGCCTCTTTGTTTTGTTGAATGATTCCTTGACTGTGCAGAAGCTTTTGATTTTGATGAAGTCCCAAAAGTTTATTTTTGCTTTTGTTTCCTTTGCCTTTGGAGCCATATCTCGAAAGAAGTTAGCTATGGCTAATATCGAAGAGTTTACTGCCTATATTCTCCTCTAGAATTCTGATGGATTCCTTTCTCACATTGAGGTCTTTTATCCATTTTGAGTTTATCTTTGTGTATGGTGTAAGAGAATGGTCGAGTTTATTCTTCTACATATAGCTGTCCAGTTTTCCCAGCACCATTTATTGAAGAGACTGTCTTTTTTCCACTGTATCTTTTTTCCTGTTTTGTCAAAGATTATTTGCCCATAGAGTTGCGGGTCCATATCTGGGCTCTCTACTCTGTTCCACTGGTCTATGTGTCTGTTTTTATGCCAGTACCATACTGTCCTGGTGATCACATCTTTGTAATAAAGCTTGAAATCAGGTAACTTGATGCCTCCAGCTTTATTTTTGTTTTTCAACATTTCCTTAGCGATTCGGGGTCTCTTCTGGTTCTATACAAATTTTAGGATTATTTGCTCCAGCTCTTTGAAGAATACTGGTGAAATTTTGATCGGAATGGCATTAAAAGTATAGATTTCTCTAGGCAGTATAGACATTTTCACAATGTTTATTCTTCCGATCCAAGAGCATGGAATGGTCTTCCATCTTTTTGTGTCTTCTTCAATTTCTTTCATGACTCTTCTGTAGTTTCTCAAGTACAGATCCTTTACTACTTTGGTTAGGTTTATTTCCAGGTATCTTATGGTTCTTGGTGCTATAGTAAATGGAATTGATTCTCTAATTTCCCTTTCTGTATTTTCATTGTTAGTGTACAAGAAAGCCACCGATTTCTGTACATAGACTTTGTATCCTGCCACGTTGCTGAATTGTTGTATGAGTTGTACTAGTTTGGGGGTGGAGTCTTTTGGGTTTTCCATATAAATAATCGTGTCATCTGTGAAGAGAGAGAGTTTGATTTATTCATTACCAATTTAGATACCTTTTATTTCTCTTTGATGTGTGATTGCTGTTTCTAGGACTTCTAATACTATGTTGAACAAGACTGGTGAAAGTGGGTATACTTGTCTTGTTCCATCTCAACGGGAAGGCTGCAGCCTTTTTCCCATTGAGGATGATATTTGCTGTAGTTCTTTCATAGATAGATTTGATGAAGTTCAGGAATGATCCCTCTATCCCTACACTTTGAAGCGTTTTAATCAGGAACGGAAGCTGAATTTTGTCACATGCTTTTTTATGAATCAATTGAGAGGACCATGTGGTTCTTCTCTCTTCTCATATTAATTTGTTGTATCACATTGATTGATTTGAAAATGTAGAACCATCCTTGTAGCCCAAAGATGAATCCCACCTGATCATGGTGGATAATCTTTTTAATGTGCTGTTGAATCCTGTTTGCTCGGATCTTGTTGAGAATCTTAGCATCCATATTCATCAGTGATATTCATCTGAAATTCTCATTTTTGGTAGGGTCTCTGCCTGTTTTGGGGATCAGGATAATGCTGGCTTCATAGAAAAAGGCTGGAAGTTTTCCTTCTGCTTCAATTTTTTGAAACAGCTTCAGGAGAATAGGTGTTATTTCTTCTTTGAAAGTTTTGTAGAATTCCCCAGGGAATCCATCAGGTACTGGGCTCATGTTTTTTGGGAGGTTTTTGATCACTGCTTCAATCTCATTACTAGGTATCGGTCTATTCATGTTGTCGATTTCTTCCTGGTTCAATTTTGGGAGTTTATAGTTTTCCAGGGATGCATTCATTTCATCAAGGTTGCTAAGCTTATTGGCATGTAACTGTTGATAATAACTTCTGATGATTGTTTCTACTTCCTTGGTGTTAGTTGTGATCTCTCCCTTTTCATTCATAATTTTATGAATTTGGGCTTTCTCTCTTTTCTTTTGGATTAGTGTGGCCAATGGTTTATCGATCTTATGATTCTTTCAAAAACCAGCTTCTAGTATCATTGATAAGTTCTACTGTATCTCTGGTTTCTACCTCATTGATCTCAGCTTTAATCTTGATGAATTCCCTTCTTATGTGTGGAGTTGTTTGGATTTGTTATTGATTCTCCAGTTCTTTAAGGTGTAGAGACAGCTGGTGTATTTTGGATTTTGGATTTTTCTTTTTCTTTTTCTTTTTCTTTTTTTTTTTTTTTTTTTTTTTTTGAGGGAGGCTTGGATGGCTATGTATTTCCCTCTTAGGACAGCCTTTGCTGTATCCCATAGGTTTTGGCCCAAACTGTCTTCATTCTCATTGGTTTCCATGAATTTTTTCAGTTCCTCCTTGATTTCCTGGTTGATCCAAGCATTTTTAAGCAAGGTGGTCCTTAGCTTCCAGGTTTTTGAGTTTCCTCTGAACTTTTCCTTGTGATTGAGCTCCAGTTTCAAAGCATTGTGATCTGAGAATATGCAGGGAATCATCTCAGTCTTTTGGTATAGGTTGATTCCTGATTTGTGATGCAGTGTGTGGTCTATTCTGGAGAAAGTTACGTGTACACTTGAGAAGAATGAGTGTTCTGTTGTTTTAGGGTGGAATGTTCTGTATATATCTATGAGGCCTATCTGGTCCAATGTGTCATTCAATGCTCTTGTTTCTTTATTGATTTTCTGCTTCAATGATCTGTCTTTTTCTGTGAGGCATGTTAAGATATCCTACGATTAGTGTATTCATATCAGTATGACTCTTTTTCTTGATTTTCTTAAGTAATTGTCTGTTCCCATATTGGGAGCACAGATATTTACAATTGTTAGATCATATTGGTGGATAGTCCCTTTAAGGATGATGTAGTGTCCTTCTGTTTCTCTGACTACAGTCTTTAGTTTGAAGTTTAATTTATCTGATATGAGAATCGCTACCCAGCCTTCTTTTGAGGCCCATTGGCGTGAAAGATACTTCTCCATCTCTTCACTATCAGTCTGGGTGTATCTTTAGGTTCCAAATGGGTCTCTTGTAGACAACATATGGATGGGTCCTGTCGTTTTATCCAATCTGCAACCCTGTGCTGTATTATGGGTGTATTTAGGCCATTCACATTGAGAGTCATTATTGATAGGTATGTTTTGATTGACATCTAATTACTTTTGAAGTCTTTCTTTCTGTAGACTGTCTCTATATTTCTGTTCAATGCTATTTTTAGGATTTTTCCTCTTTTTTAGAACCCCCCTTAAGATTTACTGCAGTGTCGGCTTGGTGGTTGCATAGTCTTTTAAGCCTTGCCGGTCGTGAAATCTCTTCATCTCTCCATCCATTTTTAATGTCAGTCTTGCTGGATAAAGTATTCTTGGATGCATGTTCTTCTCATTTTTTGCCCTAAATATATCTTGCCAGCCTCTTGTGGCTTGCCAGGTATCTGTGGACAGGTCTGACGTTATTCTTATGGGCTTCCCTCTGTTAGTAAGGAGCCTCTTTGCCCTGGCAGCTTTCAAGAGATTATACCTACAATTATAATTCCTAAATTGGACTATTAAATGTCGTGGGTTTTTTGTGGAATGTATAATCTTGGGTGGAGACCTTTCAACCTCTAGTACACGAACACTGGTTCCATTCCTGAGATTGGGAAAATTTTCATGAAGGACTTGTTCCACTATATCTTCTAGACTTCTTTCTTGTCCTCCCCTTCAGGGATTCCAATAATTCTGACGTTGGAATGCTTCATGGCATCATTTATTTCCCTGATTCTGTTTTCGTGTTTTCTATGCTGTTTATTCCAGGATTCCTCCTGATCCTTTCTCTCTATCTGTTTGTCATCCAGATCACTAATTCTATCTCTGTCTCAGTTACTCTAGCATTGAGAGAATTTATATTAGATTGAAACTCATTGAGAGCATTGTGAAGCTCCTCCCTGGTAGCTTTCAGCTCTTCCCTAATACTGAAAACATGATCTCTGGTCGTTTCCAGTTCAGCCCTAATCAATTCCGTTTCACCCATGGCTTTCTCCAACCTAGCTATTGCTTTGTGAATTATTAGCCTGAATTCTCTTTCTGACATATTGTCTATCTTGATAGCCATTAGCTCTGTTGCAGAAGGTCAATCCTCTGTATTTTTCTTCTGTTGGTAATTCCTCCTCCTAGTCATTTTGGTGAGAGATGGCTGAACATGTGTAGCTGGGTGTAGCGACTGTGGTGCATTCAAGGTGCACCCTGGAATGCTTCTGAGCAATCAGGGTTCCCCACCCAAATGAGAGAAAAAAGAAAAGAAAAAGAAAAAAGATAGATGGAGAGAGGCAGGAAAGAAAGGTGAGATAAAAGGGAAGGTTTAGCCCAAATTGGCCCCAAGGTAAGATTAATGAAGTATACAAACAGACACAGACAAACAAAAAGACTTATAAAAGTATATGACAAGAGAAAAAAAATATATATTATATATGCAAATAAAGGAAGAACCTCATCAAAAATAACCCTGAGTGTAAGATTTATATACCATCAGGACAAATAGAAAAACACAGAAATACTTTTGGAAGAAAAAGATGGGAGAGTGGTTGTAAGTTCTCAGTGTGGTGAGGAAAGTTGTTTTGATTCTTCCTGGATGTATCTTGATATCTTTGCTAAAGTACTCAACTTTCCTAAGATTAAGGGGGATTATGAATTGGTTTACCTATTGGGGCGGCATTGATTGGGTAAAGGCAATTACCTTGAAGTTTAACTCTATGAATATTAGAAAATAAAAATTTAAAAAGGAGTAAACTAAACAAAACTAAAATTAAAAAAAAATTTAGAAAATAGAAATGCAAAAGGAAAACACAGGTGTATGTATCAAAAAGTTCATGTTAGAAAGTTATTATGGATTTGATGTACTGGACATATCACTGTCATGGTAAATAGGTTAAAAATTATCTATATAATAATAAAAAATTAACTATATAAAAAATGAGCCAGAATTGTGGGATTGAATTAATAATAAAAATTGTCCTATGAAGTAGTGGTGGTGGTTCTCTTCTTTTTTTTTGTTTTTTTCCTTTCCTGATTGGTTTTCTGTGGGAGGGGCCTGCCACGTGGGTTTTCAGTCCCTGAAGTTCTCTCAGCTAAGTCCTCCTGCCCCCCTCAAGGGGGTGGGCTCTGAGGAAACTGTTTTTTTCAGGCTTTTGTTCTCTGGAGGTTTTTATATTTGTTCACTTTTGTTTTTCTCTCTCGCCTTGACTGCTTTTGATGTTTTTTGTAGGTTTAGAGGAAAGCAAATTGCACCTTGACCTCCCTCTCACAGAGAAGCCTCAGTCTGGCTTTGGAGCTCATATAAATCCCCCCTTGGCCACTGGCAGAGCAGGTTCCCAGTCTCGGTCCCTGGGGACTTTGCTTGTACCCAAAACCACGGCAGCGGTGGCTGTCTGGGCAGCTCCAGACTGCCAGAGAATTTCCAAGCAGTGAAGGCACACTGAGATTTTACTGCTGGCCCAGCCTGGGAGTGCATGGTCTTTCCGGTCGGAGAGCACCTGGATGGCATGTGTGTGCACCTCTCTCAGGGGAGGCACAGGGCATGACTTGGACTCTGATGGCATGGCAGGGCACTTGCGTGGGGACTGCAAAAAGGCTGTGCTTCTGTTGGCTGGTGATGCTCCCTGCCCCTCATGGAAGCTGGGAGCCATGCACTCTCAGGCACACTGGTGTTTCAGGGACCTAGACCTGTTTTCTCTGCCGCACTCTTTCTGACTCTGCGCCAGGAGTGGCTGTCCTGGGTCTGGGGACTTAAGCCCCTGGCCCTAACATCCCAATTCCCTCAATTTCCCCCCAGTGATCTTTTGCTCTTTTTGAGTGCTTTCTACCAGACTCCAGAGTTAATGCTGGTCCCCAGGTGCAGGGCACTCTCGTACTGGTATATTACTTTCCATTGGGTCGCCTCTTGTGGTTCCCCCGCCTTTTGTTTATCTTCCGATATCAGTTTGACTTTCCCACTCTGCTTTACCTGCCCACTGGCATCTTCTGCTCCAGTAGATATCCAGACGTGTATAATTCTTATGTCAGGCTGATTTCGTGGGTGTTTGGAGATCTTTGGAAGGTAATCAGCTCACTTTAGGGTACAGGTTGAACGGGCGCCTCCTCCTACTCTCCCGCCATCTTGTCTCCTCCCAATCTCACATCTTCTTTATCCATTAATTAGTCATTGATTCTTTGAACTTTCTCCATATTTAGGCTATTGTTGATAATGCTGCTATATATGTTGGGGTGCTTATAAACCTTCATATAAGTATTTTTGTATCTTTTGAGTAAAGACCTAGTAATTTAATTACTGGATTTTAGGGTATTTATATTTTTAACTTTTTGAGGAACATCCAAATTGTTCTCCAGAGTGACTGCACCAGTTTGAATTTCCTTTAGCAGAGCAAAAGTGTTCTCCTTTTTCTGCATCCTCACCAATAGCTGTTGTTTCTTATATTATCAATTTCAGCCATACTGACAGGTGTGAGGTTTTATCTCATTATGGTTTTTGTTTGCATTTTCCTGATGATGAGTATTGAACATTTTTTTTCATATGTTTGTTAGCCATCTGCATGTCCTCTTTGGAAAAATGTTTTCCTGTCTTCGGTCCATTTCTTAATTGGTTTGCTATTTTTGGATATCAAGCTTGATCAGTTCTTTATAGATTTTTGGATACTAACCCTTCATCAGGTATGTCATTTGAAAATATAATCTCCCATTGTGTAGGCTGCTTTTAGTTTTGTTAATTATTTCCTTTGCTATACAGAAAGATTTTATATTGATTAAGTACCAATAGTACATTTTTGCTTTTGTTTCACTTTTCTTAGGGGTTGTGTCTAGGTCCATGCTGAGGTCAAAGAGGTTGCTGTTTCCACTGTTCTGCATGTTGCTGCCCAATTTTCCCAAGTCCGTTTGTGGAATAGACTGCCTTTTTTTCTATTGAATATTCTTTTCTTCTTTGTCAAAGACTAGTCGACTAAATAGTTTTGTCCCATTCTTTGGTTTTCCATTCTGTTCCAATGATTTATATGTCTATTTTTGTGTCAGGACCATACTATCTGAATATCTATAGTTTTGTAATATAGCTTGAGATCTGGAATCATGATATCTTCAGTTTTATTTTATTTATTTATTTTTTTTTCTTTTCCAGGATTGTTTTGGCTGACTAATCAGTGTCTTGTGTGTACATCAAATTGTAGCATGGTTTGTTCTAGCTCTGTGAAAAATGCTGGTGGTATTTGATAGAGATGGCATTAAATGTGTAGATTGCTTTCAGTAGTGTAGACATTTTTTAAATGTTTGTTTTCCCAATCCACAAGTATGGGATGCTTTTCCCTTTCTTTGTGTCTTCTTTAATTTCTTTCATAAATGGTCTTTGGTTTTTTGAGTATAGATCTTTTACCTTTCTAGAAAGGTTTATTCCTTGTCATCTTATTGTTTTTGTTTCAGTTTCAAATGGGATCAATTTTTTTATTTCTTTTTCTTCAGCTCTATTACTAGTGTATAGAAATGCAACAGATTTCTGAAAACTGATTTTATATACTGTGGCTATGCAGAATTCATGCATTAGTTACAGCAATTTTATGGTAGAATAGCTGTGGTTTTACTAATAGAAAAACATGTCATCTTTAAATGGTGAATGTTTTATATCTTCTTAAATTGGAGTTTCTTCCTTCTTTTCTTCTTTGATTACTGATGTTAACACTTCCAGTAGTATGCCAAACAACTTGTTCCTGAATTATGGAAAAGGATCATAATGTTTTCCCATTAGGAATGATATTACCTGTGAGATTATATATATATATATATATATATATATATATATATAAATTTAAGGCATGGTGTATTTATCCCTGCATGGTTGAAGATTTTATTAATAAAGGATTTTCTAATTCGTCCAATGCTTTGTGTGCATCTATTGACAAGATTATAAGGTTCTTCTCCATTCTTGTCTTAATATTGTGTATGATATTGATCCATTTGTGAATATTTAATTATCCCTGCATCTCAGGAATAAATCCCACTTCATCCTGGTGAATAATTCTTTTAATGTATTGTTGAATTTGATTTTCTAGTATTTTATTGAAAATTTTTACAGTGGTGATCATCAGTGATATTGACCTTTAATACTTCTTTTTTTTACAGGATCTCTCTCTGGTTCTGGAATTAAGGTAATTCTGGCTTACTAGAATGAGTTTGTAAGTTCTCTTTCCATTTCTATCCCTTGGAGCAGTTGGAGAAGAAGATGTGACTCTTATTGAAGTCTCTGGTAGAATTCCCTAGGGAAGACAACCAGTCCTGGACTTTTGATTACCAGGAGATTTTTGATCATTGATTCAGTTCATTTGCTTGTTATAGGTCTGTTCCAATGTTCTATTTCTTCTCGGTTCAATTTTTGTAGTTGGTAGGTTTCTAGGAATTTGTCTGTTTTTTTCCCTTGTTTCCCAGTTAGTTGACATAATTTTTCATAGTATCCTCTTATGATTGTATGTGTTTCTGTGGTGTTGATTGACATCTATCCTCTTTCATTAATGATTTTATTCTTTTTTTTTTGTTTTCTTTTTGATAAGTCTGACTGGGGTTTATGAATTTTATTAATTCTCCAAAAGAACCAATTCTTAGTTTTGTTAAAATATTCTATTTTTTTATTGTTTTGTTTGTTTGTTTCTGTATCAATTATTTCTGCTCTGGCTTTATTATTTTCCCTCTTCTGCTGGGTTTAGGTTTTATTTGCCTTTCTTTTTCTTATTCCTTTAAGTATAAAGTAAGGCTCTGTATTTAAGACCTTTCTAAATTCTTGAGGTAGGCCTGTATTGCAATATACTTTCTTCTTGCAATTGCTGTGCTGCATCCTAAAACTTTTGGACTTTGTGATTTCATTTTCTTCATTTTCTTTTTTTGTGATTTCATTTTCATTTGCTTCCATTTTTTAAATTTCTTCATTAATTTCCTGGTTAACACATTCATTCCTTAGTAAAATGGTATTTTAACCTCCATGTATTTGGGATTTTGCAGGTTGTTTTTTCATGTGGTTGACTTAGGTTTCATAGTGTTGTGATCTGATAAAAGTTGCATGGCATGATCTCAGTCATTTTGTACATATTGAGGGCTGATTTGTGACCCAATCTGTGATCTGTTCTAGAGGATGTTTCATGAGACCTTAAAAAGAATGTGTATCCTGCTGCTTTAGAATGAGGTGTACTGGAATATATCTGTCATGTCCATCTGCCCCAGTGTGTCATTCGGAGCCATTGTTTTCTTGTTAATTTTCTGCTTAGATATCTGCTCATTGTTGTAAGGGGGTGTTAACATACCTTACTATTATTGTATTACTGTTAGTGAATTTGTTTTTATTTACATTTAATTGATTTATATATTTGAGGGCATAAATATTTACAATAGTTAGATCTTCTCCTTGGATAAACCTCTTAATTATGATATAACACCCTTCTTCATATCTAATTACAGTGTTTGGTTTGAAACTTATTTTGGCTGATGTTAAGTATGGTTACTCCAGCTTTCTTTTGATGTCCATCATCATGATAGATTGTTCTCCATCCCATTACTTTCAATCTGAAGTTGGTATATGTGTATGTGTGTGTGTGTGTGTGTACAGATACTATGAACTATTATTACTCAGCCATCAAAAATGAAATCTTACCATTTTCAATGACAAAGATGTTATGCTAAGTGAAATAAGTTAATCAGAGAAAGAGAATTATCCAATGATTTCATTTATATGTGGAAATTAAGAAACAAAATAATGGGTCATAGAGGATGGGAAAGAAAAATAAATTAAGATGAAAACAATGATAGATACAAGCCATAAGAGATTCCTATCTATAGGAAACAAACTGAAATATGAGGTAGAGGAGGTGGGTGGATGATGGGGTAACTGGATTATGGGCATTAAGGAAGACACATGATGTAGTGAGCACTGGGTGTTATATGTAACAGATGAATAACTGAACTCTACCTCTGAAACTAATGGTACACTATATGTTCATTAACTGAATTTAAATATAATAAAAATAAAATAAAAAGAATCTCTTGTAGGCAGCATATAGAGGCACTATTTTTAATCCGTTCTGACATTCTGTATTTTGATTGAATAATTTAGCCCACTTACATTCAAAGTTATTATGGATAGGTATGAATTTAGTTCTATTATGCATTCTGTAGAGTTGGGGTTGCTGGTGATGTTCTTTAGTCCTTTCTCATCTTCATTTTTGTTTTGTTTTCTTTTCTTTTGTTTTCGGCCACTCAACTCAAAATGTCACCTTTAAATTTTTTTTCAGATGTAGTTTAGTGGTCATGAACTCCTTTAGTATTTTTTTTGGAAACACTATATCTCCTTCTATTATGAATGGCAGCCTTACTGGATACATAATTATTAACTGTATATTTTTCCCATTCAGCATATTGTATATTTCTTCCACTATTTTCAAGCCCTGCCATATTTCTGTGGACATATCTGTTGCCAACCTGATCTGTTTTCCCTTGAAAGTTTTCGACTTTTTCCTTTGCTGCTTTCAGCATTCTTTCCTTGTCTGTATATCTGGAGAATTTGTGAGGTGCATTTTTGTTTATTTTTACTTTATTGTTATTACATCATCATCATCATTATTATTTATGTTGGGATCTAGAGTTTTTAACAAGCAGACCAAAACATACCAAGTATATAGACATTTTTCCCTTTGTTTTTGTTGTTGATTTTTTGAATTTAATGGGATTTCTCAGATTTTTATATCTGTGTTTTGTCCAGATTAGGGAAGTATCCAGCTATAATTTGTTTGAATACATTTTCTTCCACTTTTTCTTTCTTCATCTTCTGGGACCCTAAGATATAAATGTTATTACATTTTCAAAAAGTCACCAATTTCCCTAGATTTACCTTTGTGTTCCATGACTTTTGTTTCCCTCTTCTTTTAAGCATCATAACTCTCCATTATTTTCTCTTCTGGATTACTGTCACCTCTCTTTCATCCATCATCATTTTTATGTCCTCCACTTCAGATTGCTTGTCAATTATAGCATTTTTAATTTCAGCTTGACTAGATTTTATTTCTTTTATATTTGCAATAAGAGATGTTCTGTGTCTTCTGTTTTTTCTAAGCCCAACTAGTATACTTATAGTCATTGTTTTAAATTCCAGATCAGACAACTTACTTATATCTGTATTGATTCAATCTGTGGCCATGGGTTCTGCTTCCTGTTATTTCTTTTGGGATGAATTTCCCTCTCTCATCATTTGGTATGGAAAAGAAAAGAAGAAAAAAGGAAACAAAACAAAACAAAAACAAAGGGAAGAAATCTATATCCTTGGTATGTTTTGGTCTGCTTGTTAAAAAACTCTAGATCCAGAAATAAATAATAATGATGGTGATGTAATAATAATAATAAAGTAAAAATAAACAAAAATTACATATATATATATGAAGTGTATTTATAGAAATAAAAATAAAATAAATAAAATTTGAAAAAAAAAAGAAAACAGAAGAAAAAATAACAATAGCAAATAAAGAGTAAAAGTAAAATGGCACCTAGGTACTATTTTACCCTAGAACTAGAGATTTACAGCACTTTACGATAAGTAAACTTCCTGTGAGCAAGTTGTTCATCGTGGTCTTCAGAAGAAAAGACCTGTTGTGCTGATTGTCAGTGGATTTGCCCTAGTGGAATTGCACCTCCAGGGCAGAGGTGGGAAGGGATTTGTGTAAGCAGCTCTGGTCTTCACTATATGGTGCTTTTTTGCTTGTTTGTTTTGTTTTGTTTTTCCCCTTGTTTAGCACTGATGGATAGGATGAATATTGCAGTGCCTTTCTCTCTAACTTTGGAGATGAAAGTTTGTGCCCCACCTTCAGGGAGCCCCACATAAGAACAATCAATTACTCCTATGTTCTCAGTTTCTATTAGAACCCTATGCTCACATTGCCTGTGACTAAGGTTTTTATCTCGGGCATGTGACTGACTTTCACATCTCCATATTTTAAAGAATGGCATCCCATGGGCCAGTGCTGATCATTCAAGAGAGGGTCTCACCATGCTTTTGTTGTTTGTGTTATCTCAAAAAAAGTGTTCCCACTATTGTTGTTTTGCCATTTATGTCAAAACAGAGCAGAAATCCTGCATCACCACTCACTTCCACTCTCTTATCTCTGGGAACATTGCAGCACATAGGAGCTGCTCATTCATGTAACCCAGGGGATCCTCAGACCATAGTGTTACACGTGTGAGTTCACGTCACTTTGACACCTAAGCATCTTTAAGCAGGAAACATACCTCTCTGTAGTAATGTCGTAACCTTCTAAAAGCTTATATTTTGTGCCCCACTGCTTATAATACTTTTCTGTAGACTCCATTATCAGGGTCCCTCCCCACTGCCTTATCCAAGCTATATCTCTTGTCATTTTTCTACTTGTAGACTTGCAGTTTTTGTTTTTTCACATCTTCAACTGATTTATTCAGTGTTCAAAATGATTTGACAACTATATAGCTGTGTTCAAGGGGTGAGATATGTTTAAGGTACCCTTAATTCTCCATCATGTTAAGTTATCCTTCTACTTGTTTGTTATTATAGTAACTTAATTTTATGACAGAGGGATAATTCACATATTTGGTGAACTCAAACTTATTTAGAATGAAAATAATTTTAAATACACAAAAACAAACAAACAAGGAATAAGTAAATGAGATGTGTCATAACACAGTGCATAATATCATGTAACTACTGGGAATCAGGTGAACAGAATGCACATATTTTTTCAAAGAACTTGAACATAGTCATGAAAGCTACAAGAAAAATTAAAGAGTAAGTTCTCATGAAAAGGGTTTACTTAAACTAGTGTTTTTGGAAGTTGTGTGAGATGGATGAATAAAATTGTTTTGTGAAAACAGTGTATGACAAAATAATTCAAAGTATATTTCTGCAGAAAAAAGAAGGAAAAATGATACTTGCTAAAAAGTTTGATTTGACAGGCTTTTTGAGCAGAAATCAAAGCACATGAATATATATATCTACAATATGAACTGATAGGCTACTATATTCCAGAAATATTGGACTTAATTATTAGAAAAGCATCTTCTAAGAGTCATAAAATTATATTCAAATGGTTCTGTAATTTAATCCATGTATATTGATTTATAATGCCTACATATATGATATAATTTCTGACTTTGTTAATAGCTATATTTATGTAGGAAAATATGCATATCTTAATAAGGTCATTACAAAAATACATAATTCTCACAAATTGAGAAGATTTTCGTAAGATAGTTTTCACATATTTAGACATAGATATTTGCCTCATAAAATTTTATCTATGAGGAAAATTGTGAGTTTTTTTCAAAATAATTATTTATTGTTTTTAGATTTTTTAAAAGTATTCATTTGAGAGAAATAGAGTGCAAGAGAAGAGGGAGGGTCAGCAAGAGAGGGAGAAGCAGTCTCCCCACTGAGAAGGGAGCCCAGTGTAAAGCTTGATCCCAGGGTCCTGGGATCAAGCTTCTTGAGCCAAGGCAGCCTGTTAACAGATTGACCTACCCAAGCACTCTGATTATTATTACTATTTTAAGTTGCAGAGTCTGCTGAATAAATCACAGATAATGAATTATTGAGAACTTGTTTTTTATACTTTATGTGTGTCTTTAGGGAAAACTAAATTAATGCCCTATGGAATATAATAACCAAACTTCCACAGATTTCTTCTTATCGGGGTTGTTTCCACCATCAAGAATTGGTTTGATCTTCTTCATTCTCATTGTTCTCATTTTCCTAATGGCTCTTTTTGGCAACCTGTCTATGATCATCCTCATCCTTGTGGATACCCATCTCCACACACCAATGTATTATCTACTTAGCCAGCTCTCCCTCATGGACCTGAACTACATCTCCACCATTGTCCCCAAGATGGCTTTTGATTATCTCTTTGGGAACAAGACAATTTCTTTCATTGGGTGTGGGGTTCAGAGCTTCTTCTTCTTGACTTTAGCCGGTGGAGAGGGATTATTGTTGGCTTCGATGGCCTATGATCGCTATGTGGCTATTTGCTCTCCTCTCCACTATCCCATTCGTATGAGTAAAAGAATATGTGCTTTGATGATAATAGGATCTTGGATAATGGGCTCAATCAACTCCTGTGCCCACACTGTATATGCCCTCCATATACCTTACTGCCGATCCAGGACTATCAACCATTTTTTCTGTGATGTTCCCGCCATGTTGACTCTGGCCTGCATGGACACCTGGGTCTATGAGTACACAGTATTTGTAAGCACCACACTCTTGATTGTGTTTCCTTTCATTGGCATTGCATGTTCTTATGGCAGGGTTCTATTTGCCATCTCCCGCATGCAGTCAACAGAGGGGAGGAAGAAGGCTTATTCGACCTGCAGCACCCACCTAACTGTGGTGACTTTCTACTATGCACCCTTTGCTTACACTTATTTACGCCCAAGATCCCTCCGATCTCCAACAGAGGACAAGGCACTGGCTGTCTTCTACACTATCCTGACCCCAATGCTCAACCCCATTATTTACAGCCTGAGAAACAGGGAGGTGATAGGTGCCTTGAGAAGACTAATTCAAAGAATGTGCTCTATAAAAATGTAGAGTAAGTTCTCATTAGTCCTGTGGCCTCAGAAGTAGATTACTTGCACCTTGTATATTCTTTAGCAATATTATTCCAGGATATAAGACAAGGACTAAAATAAATTAGAAGATTGAAATAATTGAAATTTGATAAAATGTATATGTTTCATCACTCTTTGCTTTCTTTGTGATTATTTTTCAACTAAGGAAAAGGTCATTATTTCTTCCTTTTGGGCAATAAGGTTTTGCTAAGGGATGCCTGGGTGGTTCAATTGCTTAAGCAGCTGCCTTCAGCTCAGGTCATGATACCAGAATCCTGGGACCAAGCCCCACATTGGGCTTCTTGCTCATCAGAAGCCTTCTTCTCCCTCTGCCTCTGCTGCCACACTGCTAGCCTGTGCTTGCTCACTCTGACAAATAAGTAAATAAAATATTTAAAAAATAAGGTTTTGCTAATATGTAGAAGTGATCATGGAAACAATCCAGCTTGATAGTATTATCCAGTGTATTACTTCTAATATACTTAGTATGTATCCTCAAAATATTGAAAAGAGAATTAAAGAATAATACATGTTATACCATTGCCAGATTTCTATAAAATTTCTATCAAGAAAATTCCTATAATTTTCTATAAAGATTTCTATAAAGAAAAATTTCTATAAAGAAATTTCTATAAAGAAAAATAATATATCTAGTATCTACTTATCAATATTGATAGATGGTTATTTGTTTTATTTCTATTAAAGTTTACTCTTAAATAGTGGACACTGGCTCTCCTGACTGATACAATATGATAGATATAGAGATTAAGGATAAAATTCTTCATGAACTTAGAAGTCCTCCCACATTAGAAAAGAAATGAAATTTATATTTTTTTAATGAGAGGGACCCCAGGGGAATCTAGAGGAATCATAAGAAAACAACTTATTTCAGGTGTACCACAGTATAAATAATTATGATTGAGGAGATGCAAAATGGATTATTATATAATAAGAACTATTGTATGAAAAGATTGATGGAGTTTACATACTATATACTTTTTAGAAATCAATCAGAGCCACTTCCAAAGCATTCCACTAAACACGCAACTTTTACTTCCCTTAAAGACATTGTTAGAAATTACGCTGAGTGTTAGAGATTTGCTGAGTGAAATAAGTCAAGCAGAGACAGTCAGTTATCATATGGTTTCACTTATTTGTGGAGCATAACAAATAGCATGGAGACATGGGGAGATAGAGAGGAGAAGGGAGTTGGGAGAAATTGAAAGGGGAGGTGAACCATGAGAGACTATGGACTCTGAAAAACAATCTGAGGGTTTTGAAGGGGCGGGGGGTGGGAGGTCGGTGTACCAAGTGGTGGGTATTATAGAGGGCATGGATTGCATGGAGCACTGGGTGTGGTGCAAAAATAATGAATACTGTTATTCTGAAAATAAAAAAATAAATTAAAAAAAACTTTTATAAGATAATTTCTATTATGGATATTTCATTATACATTTTGTATTTTCATAACTCTAGTCAACCAGAATTGGGGGGTTTGATTTGAGTGAGGTCTGTATCATATATATATATATATATATATATATATATATATATCCATCACTGTTTAAGAAATAATTCTGTTATATTCCACATTTTCTGAAGTAAGATATAAATAAGAAATCTAGAATAAATGTAAGAAGCCCTGTATTATCCCAAGCATGACAGTGATTTATGACTGATGCATTCAAATTGGAAATAAGTATTTTTCTTCAAAAATAGAAGATCCACATTCTATAACATATATATAAATTTGTATATTTTTATACTAAAACTAAGTGAACCTTTAAAGATTTATAGACTATTAACTGATTATGAGCTTGATTTGGGAATGACATATGTATGAATTTTCCTAAAATACATAATGGGAAATACTCTCATCACGAGAAGCTATATGATAATATGGTAATATTTTCAAAAGTAAGCATTTGCTTGAGATGGAAGACTTAACTGCTTATCTCATAACATAATTTTCATTTCTGCAAAAAGAAGATATTCACTGCTTAATTTCAGGGACCAAATGCTCATTAAACATTTACCAGCAAGCTTTTTATTATTAAATTAATTTGGGATTTTAAATATGATCATCTAAGTTCTTAACTAAAATGAATTTATTTTTTTATCAAAAATAAATTCAGTCCAACTTAAGAATAAAATACTATATTAAAAGAATGAGGGGTGAAGAGCTAGGATGGTACTGTAAGAAGATCCTAAGGTCATCTCATTCTTTGAACACAACTAAGTATCTATCAAATCATTCTAAATACAAAGAAATTGACTTGATCACTGACATAACAAATTCCACAAATAGGAGTAGAGGCCACATTGAGTGGGGAGTGGAGTAATTTTGGGGAGAAATGAAACATGAGTGCTATGCAAGGGAGGAAGCCCTGGTCAGAGAGAAAAGAGAGAGAGGGGAGTACACAGGGAAATATTCAAGGAGAAGATTTCCTCAAAGCCATTGGCTAGGGAAAGGAGAGGAGCTGAGTTTTTGCAACCAGTTAGGGTTTGAAGACTAGGGTTTAAAGGTATACAAACTTTGCTGAGATAGAGCCATGCAGATACTACCCTATTCATAGAGGGAAGACAGGCAAACAGCCAGAGTCAGAGAGAAAGATATGAGGACCATCTGGGGCACATGGGGAAAGATTCTTATTTCTTGGACCATGTTCATGGAAGGTAACTTTCATGGAAACAACACTCTGTGGACAAAGGAGCCAGTAGGCACCATTTTTCTTCCCTGACCCTCAGCATAAATTAAGAATCACCTTATCAGGATAGATCTATCCCCAAACTGGCTGCTAAGCCTGTTAGCTCCAAATCTCATGTCCTTGCAGTCTGGCACAACTGAACTTCTAAGTCAAACCTGACTCACTCCCAACATAGGGAGATGCACTCCCAGAAAGCCACTGCAGTTGTCTATTCACATTCTATTCCTAAAGCCTGGAGTTTTGTTTGTTGCTTGCCTGTTTGTTTTGTTTTGTTTTGTTTTTCACTGATATGTAGGATTTTTTTAAAGATTTATTTATTTATTTATTTATTTGTTTATTTATTTGACAGAGATCACAAGTAGAAAGGCAGATAGAGAGAGAGAGAGAGAGAGAGAGAGAGAGAGAGGAAGAAGGCTCCCTGCTGAGCAAAAAGCCCAATGCAGGACTCAATCTCAGGACCCTGGGATCATGACCTGAGCCAAAGGCAGAGGCTTTAACCTACTGAGCCACCCAGGCACACCTGATATGTGTAATTTAAGAGACAAAACATAGAATCATGGGGAAGAGGGGAAAAATAAAACAATACAAAATCAGAGAAAGAGATAAACTGTAAGTGACTCTTAAACATAGGAAACAAAATGAGGGTTGTTGGAGGGGAGGTGAGTGGAGGCCTGGGGTGCCTGGGTGATGGACGTTAAGGAGGCACATGATGTAATGAGTTCTTGGTATTATATAAGACTGATGAATCATTGACCCCTACCTCTGAAACCAATAATATAGTATATGTTAATTATTGAATTTAAATTAAAAAAATTCAGGAGGCTTTACTGAAATAGAGCCCTGAGAGCACTGTGCCAATCATGGAAAGAAGGGATATAAACAACCCAGAGTCAGATAGGATGAAAACAGTGACTGAAAAAGTTTTGGGACACACAAGGGAGAGATTATTCACTCTTCTAAGAGTGCATCCCTAAGAGCAACAAGCATGGAGACCCCTCTCCCAAGGAAAAGGAAATGGCTAGAAAAATTTCCTTCCCCCACTCCGGGGGTAGACTACCTGGGGTAAAAAGGACGAGGACTACACTGGCTAACTAACCCGTTTACATAGATTTCCACACCTCTGAATTCTGGTGATAAAGCCCTTCCTGGTCAAAATAGCCTTGGTCCCAGTGTGGTAAGCCCCTTAGACACAAAACCAGAAGAAGAACTTGTCCACAGCAAGTCTTCTGACCATAGAGCTCTCCTAGGCTTCAATTCTTTTTTTTTTCTTTTTTTTTTAACACTAATTCTGTTTACCTTAAATTGGATCTATTCTTGATGCATTTTTTTAATTTTTTTTTTTATTTGACAGAGAGAAATCACAAGTAGATGGAGAGGCAGGCAGAGAGAGAGAGGGAAGCAGGCTCCCTGCTGAGCAGAGAGCCCGATGCAGGGCTTGATCCCAGGACCCTGAGATCATGACCTGAGCCGAAGGCAGCGGCTTAACCCACTGAGCCACCCAGGCGTCCCCTAGGCTTCAATTCTAATGGTAATAATACCAGGTCTCATTTAACAAGCAGACCTTATCACACCGAGTTAAATTCCCACACCCTGACAAAGGACCAAACTGTCCACTTGAGGCAAGGACAGCCTCTTCAACTGACTGGCCCAAAGTACACAGCAGCCAAAATGGAGTGCATCCAATGGAGTGCATGAAGCACACACAAGATACACCCCCTGAAGCACCAGGCCATGGATACTATAGTTTCTTCATCATAAAGCCTTTAATTTCAGGGGCAGGAATCAAACAGGATTTTATAACACAGAGATGAAGAAAGAGACATTTACAAAATGCTAGTGGAATTCATCATAAATGAAATAACACAAGGTCACTGTGAGAAACCAGAGTGAAACTGATATAAGTAATTGGCCTGATGAAGAATATAAGTAACAACCATAAGGGTACTCACTGGGCTTGAGAAAAGAATGGAAGGGAGGTTCTTACTACAGAGATAAATTAGTTAAAAACAAAAGAAAGTAAGAAATAAAAGCCAGGGTCCCTGGGTGGATTTGTTGATTAAATGTTCAACTCTTGATTTTGCCTCAGGTCACCATTTCAGGGTCCTGAGATCAAGTCTGTGAAGGTCTTCATAATCAGAGGAGAATTTGTTTCTCTCTCTTCCTCTAACTTTCTCCCTCCTTGTGCTCTTCCTCTCTAAAATAAATAATTCTTTTAAAAAAGAAAGAAATGAAAACTGCAATAATTGAGATTCAAAACACACTGAATGCAATGAACACAAGGTTGGAAGAAACAGAGGAATAAATAAGTGAAATAAAAAATAAAATTCTATAAAGTAATAAAGCTTAATAAAACAAAGAGAGAAGAATTATAGAACTTTAGAACAGTCTTAGGGAACTCAACGATTCAAACAAGCATAATAACATTCATAATATAGAAGTCTCAGAGGAAAAGAGGGAAAAGGGGGCAGATATTTATTGATGAAAGTATAGCTGATAACTTCCCTAATTTGATAAAGGAAACAGATATCCAGATCCAGGAGGCACAAAGAATCCCAACAAAAGCAAGTAAAGCAGACAAAACCAACACATGCTATAGTTAAATTTGTGAGCTAAATAAAGAAAAATAATATAGAAAAATAGTAAAGAAAAAAGTGTTAAAAGGACAAAGAAAACAAGTCTTAATCTTACAAGGGAAGACATATACAGCTAGCTCTGGATCTCTGAACAGAAACTTGGCATGCTAGAAGGAAGTAACATGATATATTCATACTGGTTAATGATAAAAATCTGTAGACAAAAATACTCTATCCAGGAAGGCTGGATAAGTAGAAGGAGTGAAAAAGAGTTTCCCAAACACACAAAAACCAAAGGATATTGTAACAACTAAACCAGTCCTAAAAGAAATAATACAGAGACCTCTGAGTGGAAAGGCAAGACCAAAAGTGATAAAGACTAGATGCAGAAAACTTGCAGAAAAAAATGACAAAACAAGTAATAAAATTATATTAAATACATATCTATCAATAACCACTCTAAATGTTAATGGATTAAGCACTCCAATAAAAAGACAGTGTGTCTTTTTATAAAGTCCATAAAACAAACAAAGCAAAACAAAACAAAAATATCCACCTATATGTTGCCTACAAAAGGCTCATTTTTAATATAAAGATACCTGTGGATTGAATGTGAGTGGATGAAAAAATATTTATCATATAACGGATATTAAAAACAAGCCATATTTGCAATACTTACATCAGACAAACTAGATTCTAAGCAAAATACAATAACAGGAGATGAAGAAGGACACTCTATCATAAGAAAAGTAACTATTCAAGAAGAAGATCTAATAAATGTACATGTTTATACCCCCAACATGGGAACACCCAAATATATAAAACATTAACAAACATAAAGGAACACGTTGATAACAACAAAATAAGAGACACTCACATCCTGCTTATAGAAAGATCAGCTAACCAGAAAATAAACAAGGTAAAAATGTCTTTGAAACACATACAGGACAAGATAGACTTAACAGATATTTGCAGAACATTAGATCCTCAAGCAGCGGAATACACATTCTTTTCAAATGCATGAGAAATTCTCTAGAAAAGAATACTAGGTCACAAATCAGGCTACAAAAAGTTAAAAAAAAAGTTAGGATCATACTATGCATATTTTCCAACCACAGTGCAATTAAACGTGAAGACAACCCCACAAAATTTGGAAAGGTCATAAATACCTGGTGGTTAAACAATATGCTACTAAACAATGAATAGATCAACCAGGAATTCAAAGAATAAATTTAAAAAGTACATAGAATACATGAAAAAGAAAACAATAGTTAAAATTTGGGATGCAGCCAAAGTGGCCAGAAGAGGAAATTGTATAACAATACAGGTTTACCTCAAAAAGCAACAATAACCTCAAATAAACAATCTTTATTTACATTTTAAGGAACTAAGATAAGTACAATAAAGTCTAAATCCAGCAGAAGATGAGAAAGAATAAAAATTAGAACAGACACAAGTGATTCAGAAACTTTAAAAATATAAAAATTCAATGAAACCAGGTTCTGGTTCCCTGAAAAATTAATCAAATTGATAACTCCTTACCCAGACATATTAAAGAAAGAGAAAAAAGATCAAATAAATAAAACCACCAATGCGATAGAAGAAATAGAAATCAGCACCACTAAAATACAAATGATTATAAAAGAATATTCGGAAAAATTTTACACCAAACAACTAGACAATCCAGAAGAAATGGATAAATTTATATATATATAACCAAAACTGAAATAGAAAGAAATAGAAAATTTGAAAAGACTGGGAGCCAGCAAAGAAAATGAAGGGTAATCAAATTTCCACAAAAACAGAAATCTAGGATCAGATGGCTTTACACAATTCTACCAAACATTTTCATAAAACTTAATACCTATTCTCAAATTATTCCAAAAAATCAAAATGGAAGAAAAACTTCCAAATTCATTCTATGAGGTCAGCATTACTTCAGCATTACCCTGATAACAAAACCCCATTAAGACTCTATTATCAAAGAGAATAATAGGCCAATATCTCTGACGAACATGGATGCAAAAATTCTCAGTAAAATACTAGGAAATATAATCTAACAGTACATTAAAAGAATCATTCTAGATGTTCAAGTGGGATTTATTCCTGGGTTTCAAGGGAGGTTCAATATTGACAAATATATAAACATAATGCACCACATTAATAAAAGAAAGTATAAGAAACATAAGATCCTTTCAATAAATGCAGAAAAAGCATTTGACAAAGCACAGCATCCATTCCTGGTGGAAAAATTGAATGGCCATGTGGAGAGGAATGAAACTGGGCCATTTTTGTACACCATACACAAAGATAAACTGAAAATGGATGAAATACCTTAATTTGAGACAGGGATCCATCAAAATCTTAGAGAAGAAGAGATACAGCAACTCTCTTTGACTTCAGCCACAGAAACTTCTTGCTAGACATATCTCCAAAGTCAAGGGAAACCAGGCAAAATTGAACAATGGGGACTTCATCCAGATACAAAGATTTTCACAGCAAAGAAAACAGCCAACAAACTAAAAGGAAATCTACAGAATGGGAGAAGATGTTTACAAATGACATATCAGTTAAAGGGCTGGTATCCAGAATCTATAAAGAACTTCTCAAATTCAACACCCCAAAACAAATAATCCAGTGAAGAAATGGAGATAAAGCATGAACATACATTTCTCCAAAGACATACAAATGGTCAACAGACATTTGGAAAAATGTTCCACATCACATAGGATCAGGGAAATACAAATCAAAACCACAATGAGATACCACCTTACACCAGTCAGAATGGCTAAAATGGACAACAAATGTTTGGAAAGATGCAGAGAAAGGAGAATGCTCTTACCCTTTTGGTAGGAATGTAACCTGGTGCAGCCTCTCTGGAAAACAGTATGGAGGCTGCTCAAAAAGTTAAAAAAAATAGAACTAGTGTATTACTCAGCATTTTTACTAGTAAGCACTTATGTAGAGGATACAAAATTAGTGATCTGATAGGACACAAGCACCCCAATGCTTATGGCAGCACTGTCCATGCAGGCAAATTATGGAAAAAGTCCAGATGTCCATAAATGGATGAATGGAGAAAAACATTGTGTATAGACAATGGAATATTACTCAACCATCAAAAATAATGAAATATTGTCACTTACAGCAATGTGGATGGGAATAGAGGACATTATGCTAAATAAAAAAGTCAGTAAGAGAAGGACGAGTACCATATGATTTCACTGTTATGTGAAACTTAAGAAACAAAACTGATGAACATAGGGAAAGAGAAGTAAAAATAAAATGGTATAAAAAACAGAGAATGAGACAGACAATCTGTAATGACTCAACTATAGAGAACAAACTGCAGGTTGCTGGAGGGATGCGGGTAGGGTGATGGAGTAATTGGTTGACCTGCATTGAGGAGGGCACTCTATATATTGAGCCTGAGAGTTATATGCATCTGAAGAATCACTGAATTCCACCCCTAAATTAATAATACACCCTAGGTGTACTAACTTGAATTTAAATCAAACCAAAAAATAAAACAAAATAAGATAGGGATTAAGGAATGAAGTTGCCATGATGATATGGAATTGTGGAATTGTTCAATCACTATATTGTAGACTAGAAACTGAAAAAACTGTATGGTAACTATATTTGAATTAAAATAAAATATAATAAAATAAAATAAAAACAAGATTTAGGTGTATACTCAAAAGCCCAATGCAAATTTATTAGAACCAGCCCCAGATTGTTTTAAAATTAAGTTCTGGTCTTCTTTTAAATATTTAATCCACTGGGGTAGCTCTTAACAAGATGTCCATTAATGGGCTGAACCAGGATTGATCTAGCTTAATTAAAACTAAACGGATAAAATAAGAAACATTGTACACTCCACTAACACTTAGTTAACTTGGGAAATCAGGTCACCTGCATCTTAGATGATTCAACTAAAATAAACACTAAAATTCTTAATATTCAACTCTGGAAAACTGATGCCTTTACACAGAACCCCAAAATGTATGGCTTCTGCTATTTCTGAAAAGAGCCAGCACATGGGGGAAAAATGTTACAAAAATGAGTGCTCCAGGCTCTTTTAGTCCTCTAGCCAGTTTTTCAAAGTTATGCCTACCAGAGATGAAATTCCAAGGTACAACAGGGTCCTTTCTCAAGCTTCCCTCTTAAATTTGGAAAAATAAATTGGGAATTAATCTGTGTACTCACTGACACTGAAGCTACACTATCAGTGTTCCACTGCTATACTTTACTACTGAGAGTACTAAAGTAGTTAAAATACTAGGGTCTCCAATAAACTTCAAAATGTCTTGTTTGTAAACACGCTTTATGTTTATGACTTTGTTAGAGATTTTCTAACAAAGAAAATCTTTTTTCCTTAGTTCCTTCTTCCCTATTGGCAGAAGGGCAAGATTTATTAAAAATATTTTGCTGTATTTTTGTTATCTCAAACATGAAAAAAAAACATTATTATAGAATTTGAAAGTAGTGGCAAAGTAGCCAAACAAGTGAATTAAATCAACATAAAGCATGTTTGTAATTCCTCCATCACTGACACTATAACTGAATCAGGGAACAAATATCACTTGTTTCCCTTGGATATGCTACCACCCACTTTATGGGTAAAGTCTTCAATTGATCTTGGAAGAATCCACAGTGCACTTCAAATAAATTTCTCAAAACTTCTCTGAAGAGGAGCCTAGTTCTCCTCTCTCACTCCCTCTTCCTGTGCTCATTCTCTCTTTCTGTCCAATAAATAAAGTCTTTAAAAAATAAATTCCAGTTATTAAACACAGAATAATATTACTTTTAGGTATAGAATTTAGTGATTTATCACTTACATAGAATACTCAGTGCTCAACAAAACTAGTAACTTCCTGATACCTATCACCTATTTAATGCATCTCGTTGAATAACTTTCTTCCAGGATTCCACAGTTTTATCTCTGTAGTTGAGTCTGTTTTCTGGTTTACCTCTCTCTTTACCTTTCCCTATATTTATTCATTTTTCTTCTTAAATATCATACAAGTGATTCCATATGATTCCATACCATATGAGTGAAATCATATGGTATTTGTCGTCCTCTGGCTGACTTTTTTAGTATAATAACCCATGTTGTTGCACATGTAGTGAAAAGATTGGACACTTGCATTCCAATGTTCATAGCAGCAATGTCAACAACATCCCAGCTTTGGAGGTAGCCAAGATGTCTTTCAGCAGATGAATGGATAAAGAAGATGGGGTTCATATATATAATGGAATATTACTCATCCTTCAGAAATGATAAGTACATACCATTTTTATCAACACAGATGGAACTGGAAGGGATTATGTGAAATGAAATAAGTCAAGAAGAGAAAGACAATCTAACGTGGTTTAACTCATATATGGAATCTAAGAAATACCACAGAAGACCGTAAGAAATAGGGGGAACACTGAATAGGGACAAATCAGAGAAGAAGAAAATCCATGAAAGGCTCTGGACTCTAGGAAACTTGTTGAAGGCTATAGAAGGGAGAAGGTGGAGGGATGAGGTAACCATGATATAAGTATTAAAAAGAGTATGTTGTGGGGCGCCTGGGTGGCTCAGTTGGTTGAGCCGCTGCCTTCGGCTCAGGTCATGATCTCAGGGTCCTAGGATCCAGTCCCACATTGGTCTCTCTGCTCAGCAGGGGGCTTGCTTCCCTTCCTCTCTCCTTGATCTCTTCCCTTTCTCTCTCCTACTGTGATCTCTCTCTGTCAAATGAATGAATAAAATCTTTAAAAAAAGGAGTATGTTGTGATGAACACTGGGTGTTACAAACAGGTAATGAATTGTTAAACACTACATCAAAAACTACCTACTGTATGTTGGCTAATTGAACATAATAAAAATCTATTAATTAATTAAAGGTAAGAAACCAGTCAAATATAAATAAAAAGGATCTGAAATAATATTTGAAAAGGATTAATATAAAAAAACACCTTTTATAATTTTAAGTTTTAATTGATAAAACTATTAATTTTAAGTTTTTTTTAATTTTAAGTTCTTAATTTATAACATAGTGTTATATTAATTTTAGTTATAAAATAAGTAATGAACTACTTCTGCACTTCATCCTGTGCTAATTACAATAAGTTCAGTACTTAAACTCCATCACCAATGTAAGCCATCCTCCCCACCCTAGCCAGTAATCATCATTTTGCTCTCTATAATTAGAAGTCTGTTTCATGATTTTTCTTTCTCTCTCTGGTTTTGTTTGCTTCAAAACAAGAATTCTAAAATAGCATATACACATAAGAAAGGGTTTCACAATCAATTGACATTCATCAAATAAATATATATTGTAATTTTTATGAGGTCCTATCATTTCTTAATGTAATAAATAAAATAAAAAGCAAAAAATATCAAATTTATATATTTATTTGCTATGTTGTAAATGTACATGATTCATCAGCTTGATAAGAAAAGAAATAAAATGAAAAATAATCATTTCCTTGGACCTGTTATTTTCCTTCTGAAATTATATCAATAAAAAAATTTCATAGAAATGGGGAACCCTACACAGAAAAACATGTATATAGGTATAAATAAATAAATAAATAAACATATATATTTATATATTTTATTGGAGACTTGTATAACAGTTAAGATGTATATGTTTTTAACAGAACTAAAACTTAATATAGTGTTTATTTTTTATAATGGTACTCAAGTACAGGATCTGAACTTCAAATATGTCTAAAAGTGTTATAATAAAAACAACAACAATTTTGCTCCAAACTTTCCTTTCCCAGTCTTGCTGCATAAGTCCAATTACTTAAAATTCTTTTAGCTATTTTGTCTGTATTGATGACACATGTCTAAATTAATGCTAGTGCTGTTATTTCTTGTTTTCCCAACTTAGATATTATCAATTGAGACTATCAACCAGTCAGTCTCCTAAATGAGGCCACCAATCATAAGATATTAGTCTTCATCTCATGTTGTTAAAACACTTCTTCAGGGAATTTAATAGCATATTGATGTTTTTGGTCCACATATCTGTAAAATATTTTCACTTTATATTTGATTTCTAGTTTGTCTTGGAGGAGAATTCGAAGTTAATAACCAATTTCCTTCTGATTTTGAAAAGCATTTCTTCTTTGCCTTCTCACATTTACCATGTTTTAAGATATCAGATGCCCTTCAGATAGTAGCTCTTCTTTCCCTTTCTGAAAGATTCTATTATCATTATTTATTATTATTATAATTAATTATATTATGTTAGTAAACCATACAATGTATCATTAGTTTTTGATGTAGTGTTCCAAGATTTATTATTTATGTATAATTAAATGGTAATTAAAAGTATTTTATTTGAGAACTATGTAATGGAGAATGTATGTAGGTACAACATCCAATGTGTATTTTTGCATTTATGTATAACATCCAGTGTGTATTTTTGAATATGTGTGATTCCATACATTAATATCATATTTCCTGAAATTTTTTCAATCAGAATATATATGTATCATTGTCATTTTGTACATTTATGTTGTGAATACATATATTTCATTAATGTTTCCCTGAAAATTCTAATTCCAAAATGATACACATTTTTTTTCTGCATATGGAAAAAGAAGAAGAGATATCTAATATTTTTAGAAGTTAAACTTGATCTGGAATGATGCATTTGGGTAAGATTGGTTACTGGGTGAAATAGGTCACATGATAAGGTTAGTTAGAATTAGGTCACAAGGTGAGATTAATATGATTTAGTGTTGATTTTAGCATGAGACAAAGATTTTTCTAATGTAAAGTTCTGTAAAATATCAAGCTAGTGTTAGTATTTATTGATAATTTTCTATGTGCCAGTAAGAGTTCTAGGTGCTTTACTTATATATTAAATCCTATAATGTCCCTATAAGTAAGGCACTGTTCAAAATACTGCTTCAGTGTCTGTGCTCATACCAATGTTATATAGCCATGTAACTTTAATATTACTGAAGGTTTAGTATTTTTAATTCTAACTATAAAAACAATAAATTGTTAAAATCTTAAGGTATTAAGAATCAACATTTTAGAGGGATTTTTTTTTAAGATTTATTTATTTGACAGAGAGAAATCACAAGTAGACAGAGAGGCAGCCAGAGAGAGAGAGAGAGAGAGGGAAGCAAGCTCCCTGCTGAGCAGGGAGCCCGATGCAGGACTCAATCCCAGGACCCTGAGATCATGACCTGAGCCGAAGGCAGTGGCTTAATCCACTGAGCCACCCAGGCGCCCCTAGAGGGATTTTAACACATTCTTAATTCATTAAGCAAGGGCAAAAATGAACTATTGGGATTTCATCAAGATCAAAAGCTTTTGCACAGCAAAGGAAACAGTTAACAAAATCAAAAGACAACTGACAGAATGGGAGAAGATATTTGCAAATGACATATCAGATAAAGGACTAGTGTCCAGAATCTATAAAGAACTTAGCAAACTCAACACCCAAAGAACAAATAATCCAATCAAGAAATGGGCAGAGGACATGAACAGACATTTCTGCAAAGAAGACATCCAGATGGCCAACAGACACATGAAAAAGTGCTCCATATCACTCAGCATCAGGGAAATACAAATCAAAACCACAATGCGATATCACCTCACACCAGTCAGAATGGCTAAAATCAACAAGTCAGGAAATGACAGATGCTGGCGAGGATGCGGAGAAAGGGGAACCCTCCTACACTGTTGGTGGGAATGCAAGCTGGTGCAACCTCTCTGGAAAACAGCATGGAGGTTCCTCAAAATGTTGAAAATAGAACTGCCCTATGACCCAGCAATTGCACTATTGGGTATTTACCCTAAAGATACAAACGTAGTGATCCAAAGGGGCACGTGCACCCGAATGTTTATAGCAGCAATGTCCACAATAGCCAAACTATGGAAAGAACCTAGATGTCCATCAACAGATGAATGGATCAAGAAGATGTGGTATATATACACAATGGAATACTATGCAGCCATCAAAAGAAATGAAATCTTGCCATTTGCGACAACATGAATGGAACTAGAGCGTATCATGCTTAGCGAAATAAGTCAAGCGGAGAAAGACAACTATCATATGATCTCCCTGATATGAGAAAGTGGTGATGCAACATGGGGGCTTAAGTGGGTACGAGAAGAATAAATGAAACAAGATGGGATTGGGAGGGAGACAAACCATAAGTGACTCTTAATCTCACAAAACAAACTGAGGGTTGCTGGGGGGAGGGGGTTTGGGAGAAGGGGGTGGGATTATGGACATTGGGGAGGGTATGTGCTTTGGTGAGTGCTGTGAAGTATGTAAACCTGGTGATTCACAGACCTGTACCCCTGGGGATAAAAATATATGTTTATAAAAAATAAAAATTATATAAAAAAATCATATAAGTAAAAAGTAGCTGAAAATCAAAAACAGTCCATATTCTATTTACAACTGAGATCATTGTACAAGAGTTTCTGAATTAAGCAAGATGGCAGAGGAATAGGGAACCCTATCTCAACTAGTTCCTGAATTTAGTTGCATATCTACCAACAATTCTGAACACCAAAATCTGTGGAGGTCTTGAGGCATGAAGGGCATAGTCATGATTTTGTGGGCTTATATCAGAAGACAAACAGAAGGGGGAAGGAATTGCTAAAAGCTGGCACTGGGAAAGTGATATAACACTGGAGTGCAAAAACATCCACACTGGAGACTGGGGACAAACTCATAGAGCAGTAGCAGAAGGGAAAAGTATTCAGAGGCTCTCAGACAGAATCCAGGAACTTTAGGTGTGCACATGTGAACAGAGCGCAGCTTGCACTTTAAGAAGGACAAAGAGCAGAGCATGCCCCAGCCCTGTGATAGAAATCTGGGAGAGTTGCTGTGGGCAAGTACCACAACAGGAGGCTGCAGTCTTTGGCAGTGCACACAAAAATGGAGACTGTGTGTCCTGGAAGTCTCAGTGAAGATAGACTACAATTTCTCTGGCCCAAGTCAGGGGTTTGTGTGTGGCCATTTTTGTTCTGAGTTTTGGAAGAGACAAATAACACTGCCAGAGAACAAAAACTCAATAAATGGGTTTCCACAGAGCCAACCGCACCAACAGGGGACAGGGCAACTAAGCCCAAGAAAGGTTGCATAAATAAAGTGCATAAGACATCTAACCCAGAAGACAGATAGGAAGAACAAGAGGAAAACAACTCTGAGGTCCCCATAAAATGGGTGCATCATGCTTGTGTAGTGGTTAGTACTTTAGAATCTGTACATTCCTTCAAATAGCCCTCAACCAAAGAACTAAGAGGAGGAATCCCCCCCCCAAAAAAAAAAATAAAGAACCAGGGAACTTATGCCACTAACCTAAGTGATATGGATATAAGAAAGATGTCAGAGATAGAATTCAGGAAAGTCAATGGCTAGATTTGAGAAAAACATTAACTACAATATAGATTCTCTAAGGACAGAAGTGATATCTAATCAGGTTGAAATTAAAATGTTGTGAATAAGATACATTCTAAACAGCGTATCCTGAGAGCCAGGATAAATGAGACAGAAGAATGAATTAGTGAGCTAGAAGATAAGATGAAAGAAAGGAAGGTTGCTAAGAACTACCGGGATATTGCATCACCACTTCCTCATATCAGGGAGATCATATGATAGTTGTCTTTCTCTGCTTGACTTATTTCGCTAAGCATGCAACATGGAGGCTTAAGTGGGTAGGAGAAGAATAAATGAAACAAGATGGGATTGGGAGGGAGACAAACCATAAGTGACTCTTAATCTCACAAAACAAACTGAGGGTTGCTGGGGGGAGGGGGTTTGGGAGAAGAGGATGGGATTATGGACATTGGGGAGGGTATGTGCTTTGGTGAGTGCTGTGAAGTGTGTAAACCTGGTGATTCACAGACCTGTACCCCTGGGGATAAAAATATATGTTTATAAAAAATAAAAAATTAAAAAAAAAAAGAACTACCGGGATAAACTGCTAAAAGCCCATGAGATCAGGCTTAGAGAGATCAGTGATAATCATGAAATGTTCCAATGTCAGAATAATTGGGATCCCTGAGCAGGTGGAGACAGAGAGAAAAAGAGGGTCATAATATTTGAGAAAATTGTAGCCTAGAACTTACCTAATATGGGAAAGGAAATAATCATTCACGTCTGAGAAGCAGAGGGGACTTCTCACAAAAATCATCATGAACAGAACAATGGTCCCACCAATAGTAGTAAAACTTGCAAATCTTAGAACCAAGGAAGCTATCCTGAGGGCACTAAGGGGAAGAGATTTCTTACATGTGGGTGGAAGAACATAAGAATAAAGCCAGACCTGTCCACAGAAACTTGACAAGCCAGAAAGCCTGGCAAGACATATTGAGTGTATTAAGTGAGAATAAAATAAAGCCAAGGTTACTTTATCCAGGAAGGCTGTAATTCAGAATGGAAAAAAGAGATGAGGAGCTTCCAGACTGGAAGAAATTGAAACCAAATGTGACTACCAGAATAGCCCTGCAAGAAATATTAAGGGGACCTGTATAAAAGAAGATAGATCCTGGAGTCATATAGACAAGAAATTTACAGATACAATCTATACAGACAGATACAATCTATACAATCTTTCACAGGCAATATGATGGCACAGAATATATATCTTTCAAAAGGCACTCACAATGTGAATGACCTAAATACTCTCATGAAAAAGCACAGAGTTGCAGATTGGATAAAAAGAAAGGGTCCATACATATGCTGTCTACAATAGATTAATTTTTTGAACCTAAAGATACCTCCAGATTGAAAGTGAGGGGATGGAGAACCATCTTTCATGCCAATGTACTTCAAAAGAATTCTGGTAGCAATTCTTATATCAGATAAATTAGATTCTAAATTAAAGACTGTAGCAAGATATACAGAGTGACACTGTATCATACTAAGAGGTCTATCCAACAAGAAAATCTAACAATTGTAAATATATATGCCCCCAACATGGAAGCAGCAAACTACATAAGACAACTGGTAACAAAAATAATCATATGGATAGTACTACATTAATAGAAGACCTTCACACTCCCTCCAAAGTAATGGACAGATCATCTAAGTAGAAGTTTAACAAATAAGAGCTTTGAATGACACATTGGAAGAAATGGACTTTATAGATATATAAAGAACATTCCATCCTAAAACAACAGAATACACATTTCCAAAGGCACATGAAACTTTCTTCAGAATAGACCACATACTGGGTCACAAATGGGGATACCCAAATATTGAGATTACTCCCTACATATATTTAGACTACAAAGCCTTGAAACTAGAACTCAATGACAAGAAAAAAAAAATGGAAGAAATTCAAACATTTGGAAATTATAGAGCATTCTGCTAAAGAATGATAGGGTCAACATAGAGTTAAAAAAATTTAAACAATCCATGGAAATTAACGAGAATGAAAACATATTTTTCCAAAACATATAGGATACTATAAAGAAAGTTCTAAGGAGGAAATAGCCATCCAAGACTCATTAAAAAAAAAAAATTAAAAAAATGCCGAATGCACAAGGTATCCATAAACTTAACAGAGCTGGACAAAGAACAGCCAATAAAGCCTAAACCAAGCAGAAGAAGATCAGAGCAGAAATCAATGAAGCAGAAACCAGAAAAACAGTAGAACAGATTAACAAAACTAGAAGCTGGTCTTTTAAATAATTAATAATATCTGTAAATCTCTAGCCAGACATATAAAAGAAAAGGGAAAGGAACCAACTTAGTAAATCATGAATGGAATGTGGGAGATCACAACTAACATCAAGGATGTAGAAACAATTATTAGAAATTATTACCCCCAAGACAAGAAGGCGGGGAAGCAGGAGGAGGTGCCCTTTCAACCTGTACCCTAAGGTGAGCTGATTACCTTCCAAAAAACTCCACGATCACCCACGAAATCAGCCTGAGATCAGAATTATACACGTCTGGATCTCTACTGGAGCAGAAGACGCCAGTGTGCAGGTAAAGTGGGTGGGAAAGTTGGACTGTTATTGGAAGATAAACAAAAGGGGGAGAGAGCCACCAGAGGTGACCCATTGGAAAGTAATATACCAATATGAGAGTGCCCTGCGCCTGGGGACCAGCATTAACTCGGGAGTCTGGTAGAAAGCACTCAAAAAGAGCAAAGGATCAATGGGGGGAAATTGCGGGAATCAGGGTGTTAGGGTCAGGGTCTTAAGTCCCCAGACCCAGGACAGCCACGCCTGGCACAGAGCCAGAGAGAGTGCAGCAGAGAAACCAGGTCTTGGTCCCTGAACCAACAGCACACCTGAGAACACATGGCACCTGCCGTGCCATCAGACTCCGAGATGTGCCCTGCGACCTCCCCTAAGAGAGGTGCACACAGGTGCCAGCTGGGTGCTCTCGGACCTGAAAGACCAGGCACTCCCAGTCCAGGCCAGTGGGAAAATCTCAGTGTGCAATCACTGCTTGGAACTTCTCTGGCAGTCTGGAGCTGCCCAGACAGCCACCGCTGCTGTGGTTTTGGGTACCAGCAAAAAAATCCTGAGTTCCCAGGGACCGAGAGTGGAACCTGCTCTGCCAGCAGCGAAGGGGAGATTGATTTGGGCTCTGCAGCCAGACTGAGGCTTGTCTCTGAGAGGGAGGTCGGGGTGCCGTTTGCTTTCCTCTAAATCTACAAAAACCATCAAAAGTGGTCAAGGCGAGAGAGAAAACAAAAGTGAACAAATATAAAAACCTCCAGAGAACAAAACCTGAAATAACAGTTTCCCAGAGCCCACCCCCTTGAGGGGGGCTGGAGAACTTAACTCAGAGAACATCATTGACTGAAAACCCACGTGGCTGGCCCCTCCCCCAGAAAACCAACCAGGAAAGGGGGGAAAAAAAAAAGGACAAGAGAACAACCACCACTACTTCATAGGACAATTTTTATTATTAATATGTTCCCACTATTCTGGCTCATTCTTTTATATAGATAATTTTTATTATTATATAGATAATTTTTTAACCTATTTACCGTCACAATGAGATGTCCAGTACATCAAATTCCATAATAACCTTCTAACCTGAACTTTTTGATACATACACCTGTGTTTTCCTTTTGCATTTCTATTTTTTAAATTTCTTTTCTTTTAAATTTTAGTTTAGTTTAGTCTAGTTAATTCCTTTTTTAAATTTTTATTTTCTAATATTCACATAGAGTTAAAATTCAAGGTAATCCCCTTTCCCCAATCAATGCCACCCCTAGAGGTAAACCAATTCCTAATCCCCCTTTATCTTAGGAAAGTTCAGTCTTTAACAAAGATATCAAGATACATCAAGGAAGAATCAAAAGAACCTTCTTCACCCTCACTGAGAATTTACAACCACTCTCCCAACTTTTTATTTCACCAGGATTTCTGTGTTTTTGTGTTTGTTCTGATTGTATATAAATCTTATACTCAGGGTACTTTTGGAAGAGTTTCTTCCTTTATTTGCATATATATATATATATGCAAATATGTATGTATATATGTATATATACATATATATTATTGTTTTTCTCTTCTCATATATTTTATCAGTTTTTTTGTTTGTCTGTTTTTGTTTGTTTACATCATAAATATTACCTTGAAGCCAATATGGGCTGAACCTTCTCTTTTATCTCACCTTTCGTTCCTGTCTCTCTCCCTCTCTCTTTTTTCTTTTCCTTTTCTTTTTCCTCTCATTTGGATGGGGAAACTTGATTGCTCAGAAGCATTCCAGGGTGCACCTTGACTGCACCATAGTAGATACATCCCGCTACACCCGCTCAACCATCTCTCACCAAAATGACTAGGAGGAGGAATTCAGAGGAGGAATTCCCAACAGAAGAAAAATAGAGGATGGACCTTCTGCAACAGAGCTAATGGCTATCAATATAGACAATATGTCGGAAAGAGAATTCAGGTTAACAATTATCCAAGCAATAGCTATGTTGGAGAAAGCCATGGGTGACCCAACGGAATAGATTAGGGCTGAACTGAAAACAACCAGAGATCATGTTTTCAATATTAGGGAAGAGCTGAAAGCTACCAGGGATGAGCTTCACAATGCACTCAATGAGTTCCAATCTAACCTAAATTCTCTCAATGCTAGAGTAACTGAGACAGAAGATAGAATTAGTGATCTGGAGGACAAACAGATAGAGTGACAGGATCAGGAGAAAGCCTGGAAAAGAAAAGTTTAGAAACCACGAAAACATAATGAGGAAAATAAATGATGCCATAAAACGTCCCAACGTCACAATTATTGGAATTCCTGAAGGGGAGGAGAAAGAAAGAAGTCTACAAGATGTAGTGAAACAAGATAGTCATGAAAATTTTCTGAATCTCGTGAATTGGAACCAGCGTTCATGTACTAGAGGCCGAAAGCTTTTCCCCCATGATTACAGATTCTTGAAAGTCCTCGAGACACCTAATAGTAAGAATTAAGAATGATAATTGTAGGAAGAATGTCTTGAAAGCCCCTAGGACAAGGAAGATCCTTACGAACAGAGGAAAGCCCATCAGAATAACGTCAGACCTGTCCATAGAGACCTGCAAGCCAGAAAGGGCTGGCAAGATATATTCAGGGCCCTGAATGAGAAGAACATGGAGCCAAGAATACTTTTTCCAGCAAGACTGACATTCAAAATAGATGGAGAGATAAAGTGTTTCCAGGACCGGCAAGGCTTAAGACTATGCAACCACCAAGCCGATACTGCAGGAAATATTAAGGGGGATTATTTAAAGGAGGAATAAGCCCAAGAATAGCACTTAACAGAAATATAGAGACAATCTAAAGAAAGAAAGACTTCAAAGGTAGCACGATGTCAATAAAAACGTATCTATCAATAATCACCCTCAATGTGCATGGCCTAATTATGCCCATTAAATGGCACAGGGTTGCATACTGGATAAAACGACAGGACCCATCCATATGTTGTCTACTAGAGACCCATTTGGAACCTAAAGATACATCCAGACTGAAAGTGAAGGGATGGAGAAGCATCTTTCACGCCAATGGGCCTCAATAGAAGGCAGGGGTAGTGATTCTCATATCAGACAAATTAGATTTTAAACTAAAGACTGTAGTCAGAGATAAAGAAGGACACTACATCATCTTTAAAGGGAATATCCACAAAGATAATCTAACAATCATAAATATCTAGGCACCCAATATGGGAGCAGCCAATTACATAAGAAAACTGTTAATCAAGATAAAGAGTCATATTGATATGAATACACTAATTGTTGGAGATCTTAACACGCCTCTCTCAGAAATATACAAATCATTGAGCAGAAAATAAATAAAGAAACAAGAGCATTGAATGACACATTGGAACAGATGGACGTCCGAGAAATATACAGAAGATTCCACCCTAAAACATCAGAATACTCATTCTTCTTAAGTGCACATGGATCATTTTCCAGAATAGACCACACACTGGGTCACAAATCAGGACTCAACCGATACCAAAAGACTGAGATTATTCCCTGCACATTCTCAGAACACAATGCTTTGAAACTGGAGCTCAAATCACAAGGAAAAGTTCAGAAGGAACTCAAACACCTGGAAGCTAAAGAACAACTTGATTAACAATGCTTGGATCAACCAAGAGATCAGAGAAGAACTGAAATAATTCATAGAAACCAATTACAATGAAGATACTTCAGTCCAAAACCTATGGGATACAGCAAGTTGGTCTTAAGGGGGAAATACATAGACGTCCAAGCCTCCCTCAAAAAAATTTGAAAAATCCAGAACACAGCAGCTGTCTCTACACCTTAAACAAATGGAGAATCAACAACAAATCAAACCAACTCCACACATAAGAAGGGAAATCATCAAGATTAGAGCTGAGATCGATGAGGTAGAAACCTGAGATACAGTAAAAGTATCAATGACCAGAAGCTAGTTTGTGGAAAGAATCAGTAAGATCGATAAAACATTGGCCACCCTAATCCAAAAGAGAAGAGAGAAAGCCCAAATTCATAAAATTATGAATGAAAAGGTAGAGATCACAATGAACACCAAAGAAGTAGAAACAATCATCAGAAGTCATTATCAACAGTTATATGCCAATAAGCTAAGCAACTTAGATGAAATGGATGCAATCCTGGAAAACTAAAAATTCCTACAATTGAACCGGGAAGAAATTTACAACCTGAATAGACCAATATCTAGGAACGAGATTGAAGCAGTGATCAAAAATCTCCCAAAAAACAAAATCCCAGGACCTGATGGATTCCCTGTGGAATTCTACGAAACTTTCAAAAAAGAAATAACACTGATTCTCCTGGAGCTGTTTCAAAAAATTGAAGAAGAAAGAAAACTCCCTGACTCTTAGCCAACCTATAGAATGGGAGAGTATATTTTCAAATGACATATCAAATAAAGGGTTAGGGTCCAAAATATATAAAGAACTTACAAAATTCATCACACAAAAAAATAATCCAGTTAAATAATTTGCACATGTCCTGAGATGTCCTGAACGGACATTTCTCCAAGGATGATATCCATATGGTCATTAGACATATGAAAAGATGGACAACATCCGTTATCATCAGGAAAATACAAATAAAAACTACAATGTTATATCACTCCACACCACTCAGTAGGGCTAAAATTGACAACACAATCAACAAGATGAGTTGGTGAACATGTAGAAAATGGAGAATACTTGTGTACTATTGATGCAAACTGGTGCAATCACAGTGGAAAACAGTATGGAAGCTCCCCCAAAATGTAATACTAGAACTACCCTATGATCCAGCAATTGCACCACTAGAAATTTACTCAATGCAAAAAACCATTCATTTCAAGGGATACACCAACACTGATGTTTATAGCACCTTTATCAATAGTAGCCAATTTGTGGAAACACCCAATTAGTGAATGGATAGTCGTGATCTAGGCATCCTGGGATCCAACCCCACATTAGACACCCTGCTCAGCAGGGGGTTTGCTTCTTTCCCTGACCCTCATTCCATTCATGCTGTCTTTTTCACAAATAAATGAATTAATTAAATATATTAAAAAAAAGAATTAGAGTGATTTCTATGAGATATTAAAAACAAACAAACAAACAAACAAACAAACAAAGGAATACCTAAGCAGGCCATTTTAGCAGGATTGAAATTTATATTAAGAAATAGAAAGTGTCAAAAAAAAAAAAAGAATTAGAAAGTTTCAAGTGGGAAATGATGGACCCGAAATGGAGGTCCCAATATGGTCCTCTCAGAGATTGTGTAAATTAACTAATCAGGGCTTCTTTTTGTCCCTCAAACTTTGAAGGGAGAAAACCAATTTTACTTTATTTCCCCTGCTTTGGAAGGTTGAGTTGAAAGGAAAATTTTTTCATGCAAAAAGTGGCATCAAATTGCCTGATATGAGGGTACCACAAATTCATCATTAAAAAGAATCACAGAAAGAGACAGGGTCCCTCCATCTGACCTGCAGTAAGGAACTAAAGACATGCATACGTAAAGGTAAAATGGACTAAGAGAGAGAACATACCTTTATGTGACTACTTGGAAATTGAAACATTTCTTGTCTGAAATAGGAGGATATAGAGTCATAAAGGGCTGGCATACACGTCATTCCTGAATGTAAATATGGTTAAAATAAAGTCCCCACTGCATGGAACATGGGTTGGGCGAATTTTGGTAAAATTATAGAATTCTTCTCTTCTTCTATATCACCTCAAACTTATTTTTCTTCCCAGGACCAGTGCTACAGCCATGGTGCCAGAATCAGAGATGATCCTTAATTCTAAAATGACAACTATACTTTTGAATGTTTGTCACAACTCCTAAGGCTTTAATGAAATGGATTTTGCCTTGACCACTTCGGAAAAAATAGGATTGACAGTGAAGACAGATATATTGTCTATTATTTAAGATAGCCCCTTAGTTCTGTATCTATGTGATTCTACCAAATATAAGTATAGGTCACTGAGAGGATGGCAATTGCCATTTTAGCATTGCTGCTAGCACTATGGATCACCACAGTGGCTGAATCAAATGTTGCTCCCCAAAGCAGAAAATATGGGACAACAGTCGCTGATAGATGGGGACAATACATAATAGGAAAGTTTAAACAAAGTGGATTATACAAGGAGGGAATCTAATGACTCATTATATATCAAGAGAGGCTCAGAATAAGAATTTGATTCAGTTCTTAGATAAGTTATAAAAATGGCTGAAAGTGTGAATTGATACGTTGCCAAGGTCTCTCAAATTATTAGAATTTGATAAGGTTAAGTGAAAGCCTATAAATTTGAATGACATGATTATATGGGACATTTTGGTCATACAACTCGTATTTTTGTGGCTCCATTTAAAGTTTGGAGTGGAATTCTAACAATATTTCATTTTCCTGGAACATTGCTATTCATGTTTTATCTACTATGATATCACCTCAAAACTGTCAAAATGACTAAAACTAACAAAACTGGAAACCAGTGTTGCAAGAATGTGAAAAAAAAAAAAAGGCAAACCCTCTCATCCTTTCAAAGCAACCACTCTGGAAAACAGTATGGAGGTTCCTCAAAAAGTTAAAAATATTGGGTCCAGCAACGGAACCACTATATATTTCTCAAGGGATATGAAAGTAGTCATTTGAAGAGAGACATGCACTCCAATGTTATAGTAGCATTATCAATCTAAGTTATGGAAAAAGCCCAATTGTCCATAAAGTAATGAATAGATAAAAAAAAAGATGTGATTACAAATACATACATGTAATATGCACAGTTTTGTAGTAATTTAGCCATTAAAGAGAGGATGTGGAGAAAGGGGAACCCTCTTACACTGTTGGTAGGAATGCAAGTTGGTGCAGCCTCTTTGGAGAACAGTGTGGAGATTCCTCAAGAAATTAAAAATAGAGCTTCCCTATGACCCTGCCATTGCACTCCTGGGTACTTACTCCAAAGATACAGATGTCGTGAAAAGAAGGGCCATCTCTACCCCAATGTTTATAGCAGCAATGGTCACGGTCGCCAAACTATGGAAAGAACCAAGATGCCCTTCAACGGACGAATGTATAAGGAAGATGTGGTCCATATACACTATGGAGTATTATGCCTCCATCAGAAAGGATGAATATGCAACTTTTGTAGCAACATGGACGGGACTGGAAGAGATTATGCTGAGTGAAATAAGTCAAGCAGAGAGAGTCAATTATCATATGGTTACACTTATTTGTGGATCATAACAAATATCATGGAGGACAAGGGGTGTTAGGAGAAGGGAGTTGGGATAAATTGGAAGGGGAGGTGAATCACGAGAGACTATGGACTCTGAAAAACAATATGAGGGGTTTTAAGTGGCGGGGGTTGGGAGGTTGGGGTACCAGGTGGTGGGTATTATAGAGGGCACGGATTGCATGGAGCCCTGGGTGTGGTGAAAAAATAATGAATACTGTTTTTCTGAAAATAAATAAATTGAAAAAATTAAAAAAAAAAAGAAAGAAAAAAAGAAAACCGCATTAGGTCCAATGTTTGAGGTCTTGGTTGAGAGCTTATGTGGCCTAGGCCTGGGAGACCTGGGTAGAGGTGGGCAGGTGAGGGAGTCCAATGCCAAGAACTTGAGAAGACGATTTTTGAACTGTGGCTGGAACACGTCTTTGAAATATTGGTGGGGTGCGAAGCTTCTGAAGTAAAGATGCAACCAAGATTAAAAAAAAAAAAAAAAGAAAAAAATATAGATTGCTATGGGCACTATAGGCATTTTAACAATGTTTATTCTTCTGATCCAAGAGCATAGAATGGTCTTCCATCTTTTTGTGTCTTCTTCAATTTCTTTCATGAGTGTTCTGTAGTTCCTTGAGTACAGATCCTTTACCTCTTTGGTTAGGTTTATTCCCGGGTATCTTATGGTTCTTGTTGCTATAGTAAATGGAATTGATTCTCTAATTTCCCTTTCTGTATTTTCATTATTTTTGTATAAGAAAACCACTGATTTTTGTACATTGACTTTGTATCCTGCCACGTTGCTGAATTGCTGTATGAGTTCTAGTAGTTTGGGGGAGGAGTCTTTTGGGTTTTCCATATAAAGAATCATGTCATCTGTGAAGAGAGCGAGTTTGACTTCTTCATTACCAATTTGGATACCTTTTATTTCTCTTTGTTGTCTGATTGCTGTTGCTAGGACTTCTAATACTATGTTGAACAAGACTGGTGAGGGTGGGCATCCTTGTCATGTTCCGGATCTCAACGGTCAGGCTGCAAGCTTTTTCTGATTGAGGATGATATTTGCTGTGGGTCTTTCATAGATAAATTTTATGAAGTTCAGGAATGTTCCCTCTATCCCTATACTTTGAAGTGTTTTAATCAGGAACGGATGCTGGATTTTGTCAACTGCTTCTTCTCCATCAATTGAGAAGACCATGTGGTTCTTCTCTCTTCTCATATTAATTTGTTCTACCACATTGATTGATTTGTGAAAGTTGAACCATCCTTGTAGCCCAGGAATGAATCCCGCCTGGTCATGGTGGATAATCTTTTTTTTTTTTTTTTTTAAGATTTTATTTATTTATTTGACAGAAAGAAATTACAAGTACACTGAGAGGCAGGCAGAGAGAGAGAGAAGGAAGCAGGCTCCCTGATGAGCAGAGAGCCCGATGCGGGACTCGATCCCAGGACCCTGAGATCATGACCTGAGCCGAAGGCAGAGGCTTAACCCACTGAGCCACCCAGGCACCCAGGTGGATAATCTTTTTAATGTGCTGTTGGATCATGTTTGTTAGGATCTTGTTGAGAATCTATTCTTGATTATTTCCCTTCTTATCTGTGAAGTTGGTTTGATTTGTTGTTGATTCTCCAGTTCTTTAAAGTGTAGAGACAGCTGGCTCTTTCTGGATTTTTCAATTTTTTTTTTTGAGGGAGGCTTGGATGACTATGTATTGCCATGTTAGGACCGCCATTGCCATCTCCTATAGGTTTTGGACCAAAGTGTCTTCATTCTCATTGGTATCCATGAATTGTTGCAGTTCTTCTTTGATCTCCTGTTTGATCCAAGCATTCATAAGCAAGGTGGTATTTAGCTTTGAGGTGTTTTAGTTACTTCTGAACTTTTACTTGTGGTTGAGCTCAGTTCCAAAGTACTGTGATCTAAGAATACACAGGGGATAATCTCAGTCTTTTGGTATCAGTTGAGTCCTGAATTGTGACACAGTATGTGGTCTATTCTGGAGAAGGTTCCATGTGCACTTGAGAAGAAGAATGAGTATTCTGTTGTTTTAGGGTGGAATGATTCTGTATATATCTATGAGGTCCATCTGGTCCAGTGTGCCATTCAATGCTCTTGTTTCTTTATAGATTTTCTGCTTCGATGATCTGTCTATTTCTGAGAGAGGTGTGTTAAGATCTCCTATTATTAATGTATTCATATCAATATGACTCTTTATCTTAATTAAGAGTTTTCTTATGTAATTGACTGCTCCCATTTTGGGGGCATATATATTTATAATTGTTAGATCATCTTGGTGGATAGTCACTTTAAGAATGATGTAGTGTCCTTCTGTATCTCTGTCTACAGTCTTTAGTTTAAAATCTAATTTATTTGATATGAGAATAGCTACCCCGGCCTTCTTTTGAGGCCTACTGGCATGAAAGATGCTTCTCCATCAGTTTACTTTCAGTCTGGGTGTATCTTTAGGTTTAAAATGGGTCTCTTGTAGACAAGATATGGATGGGTCCTGTCATTTTATCCAATCTGCAACCTTGTGTTATTATATGGGCACAATTAGGCAATTCACATTGAGAGTGATTATTGATAGATACTTTGTTATTGACATCATGTTGCCTTTGAAGTCTTTATTTCTGTAGACGGTCTCTATATTTCTGTTCAATGTTATTCTTAGGAATTTTCCTCTTTTATACAACTTGCTTAATATTTCCTGCAGTGTCAGCTTGGTGGTTGCATAGTCTTTTAAGCCTTGCCGGTCTTGGAAACTCTATCTCTCCATCCATTTTGAATGTCTCTCTTGCTGGATAAAGTATTCTTGGCTGCATGTTCTTCTCACATAGTGCCCTGAATATATCTACCCAGTACTTTCTCGCTTGCCAGGTCTCTATGGAGGGTCCTGACATTATTCTGAACGGCTTTCCTCTGTAAGTAAGGAGCGTCTTTGTCCTAGCGGCTTTCAGGAGATTATACCTACAATTTTGATTCCTCAATTTGACTCTCAGGTTCCTTGATGTTTTTTTGGAATCTATAATCTTGGGTGGAGACCATTCAGCCTCTAGTACATGAACGCTGGTTCCATTCACGAGATTGGGAAAATTTTCATGGATAATTTGTTCTGTTATATCTTCTCAACTTCTTTCTTTCTCCTTCCTTCAGTGATTTCAATAATTCTGACAATGGAATGTTTCATGGCATCATTTATGTCCCTGATTCTGTTTTCATGGCTTCTAAGCTGTTTGTTCCAGGCTTCCTACTGATCCTTTCTCTCTATCTATTTGTCCTCCAGATCATTAATTCTATCTTCTGTCTCAGTTACCCTAGCCTTGAGAGAATTTAGATTAAATTGGAACTCATTGAAAGCATTGTGACCCCCATGCCTAGTAACTTTTAGCTCTGCCCTAACATTGTGAACATCATCTCTGGTCGCTTTTAGTTCGGCCCTAAGCAATTCCGTTTTGTCATCCATGCCTTTCTCTGACCTAGCTATTGCCTGGATAATTGTTAGCCTGAATTCTATTTCAGACATATTGTCTATGTTGATAGCCTTTTACTCTGTTGCAGAAGGTCCATCCTCTGTATTTTCCTTCTTTTGGGCATTCCTCCTCCTAGTCATTTTGGTGAGAGGTGGCTGAAGGGATGTAGCTGGATGTATCAACCTTGGTGCAGTCAAGGTGCACCCTGTAGCACCTCTGAGCAATCAGGATTCCTCACTCAAATGAGAGGAAAAAAAAAAGAAAAAAAATGAAAAGTAAAAGAAAAAAGATAGAGAGAGATAGACAGGAAAGAAAGGGAAGATAGAAGAAAAGGTTAAGCCCAAATGGTCCCCAAGGTAAGATTTATGAAGTAGACAAACAAAAAAAGACAAACAAAAAGACCAATAAAAGTATATGACAAGAGAAATATATATATATATATATATATATATATATATATATATATATATATACACACATATACATATATATCTCAAATAAAGGAAAAACCTCGTCAAGAAGAACCCTGAGTGTAGGATTTATATACTATCAGGACAAACACAAAATCACAGAAACAATGGTGGAAGAAAAAGATGGGAGAGTGGTTATAAATTCTCAGTGTGGGCGAGGAAGGTTGTTTTGATTCTTCCTGGATGTATCTTGATATCTCTGTTAAAGGACTCAACTTTCCTAAGATAAAGGGGGATTAAAAATTGGTTTACCTATATGGGTAGTATTGATTGGGGAAAGGGGATTACTTTGAAGTTTAGCTCTATATGGATATTAGAAAATAAAAATAAATAAGGAATAAACTAGACTAAGCTATACTAAAATATAAAAAAAGGAATTTTAAAAATAGAAATGCAAAAGGAAAACACAAGTGTATGTATCAAATAGTTCAGGTTAGAAGGTTATTTTGAAATTTGATGTAATGGCCAGCTTACTGTGATGGTAAATAGGTTATAAACTTGTTTATATATATAGAAAATGAGCCAGAATGGTGGGAACAAATTAAAAATAAAAATTGTGCTATGAAGTAGTGGTGGTTGTTCTCTTGTAGTCTTTTTTCTTTTTTGTTTTTTCTTTCCTGATTGGTTTTCTGGGGGTAGGGCCAGCCACGTGGGTTTTCCGTCAATGCTGTTCCCTGAGTTAAGTCCTCCCGCCCCCCTCAAGGGGGTGGGCTCTGAGAAAACAAGTTTTTTCAGGCTTTTGTTCTCTGGAGGTTTTTATGTTTGATCACTTTCTTTTTTTTTTTTCCTCTTGCCTTGACCACTTTTGATGTTTTTTGTAGGTTTAGAGGAAAGCAAACTGCACCCTGACCTTGCACTCAGAGAGAAGCCTCAGTCTGGCTGCAGAGCCCAAATAAATTCCCCCTTGGCCACTGGCAGAGCAGATTATGAGTTGCGGTCCCTGGGGACACAGGATCTTTTCCTTGTACCCACAACCTAGGCAGCGGCAGCTGTCTAGGCAGCTCCAGACCACCAGAGAGGTTCCAAGCAGTGATTGCACACAGAGATTTTCCTGCTGGCCCGGCCTGGGAGTGCCTCGTTTTTCTGGGTTTAAGGACACCCTTCTCTCAGGAGAGGCTGTGGGTTGCACTTGCGTCTCAGGCTCTGAGAGCAGGGCGCAGGTCCAAAAGTACCAGTCTGGGCCTTCTCACACCTCTTTCAGGGGAATGTGAGTGGTGCACGTGTCTCAGGCACTGTAGCAGGGCTTGGCATTCTGCCATCTGGCGTGGCTCCCAGCCCCTAACAGAAGCCAACCCAAGCAATCTCGGGCGTGCTGGTGGCTCAGGGACCAAGACCTGGTTTCTCCACCACACTCTCTCTGGCTCAGCACCAGGGGAGGCTGTCCTGAGTCTGAGAATTTAAGACCCTGTCCCCAGCTGCCCGGATTCCCACAATTTACCCCCAACAATCCTTTGCTCTTTTGCAGTACTTTCAACTAGTCTCCAAGTTAATGCTGGTCCCCAGATGCAGGGCACTCTCGTATTACCTGTATTACTTTCCAACCAGTCGCCTCTAGTGGCTCCTTCCCCCTTTTGTTTATCTTCCTATATCAGCCAGATATTCCCACTCCACTTTACTTGCCCAATGGGGTCTTCTGCCCCTGTAGAGATCCAGACATATATAATTCTGATCTCAGGCTGATTTCATGGGTGATTGGAGTTCTTTGGTAGGTAATCAGCTCACTTTAGGATACAGGTTGAAAAGGCGCCTCCTCCTAATTCCCTGGCATCTTGTCCCCCCATTCAGGAGACATATCTTTAAAAAAAATTATTATGGCCGATGTCAAAGTGACTGTGTTCTCTTCTAGGATTTTTATGGTTTCAATTCTCACATTAAAGACTTGAATCCATTTTGAATTTACTTTTGTGTACAGTGTAAGAAAGTCATCCAGTTTTATTCTTTTGCATGTTATTGTCCTGTTTTCAAAACACCATTCAAAAAAAAACCACAATTTTTTTGAAGATACTGTCTTTTATCCACTGGATATTCTTCCCAGATTTACCTGAGATTAATTGGCCATATAGTTGTGGGTTCATTTCTGGGTTTTCTGCTCTGTTCCACTGATCTATGTATCTGTCTTTGTGTCAATAGCATATTGTTCAATGACTTCAGCTTTGAAAGAAAGATAATTTTTTTTTTTTTGTTTGTCTGGGCCACTCTTTATTTCTCCTTCTGTTCTGAATTGTAGCCTTACTGGATAGAGAATTCATCAAGCAAGTATTTTCCTAATAAGCACTTTTTATAAATCATGGCACTTTCTTCTGGCTTTTCAAATTTATGTTGAGAAATATCCAACCAGTCTTATTGGTCTTCACTTGTAAATTAAGAACTACTTTTGTCTTTCTGTTTTAAAGATTTTTTTCTTTAGCATTATATTCTGCAAATTTAATTATAATATGTTTTGATTTTGGCCTCTTTGTTGGTTTTGATGGAAGTTCTCTATGCCTCCTGCATCTAGATGTCTGTTTCTTCCCCCAGATTAGGGAAAATTTCTGCTCTTATTTCTTGAAATATATTAACTATCCCCCTTTTTGCTCTTTTCTTCTAGGACTTTGATAATATTGATGTTATTATGTTTCACGGAATCACTGACTTTCCTTAATCTATTCTCATTTTTATAATTCTCCTGTTCTCCTTTGTACAGCTTCATTTTTTTCAATTATTTTGTCTTTTAGTTCTTTAATTTGTTTCTCTGCTTCTTCCAGGCTGCTCTTCATTCATTCATGAAGACTGTTTCTAATGTTGTTTATTACATTTTTCTTTTTCGATTGATTCTTTTTTAAAAACTGTCGTCCAAGTTTTAAGTGTCCACTGATGTCTCCTCCTATTTTCTCAAGTCCAGTGAATATTCTTATGATTGTTGCTTTAAGTTTTCTCTTCATGCATGTTACATCTATATGTTTAAATCTCTGGCTGTGCCCTTACCTTGTTCTGTAATTTGGGATAAATTTCTATATTCTAGCATTTTATCTATATCTCTGTTTTTTTTTCTGTGTTACAAAAGCCAGCTATGTCTTCTAATCATAAGTGTAATGAGCTCATGAGAAAATGGTCATGTAATGCCAGGGCCTGGTACTTCAAGAAGTGTCTCCAGTGTGTGCTGTGTGTGTTCTGCCATTGCATTTTTGGCTGCTTTATTTTTCAGGCCAGTGGTTTTCAGAGGCTTTTCTTACCTGCTGTAACACTTGTCCCTCATCTGAATGTAATTAGTTTTAAATAGGTGTACTCTGGTCTGTTTGTAAAAAGAGACCTGGCACCAATTCCATCAGAAATGAGGTCTTGGGGCACCTGGGTGGCTCAGTGGGTTAAGCCACTGCCTTCAGCTCAGGTCATGATCTCAGGGTCCTGGGGTCGAGTCCCGCATCGGGCTTTCTGCTCAGCAGGGAGCCTGCTTCCTCCTCTCTCTTTCTCTCTCTGCCTGCCTCTCTGCCTACTTGTGATCTCTCTGTGTCAAATAAATAAATAAATAAATAAATAAATAAATAAAATCTTTAGAAAAAAAAAGAAAAGAAATGAGGTCCTGGGGTGTCTGGTGTCTCAGAGGTTAAACTTCTGCCTTCATCTCAGGTCATGATATCAGGGTCCTGGTATGGTAGACCTACACTGGTCTCTCTGCCTGGCAGGGAGCCTGATTCCCCATATCTCTCTGCCTGACGCTCTGCCTACTCGTGATACCACTCTCTCTGTCAGGGAAATAAATAAATAAAATCTTAAAAAAAGAAATGAGGTCCTACAGAACTCTCTGATCTGAAGGTGTGGCATAAGCAGGGGTTTATGCCAGTCTTATGCATTAGGGACCCATAACATTGGAACTGTGGCAATATTGACTGAGAGAATCAGTTCTGTCAGAGTGTAACATTGTGGTGTTTGTTATAAGCAGATTAGGCAGCCAGTGTTTATGTTGTGTTGTTTCCCAGCACTGGCTCTGTGTTCATCTGAGTACTCAAAGAGGATAATGGGACCAAGTCGCTCCTATGTTCATGGAAATGTATCAGGGAGAGGTGATTGCTGCCTCTCAGGGACACACTCTAAAAGAGAAAATAACCCCCTCCCCCTCAATGTTCCTGGCTGTATTCAGTTTGCTCTTTCCAGGTTGTCTGCTCTGGCTTTGTTGGCCTGCCTTTTCACCGGGTGCAGGACTTTGATTCAATGATGTATCCCAAATAAGCCTACTGACTTTTAAAACTTCATTCTTGGGCACATGGCTGGCTGTCAGTTAAACCTCTGCCTTCAGCCCAGGTCATGGTCTTTAGGTTCTGGGATTGAGTCCCACTTCAAGCTCCCTGTTAAGCAGGGAGTCTACTTCTTCCTTTCTCTCTGCTGCTGCTCTATTTGTCAAATAGATAAAATCTTCAAAAAATAAAAATAAAATGCCATGCTTTAAGCTCTGCTGCTTGCAAGGACTCATGAAAATTCACCCCTTTATTTTTCCAAGCCAGTGACTTTGGGGAAGCTTTCTCTTTGTGTGTTCCCCTGTGTGCTCATCTCTCTCTTTCACCCTTCTCTGTGAGTATGGCTCCCACCGCCCTGTGTGCATCACCTGACATCTCTTTCTCCCCTAAACTATTTCTCTACAATAATAACTTCTTTGAAATGGTGTGTTTTTTCCCACCAGTGGACACTGTTAAATGTCTCCTCTTGTTTTGTCCACCCACCTGTAGTGAGAAAAGTCTCTAAGTAAGACTGACACATTTGGAAATAATAATGTGGTACCATAGATGAAAAGTAGTGCTAAAGGTGTGGCATAAATGGAAATCACAATATGTTGATATAATAATGAAGAATCTGGTTGTAAAAATAAGAACTGGTGATGGACTAGTTATAAATAATGATGGAGAAAGAGAGAAGACAATCTCTTAAGTGTGAGCATCTCTGGCTTAAATAATAAGGGAACATTACAGGAGGGGTGTGTGTGTGTGTGTGTGTGTGTGTTTGTGTGTGTGCCTTTAAGGATAATGGGAAAATTCTGAATACTTTTCCTTCATAGAAACTTTCATAATTCAACCCTGTTTTGCAAGACAATAATCAGTGAAGTGCAAAAAAAAATACTTTATATAGAAATTAACACAACAATATTTCAAAAAGACAAAAAGGTGAAACTTATTGTTCAAAATTTAAAAGAAATGTTTACTTTAGCAAATTTACATCACAGGAAAAGTTATGGTCAAAGAGATAAGATTTTCACATTTTTTTTTGAATCAATGGACTTCTCAAATACTTATAAAAGTTACCTTGATATACAATATAATATCATCTTATAAAAACATGTCTTTGTAAATATGTTGTCAAGATTTAGCAAAAAAGTAGTAAATATCCTTTGTATAAAATAATTTTCTTTTATATTCTTAAAATACTTTTGAAATTCTCTTCTGTTTTTATAATCAAAAATATTTTTCACTTCCAATTTGACATGTTCTTATTAGATATAATTGCAAATTGACTCACATTTGCATTTTGTTATTTGCATTTCATTATCTATTCTTGCCATTAAAAAGATTATATGTTGGCTAATTTAAACTTAATTAAAAATTAAAAATATAAGGTGTTCCTGGGTGGCTCAGTGGGTTAAGCCTCTGCCTTTGGTTCTGGTCATGATCTCAGGGTCCTGGGAATGAGCCCCGCATTGGGCTCTCTGCTCAGCAGGTAGCCTGCTTCCCTTCCTCTCTCTCTGCCTGCATCTCTGCCTACTTGTGATCTGTCTCTCTGTCAAATAAATAAATAAAAATATTTAAAAAATTAAAAATATAATAAAAATATTGTTTAAAACTGAAGTTACCTAAAATAGTGATTCCTTTGATTTAATCTGCATACCAATCAATTAGGAAGCTTTAAAGGTTATAGTCTTATTTAAGAGGCCAAGGGTGAGTTTCTGTCTTTTTAAAAATTTCCAGATTGCTCTGGTGTTGTGAGTCCACTGTCTCCACAATAAATAGAGAGATTTTAAGAGGTCATCCAGTGGAGAACACTCACTCTAAATGTTTATTGTGACTTATTTATTCAGTATTCCTGTTATCCCTTTAGTTACTGTGCTGGACTGGAATAACTGAAAAGGTTAAAATTAATAATTTACATAGAAATATAAACTTAGTAATGAAAGATGAGTTGTCTATTCTTTTGCTTTTCTCCTTCTATCCTAGAATTAAATTAATTTATGTAAAAATAACTTTCTGCTTGTGTATTTTATAAAAATCTAAGACAGCTTATACTCAATTGACTGTATTATATATCTCATTATTAGACTGCCCGGTTCTAAGGTTTCCCTCTTTTTCTTCCAGTTATTAAACTTTTTACCTCTGCTAATATTTTAAAATCCAGTTATACTATCCACAAATAATCTAATATTCTGGTAGTTGTCCATTATTTCTATTATCTAAAAAAATAATTACCTAATATTTTCTAAATAAGTTTATATTTAAGGTTATATTCACAATCAAATCAAAACCCATAATTAAGAATACCACCTTGCTCATCAGATGTTTTTAATAATGTTTACTGATTGAATTATTTTGAGGTGTTAAGATATACCTTTATAATAGCCCATCTACAAGAAGGTGTAACATTGCTCCATTTAACAAAAACAATTTTTGGTTTCTGGTTAATATTAAGGTATAAATTATGAAAAAATTGATTAAAACATTATATGGAATTAAACCAGGCCATTTTTTAATTATTAATATCTTGGGGATAGAAAGTTTGAGTTATGTTTATCTATCACTGTGGCTTTGCACAAAACCATTCTTAAATGTAGCAGTTATAAGATAACTATTTTCATAGAATTCAGTCTCAAATGTCCATACTAAGTAATATCAATTTTTAAATAAATTTTAAATATTTACCATTTGCAAATGTGGTTTAGGAATCCATTCTAAATTGATTATCTTAGAGTTTCTCTCAAATCATTTACAAGTTTCTTGTCAAAATCAGTCTCTTTCTTTCTAGAACTTTTCTGAAAGCTGTCTTTACATCTTTGTTTCTCAGGGTGTATATGAGAGGACTTACCAGGGGAGTGACAACACAATAGAACACCAAGATCACATTACCAATGGTGAAGTTGTGTTTGGTTGGAGGGTGAACATAGGCAAAGATAATGGTGGTGTAATAAATGGTGACCACAGTGAGGTGGGAGGCACAGGTAGAGAAGGTTTTCTTCTGAGCCTTTTGGGAAGACAGCCTGATTATTGTGACCACAATGTATTCATAGGAAGATATAGTGAGAAGGAAAGAACTTAGAATCATGATAGAGGTACATGTGTAGCCTAAAGTCTCCACCAAAAATGTATCTGAGAAGGAGAGTTTAAAAATGGGGTCTGAGTCACAAAAGAAATGGTTGATTTTCTGGGGACCACAAAAGTTTAGGAGGGAGATGAGTATGGTTGGTGGGAGAGGGGCAATGAAGCCCCCAATCCAAGATCCAGCTGAAAACTACAGGCACATCTGAAGGCTCATGAGAAGTGAATACCTTAAAGGGCTGCAGATGACCAGGGACCAGTCATAGACCATCACAATAAGCAGGAAGCACTCTGTAGCTCCCAGGGAGAAAAAGAAGTAGTACTGGGTTAAACAACCAGAAACAGAGATGATGGTGACAACCTGTGAAAGGCAGGTTGCCAACAATTTTGGCACTGTAGTTGTAATATACCATATCTCCAGGAATGACAAATTTCCTAAGAAAATGTACATGGGTGTTTGGAGTGCGATGTCCATGAGTATAATGAAAATGATGAGAGTGTTTCCCATGAGGGAGAACAGATACACAGTGAGAAATATCACAAACAATGTGAGTCTCAGACAGAAAACCCAAGAAAACTGTCATTGTTGTTTGGTTTGTTACATCCATGTCTCATCATCTCTGATCTGGAATAAACAATAAATCCCGGAATATGGCAGATGAACAAGAATGGAATAATTTTGTGTTCATTTATTTCATGATAATAGACTCCTAATAATAATAAATGTTAATGGCTGGCAATAACATAGTTTGTATCTTTATAAACATTTTCCATGGATTAGCTCACTTGATTTACAAAATCAATCAAATCTCCAAAATAAATCATCTAATAATTCACTTCTCAAGGAAAGAAACTAAGTTTGGAAATTGTTTTCTCACAGCTACATCACTTTTAGTGGTGGGACAGATTCTTCTCAGGTAGTTTGTTTTAAAGGACCATAGTCCAAGCTAATATTTACATGTGGCTATTGGCAGAACATAGCATTGTTCCATCACTGAGTATTTTCCATTAGAATATAGTGAAGAAAGATCAACAACATGCAGATCAGGGTGTAGGGGATAAGAATGAGCTCTTATAATGGAGTTCCTAAGAATACCCGTTGTCTTATCAAGACAAATGGTTGCCTGAAGTATTAAAGTTAATATTTATTATGGATAAATAAAGTATGGATAATACTGTATTATCCATATTATACACCATCAGTTATAGTTTGGTTGGAGATGGGTGCATGAGTAAATCCTATCTCTAGAAAATGGACAGAAAGTCTCAACATCTATATGGAGATAATTTTGTCATAAGTATTCAGTTAACTCTCTTGACTTTGTCTTTTTTTTTCTTTTGCTTGTTGTTGTTTTTTAGACCCATTACATTTACTGATTTTCCTAAATTAGTAGGCAAGAGTGAAGAAAATAACTTTAAACTCATAAGTCCATTCATCCTTCATGATGAAGTTTATTTCCATAGCATCACTAATGTGACAGAGCACTTAATTTAAGAGAAAATCATCCACCAATTTTAAATGTTCAATACAGTATTTATAATTATAAATATGTTAAGTGTTTCTCCAAAACAATTGGCTTAGAATTTATAATTTAAGAAAACAATTGAAGGAAATAACTGGGACTGATTTTTTAAAAATATTTTTCCTGAGTTTGATTTCATAAGAAAAAAGCTAACACTTATGTGACACATATGAGACCAAGAGTACAAAATATCTTTTATTGTTATTATAAAAAAACTATTGCATGGGCATTTTTCTCCTAGTATTAACATAAGAAAAGTAGGTATTTGGAAAGATTATTATCACAGCTATGACAAAAGAATCATTTCAAAGATGAATTATTTTCTCTTTCTAAAAGATATCATGGTTATTTAATTCTGTTTATTTTTAATAATAGCGTTCCACATAGGATGCCTGTGTGGCTCAGTTATTTGGGCATTTGCTTTTGGCTTAGATCATGACCTTGGGTTCCTGGGATCAATCCCTGTGTTGGGCTCCCTATTCAGTGGGGAGTCTGCTTCTCCATCTCCCTCTGCCCCTATCCTCTAATCTTGTGCACACACTCTCTCAAATAAATATTTTTAAAAAACTTTATTTATTTATTTGACAGATAGAGATCACAAGCAGGCAGAGAGGCAGGCAAAGATGGGGGGGGGGATAGGCTCCCCACGGAGAAGAAAGCCAGACACGAGGCTTGATCCCAGGAAACTGAGACCATGACCTGAGCTGAAAGCAGAGGCATCAACCTACTGAGCCACCCAGGGGCCCCTCAAATAAATATGTTTTTTAAAAATCTTTTTTTAAATAAAGTATTACACAACTATATATCAGTATTGGACAAAACTGGATGGAAAAAAATAATTTGAAATTATTTAACACTTTTATAAACATAAAATAGTATTTAAATATGAAGACAAACATATATATTTAAAATTTATTATTTTATATATTTATTATATGTTCTATATATCTATACATTTATATATATTTACATATTTACAGCATTGATATATTTACAAAATTATATATTGTAAAATTTCTTAAAGTTTAAAATTTAATTTGTATATTACTAAAATTTACCTATTTTTTAAATTTCTAAACTCTGCCTACCCTGCATGCCAAATGAAAGTCTGAGAAAGAATATTCTTCCAGATGACATAAATATCCAAAATTATAAAAGTACTATTAAGTACCTTGATACACTCTAAGCAAATATAAAACAGTGAAGATTATATTCCCCAGGTGTACTCACAGACCTTATTCTGTTTGGTTATTTTCCAGGAGAGGGATTTTATTAGTTGCATGCTCTGTAAATGTTTCCTTTCCGAAACCTATATATTGGAACACTACATTTAATTTGATATAAAGGAAACAAGCTAAGTAAACTCCTTTCTGCTATTTTATTTGATGTTTTATACCATCCATTCTATAAATAAATACCAAATCCCTGTGTGTGTGTGCACGTGTGCATATGCATCTGTGTATGTGTGCATATTTTCCTCAAATTTCCTATACCCAGTTGACAAGATTCAGGAAAATACATGGCTGGAATCACCCTTGTGTGAAGTACTGGAGTTTTATTAGCACTGAGCCTTAGAAATTTGCCTTTACCCTGGGGAATCCATGTAGATTCCCTGAGGACTATCTTTCAGAGAAGGTCAGAGTGCTCACCTCCTGGGTCTAAAGTAAGAACAAAACAACTATGAGAAATATTGGAAAGGTCCTTATAGAAACTGAAGGATAGCTTCATAAGTTGGTTCATTAGCTGCTCCTGCCCATGGTATTCACGGTTCACTTATGAGTATAGAATTGTATCCTTCAATATTTCACTCACAATGACATGACCAGAAAAGATTATACCCTAGCTGTTAAGGACATACTATATCAGAAGATGTGGTATATATACACAATGGAATACTATGCAGCCATAAAAAGAAATGAAATCTTGCCATTTGCAACAACATGGATGGAACTAGAGCATATCATGCTTAGCGAAATAAGTCAAGCAGAGAAAGACAACTATCATATGATCTCCCTGATATGAGGAAGTGGTGATGCAACATGGGGGCTTAAGTGGGTAGGAGAAGAATCAATGAAACAAGATGGGATTGGGAGGGAGACAAACCATAAGTGACTCTTAATCTCACAAAACAAACTGAGGTTGCTGGGGGGAGGGGGGTTGGGAGAAGGGGGGTGGGGTTATGGACATTGGGGAGGGTATGTGCTTTGGTGAGTGCTGATTCACAGACCTGTACCCCTGGGGATAAAAATACATGTTTATAAAAAATAAAAAAAAATTTAAGAAAATCTTCTTTTAAAATACAAGAGTACAAAACAAGTAAGATGAAACAAAACACTGGCTTCACATCATTTTTATAAGAATAACTAAGAAAGCATTATCCAGGTGTGTAAAAAATCTATGTTATTTACTATGTAGTTTCAAAGGATAAACCATTTCTCAAAGGTTTTGAGTAAAGAGTCATAATGAATATGTGCAGAGTATATGAAAATCTGACAAACTTTGGTATCTGAAGATAAGAAAATGATAATCTAAAAATTAAACAAAATGAATTTGGATGCGGAAAGTTAGAGAGGAGAAGGGAGTTGAGGGAAATCGGAAGGGGAGGTGAACCATGAGAAACTATGGACTTTTTAAAACAATCTGAGGGGTTTGAAACGGCGGGGGGTGGGTATTGGAGAGGGCACGGATTGCATAGAGCACTGGGTGTGGTGCAAAAACAATGAATATGTTACGCTGAAGAAAATAAATAAATTTTTAAAAAACTGCATAGTGCGTTCTTTCCTATCCCCAAACAACTTATTTTTTTAAGAAGAGTACAATAAAGAAAAGTCATAATAAAAAAATGAATCTGGATGATACCCACACATGTGTCATACTAAGGAAATTTACAGTATGAGTTTGAGCTTATTCAAATTATTCAAAGAAAAATATATTTTGTTCACTATGTTGTTTTATGAACATTAGTTATCCCATATATAAAATAAAAGCTCACATCTTAGGCATAAATGCCAAGTAAATCAAGCATTTATTTATTTATTTAAGAATGAAACTGTAAAGAAGTGGTTATCAATGTGTAAGTGTAAATGACCAAAAAATACTTGAAAATATGCAGAGCTGGTTTGTCTTCAGTGACATGGGATGTTGATAGCATGTACTGATATGGACATGAACAATGCTAATTATCTAAGGATACCAAATAATGCACCAAGTCTTGTTCTCACTGAGAATAATTCCCCAAAAGGGAATACAAGATAATTTTTAAATAATCTTTTGGTGTTATAACTGAAATATGATAAATACACATATCATAAGGATAGAGTTCAATATATTATGGCAAATGTATACATATGTGTAACTGCCACTACAATCAAGAATATAGCCTTCTTTTCCACCCAGAAAGCTTTTTCAAGCCTCATGCACTAAATTAATTTCTCCCTTTAGAGTCAAGCAATCACTGCTTTCATTTTTGTCACTGTGACCTAGCTTTGATTTTTCCAGATTTTCATATATGCAGTCATGAAGCATATACATCTGGTGTTGGGCTTATTTCATCTATCATCATAAATTAGATACTGAATTCATGCTGCTGCATGTTTTTCTTTTTTAGTTATTTTAAAAGATTTATTTATTTAATTGAGAGAGAGAGAGTAAAAGGGAGGAAGGGAGAAAGGGAGAGATTCTTCAAGCAGACTCTGTGCTGTATGTAGGGTCTGACTCAGAGCTGGATCTCCCAACCTATTCAGATCATAACCTGAGTTGAAAACAAGAGTTGGACAATCAACTGACTGAGTCACCCAGGTGCCCCCATACTTCTGTGTGTTTTATAAGCTTATTCCTATTCACTGCTGTGTTATATTCCTTTGAATAAATATACCAAAATTTAATCATCCATTTACTTGTTGTAGATATTTATGTATGCATGTTTGGATGTTTGTATTTAATTTTTATTTATGTTCATACTTATTTTGGTTTAATAAAAATAAAACTGCTAAAAAATAATAAAACTGCTTTGAATTGTCATGTGCAAATCCTTGGCACAGATGTGTTTCTTTTTATTTGAAAAAAATAGCAAGGAATACAATTGCTAGGTTATATGATAAGTGAATCTAACTTAATAAGAAATTACCACAAATTTTCCAAAACTATTACATTTAACATACCCAACAGTAGTGATGAGAGCTCTACTGCACAACTTCACCACCTCTCAGGGTGGCACCTAGGTTATTTTGGCTGTACTAATGGGTGCGTAGGGTTTGAAATTTTTTCATAACTAATAAAAGCATTTTTTTCATATGTTCACTGACCACCTTAATGAAATTCAAGTTAAGTGTTTTTATGTTGTGCATATTTGTAAATGAATTATTTTTATCATATTATTACATTGTTGCAGTTCAATATAAAATGTAAATGTTGGGTATGCATATTTGTATATCTCTATTTGCTTTTCCATTTCCTTAATAATGTCTCTTAAGGAGTAAAAAGTTTTTAATTTTCATGAAGTCAATATTATAATTTTTATCTTGCAGAATTTATGCTTTTTGATACGTGCTTTATGTCAAGTTTAGAGTACCCTAAAATTACGCTGATTTTTTCAGATCTCAATGACTCTGTTTTCTAATGTATTTTCTTCATGGAAACCTCACATTTCAGGTTTTTTTTTCTCCTGAACAGATTTTCTATGTAATTTCAAGTACATAAACTTTTTAATTTATTTTGATTTTTTTTTCTGAATACTATTTGGCTATAAATTTGGGGGGTCTATTTCAAAAATATATGTTTTGTTTGTTTAACTTATGCAACATACACAGTCTTAACTATTATAAATTTATAGATAGTTTGAAAAATCAGGTAGTAAAATATTCAAACTTGTTTTATTTTTCAAATATAATTTTGCTTAATCTAAACCTATAGACTCAGAAATTTTCAGAAGTAGCTTATGAAATTATGTACACACACAATTTCTGACATTTTGAGTCATCTCAATTATGAACATGGTATATCTTACCATGATTTTGGCCTTCCTTAATTTCTGTTAACACTAATTTATATTTTTTAAAGATTTATTTATTTATTTGAGACAGAGAGAGAGAGATCAGAAATAGGAAGAGAGGCAGGCAGAGAGATGGGGGAAGTAGGCTCAATCCCAGAACCCTGGGATCATGACCTGAGGCTGAAGGCGGAGGCTTTAACCCACTGAGCCACCCAAGTGCCCCAACAGTAATTTATAATTTTAAGTGTACAAGTCTGCCATATACTTAATTTTTCCCTGTATATTTACCGCTTTCATTGTTATTAAAATAATGTCTTCAAAATTACAATCTATGTTTTGCTGTTCGACTGTAACAATTCAATTATTTTTTTCATATCATGCTCTTATAATATGTGCCCCAAATAAGTTCATTTGTTAGTTTGGTAGTTTTCCATTTTTTATGGTTTTATATTTACATTAAGATCACTTACAAAGAGAGTTTTATTCTTTCTCTCAATTCAATGTGCTTATATTTAAGTGTGTCTTTATTTTTCCTACCTTATTATAGTTATAGTACCTCTTATTAAATACTGAGTATATACATTATTGTTTTACACTTAATCCTAAAAGAATGGATTCTGTTTTCCATTATTTTAAAAAGATTTTATGTTTTTTTATTTGACACAGAATAGAGAGAGCACAAGTAGGCAGAGCAGCAGGCAGAGGGAAAACGAGAAGCAAGGTCTCCAACTGAGCAGGGCGCTTAATGCAGGGCTTCATCCCAGGACTCTAGGAACATGATCTGAGCCCAAGGCAGCTGCCTAACCAACTGGGGCACCCAGGGGCCCATCTGTTTTCCATTATTAATTATGATGTTGGGTACATGTTTGTTGCTTTTTGTTTGTTTCTGTTTGAAATAAAAGCTTTTTATTAGAATCATGAATCACTTTCTTTATTTAAAAAAATACATTTGGATAGTAGTTGGGGGGAGACAAGATAGCGGGGAAGTAGGAGGAGGTGCCCTTTCAACCTGCACCCTAAAGTGAGCTGATTACCTTCCAAAGATCTCCAATCACCCATGAAATCAGCCTGAGATCAGAATTATACACGTCTGGATCTCTACTGGAGTAGAAGACGCCAGTGGGCAGGTAAAGTGGAGTGGGAAAGTCGGACTGATATCCAAAGATAAACAAAAGGGGGAGGGAGCCACCAGAGGCGACTTGGGAAAGTAATATCCCAATAAAAGAGTGCCCTGTGACTGGGGACCAGCATTATCTCCGGAGTCTGGTAGAAAGCACTCAAAAAGAACAAAGGATCACCAGGAGGAAATTGCAGGAAGCAGGGTGACAGGGTCAGGGCTTAAGTCCCCAGACCCAGGACAGCCACCCCTGGTGCAGAGCCAGAGAGAGTGCGGCAGAGAAACCAGGTCTCAGTCCCTGAACCACCAGCACGCCTGAGAGTGCATGGCGCTGGCTCCCCTGAGGGGCTGGGAGCCTCACCAGTCAACAGAAGCACAGCCTTTTTGCAGTCCCCATGCAAGTGCCCTGCTGTGCCATCAGAGTCTGAGTCATGCCTCGCGCCCTCCCCTGAGAGAGGTGCACACAAAGGCCAGCCGGGTACTCTCCCAGGCACTCCCAGCCCGGGACAGCGGGAAAATCTCAGTGTGTGATTCCCTGCTTGGAACTTCTCTGGCAGTCTTGAGCTGCCCAAACAGCCTCCGCTGCTGTGGTTTTGGTTACAAGCAAAAAATCCTGAGTCCCCAGGGACTGCGACTGGGAACCTGCTCTACCAGCGGCCAAGGGGGGATTTATATGGGCTCTGCACCCAGACTGAGGCTTCTCTCTGAGAGGGAGGTCAGGGTCCAGTTTGCTTTCCTCTAAACCTACAAAAACCATAAAAAGCGGTCAAGGCAAGAGAGAAAAACAAAAGTGATCAAATATAAAAACCTCCAGAGAACAAAAGCCTGAAAAAAACAGTTTCTCAGAGCCCACCCCCTTGAGGGGGGCAGAAGGAGTTAGCTGAGAGAACTTCAGGGACTAAAAACCTAAGTGGCAGGCCCCTCCCCCAGAAAACCAACCAGGAAAGGAAAAAAAAAAAAAAAGACAACAAGAGAACAACCACCACTACTTCATAGGACAATTTTTATTATTAATTCGATCCCAATATTGTGGCTCATTTTTTATATATTTAATTTATTATTATTATTATTATTTTATTATTATATAGATAATTTTAACCTATTTACCATCACAGTGAGATGTCCAGTACATCAAATTCCATAATTACATAATAACCTTCTAACCTGAACTTTCTGATACATACACCTGTGTTTTCCTTTTGCATTTCTATTTTTAAAATTTCTTTATTTATTAATTTTAGTTTAGTTTAGTTTATTCCTTTTTGAATTTTTATTTTATAATATTAATATGGAGTTAAACTTCAAGGTAAAACCCTTTCCCCAATAAATGCCACCCTATAGGTAAAACAATTCCTAATACCCCTTATCTTAGGAAAGTTGAGTCCTTTATCAAAGATATCAGGATACATCCAGGAAGAATCAAAACAAACTTCCTCACCCACACTGAGAATTTACAATCATTCTCCCATCTTTTCTTCCACCAGTATTTCTGTGTTTTTGTGTTTGTCCTGATAGTATATAAATCACAATCAGGGTTCTTTTGATGAGGTTCTTTCTTTATTTGCATATAAATATATATATATATATAATTTTATCTTATCATATTATTTTATCAGTCTTTTTGTTTGTCTGTGTCTGTTTGTAAACTTCATAAATCTCACCTTGAAACCCATTTGGGCTAAACCTTCTCTTTTATCTCACCTTTCTTTCCTGTCTCTCTCCCTCTCTCATTTATTAATTTCCTTTTCTTTTTCCTCTCATTAGGGTGGGGAATGCTTATTGCTCAGAAGCATTCCAGGGTGCACCTGGACTGCACCACAGTCGTTAAACCCAACTACACCCATTCAGCCATCTCTCACCAAAATTACTAGGAGGAGGAATGCCCAACAGAAGAAAAATACAGAGGATGGACCTTCTGCAACAGAGCTAATGGCTATCGACATAGACAATATGTCAGAAAGAGGATTTGGGCTAACAATTATCCAAGCAATAGCTAGGTTGGAGAAAGCCATGGGTGACCAAACGGAATTAATTAAGGCCGAACTGAAAATGACCAGAGATCATGTTTTCAATATTAGGGAGAGGTGAAAGCTACCATGGATGAGCTTCACAATGCTCCCAATGAGTTCCAATCTAATCTAAATTCTCTCAACGCTAGAGTAACTGAGACAGAAGAATGAATTAGTGATCTGGAGGACAAACAGAGAGAAAGGATCAGGAGGAAGCCTGGAACAAACAGCTTAGAAGGCACAAAAACAGAATCAGGGAAAGAAATAATGCCATAAAATGTTACAACATTAGAATTATTGGAATCCCTGAAGGGGAGGAGAAAGAAAGAAGTCTAGAAGATATAGTGGAACAAGTTCCTCATGAAAATTTTCCAAATCTCGTGAATGGAACCAGCGTTCATGTCCTAGAGGCCGAAAGGTTTTCCCCCAAAATTACAGATACTCAAAAGACCTCAAGACCTAATAGTAAAAATGAAAAATTATAATTGTAGGCAGAACCTCTCGAAAGCAGCTAGGACAAAGAAAATCCTTACGTACAGAGGAAAGCCCATCAGAATAACGTCAGACCTGTCCACAGAGACCTGGCAAGCCAGAAAGGTCTGCCAAGATGTATTCAGGGCACTGAATGAGAAGAATTTGCAGCCAAGAATACTTTATACAGCAAGACTGACATTCAAAATGGTTGGAGAGATAAAGAGTTTCCAGGATTGGCAATGCTAAAAAGACTATGCAACCACCAAGCCGATACTGCAGGAAATATTAAAGGGGCTTCCTTAAAGGAGGAAAAAGCCCAAGAATAGCACTGAAGAGAAATATAGAGACAATCTACAGAAAGAAAGTCTTCAAAAGTAACACGATATCAATAAAAATGTATCTATCAATAATCACCCTCAATGTGAATGGCCTAAATGCGCCCATCAAATGGCACAGGGTTGCAAACTGGATAAACAACAGGACCCATCCATGTGTTGTCTAAAAGAGACCCATTTTGAAGCTAAAGATACACCCAGACTGAAAGTGAAGGGGTGGAGAAGCACCTTTCATGCCAATGGGCCTCAGAAAAAGGCTGGGGTAACGATTCTCTTATCAGACAAATTAGACTATAAATAAAGACTGTAGTCAGAGATCTAGAAGGACACTACATAATTCTTAAAGTGACTATCCACCAAGATGATCTAACAATTATAAATATCTATGCCCCCAATATGGGAGCAGCCAATTACATAAGAAAACTGTTAATCAAGATAAAGAGTCATATTGATATGGATACACTAATCTTTGGAGATCTTAACATGCCTCTCTCAGAAATAGACAGATCATCAAAGCAGAAAATCAATAAAGAAACAGGAGAATTGAATGACACATTGGACCAGATGGACCTCATAGATATATACAGAACATTCCACCCTAAAACAACAGAATACTCCTTCTTCTCAAGTGCACATGGAACTTTCTCCAGAATAGACCACATACTGGGTCACAAATAAGGACTCAACCAGTACCAATAGAAAGATTATTCCCTGTATATTCTCAGATTACAATGCTATGAAAGTGGAGCTCAATCACAAGGAAAAGTTACAAAGGAACTCAAACACCTGGAAGCTAAAGACCACCTTGCTTAAGAATGCTTGGATCAAACACGAGATCAAAGAAGAACTGAAACAATTCATGGAAACCAATGACAATGAAGACAGTTCTATACAAAACCTATGAGATACATCAATGGCGGTCTTAAGGGGAAAATACATAGCCATCCAAGCCTCCCTCAAAAAAATGGAAAAATCCAGAACACACCAGTTGTCTCTACACCTTAAAGAACTGGAGAATCAAAAAATCAAACCGACTCCACACATAAGAAGGGTAATCATCAAGATTAGAGCTGAAATCGATGAGGTAGAAACAGTAGATACAGTAGAACGTATCAATAAAACTAGAAGCTGGTTTTTTGAAATAATCAATAAGATCGATATACCATTGGTGACACTAATCCAAAGGAAAAGAGAGAAAGCTCAAATACATAAAATTATGAATGAAAAGGGAGAGATCACAACGAACACCAAGGAAGTAGAAACAATCATCAGAATTTATTATCAACAGTTATATGCCAATAAGCTAAGCAACCTAGATAAAATGGATGCATTCCTAGAAAACTATAAACTCCCAAGATTCAATGAGGAAGAAATTGACAACCTGAAGAGACTAATATCTAGTAATGAGATTGAAGTGGTGATCAAAAACCTCCCAAAAACAAGAGCCCAGGACCTGATGGTTGCCATGGAGAATTCTTCCAAACTTTCAAAGAAGAAATAACACCGATTCTCCTGAAGCTGTTTCAAAAAATTGAAGCAGAAGGAAAACTTCCAGACTCTTTCTATGAAGCCAGCATACCCTGATCCCCAACCAGGCAATGACCCTATGATAAAGGAGAATTTCAAACCAATATCACTGATGAATATGGATGCTAAGTTTCTCAACAAGATCCTAGCAAACAGGATCCAACAGCACATTGAAAAGATTATCCACCATGACCAGGTGGGATTCATCCCTGGGCTACAAGGATGATTCAACATTCGCAAATCAATCAATGTGATAGAACAAATTAATAAGAGAAGAGAGAAGAACCACATGGTCCTCTCAATTGATGCAGAAAAGGCATTTGGCAAAATCCAGCATCCATTCCTGATTAATACGCTTCAAAGTATAGGGATAGAGGGAACATTCCTGAACTTCATCAAATCTATGAAAGACCCACAGCAAATATCATTCTGAATGGGAAAAAGATTGTGTCCTTCCTGTTGAGATCAGGAACACGACAAGGATGCCGACTCTCACCACTCTTGTTCAACATAGTATTAGAAGTTCTAGCAACAGCAATCAGACAACAAAGGGAAATAAAAGGTATCCAAATTGGTAATAAAGAAGTCAAACTCTCTCTCTTCACAGATGACATGATTCTTTATATGGAAATCCCAAAAGACTCCACCCCCAAACTACTAGAACTCATACTGCAATTCAGCAATGTGGCAGGATACAAACTCAATGTACAGAAATCAGTAGCTTTCTTATACACTAACAATGAAAATACAGAAAGGGAAATTAGAGAATTGATTCCATTTACTACAGCACCAAGAACCATAAGATACCTGGGAATAAACCTAACCAAAAAGGTAAAGATCTGTACTCGAGGAACTACAGAACACTCATGAAAGAAATTGAAGAAGACATAAAAAGATGGAAGACCATTCCATGCTCTTGGCTCAGAAGAATAAACATTGTTAAAATGTCTATACTGCCTAGAGCAATCTAAACTTTTAATGCCATTCCCATCAAAATTCCCCTGGTATTCTTCAAAGAGCTGGAGCAAATAATCCTAATATTTGTATGGAATCAGAAGAGACCCCGAATCGCTATGGAAATGTTGAAAAACAAAAATAAAACAGGGGGTATCACGTTACCTGATTTCAAGTTTACTACAAAGATGTGATCACCAAGACAGCATGGTACTGGCATAAAAACAGACATATAGATCAGTGGAACAGAGTAGAGAACCCAGATAGGGACCCTCAACTCTATGGGCAAATAGTCTTCGACAAAACAGGTAAAAATATACAGTGGAAAAAAGACAGTCTCTTCAATAAATGGTGCTTGGAAAACTGGGCAGCTATATGTAGAAGAATGAAACTTGACCATTCTCTTACACCGTACACAAAGATAAACTCAAAATGGATAAAAGACCTCAATGTGAGACAGGAATCCATCAGAATCCTAGAGGAGAATATAGGCAGTAATCTCCTTGATATCAGCCACAGCAACTTCTTTCAAGATATGTCTCCAAAGGCAAAGGAAACAAAAGCGAAGATGAACTTTTGGGACTTCATCAAAGGACTTCGTCCTTCTGCACGGCGAAGGGACAGTCAAGAAAATGAACAGGCTACCCACGGAATGAGAGAAGATATTTGCAAATGACAGTATAGACAAAAGGTTGATATCCAGGATCTATAATGAACTCCTCAAACTCAACACACACAAAGAAAATGGGCAGAAGATATGGTCAGATACTTCTCCAATAAAGACATACAAATGGCTACCAGACACATGAAAAAATGTCCATCATCACTAGCCATCAGGGAGATTCAAATTAAAACTACATTGAGATATCACCTTACAACAGTTAAAATGGCCAAATTTAGCAAGACAGGAGATATCATGTGTTGGAGGGGATGTGGAGAAAGGGGAACCCTCTTACACTGTTGGTGGGAATGCAAGTTGGTGCAGCCTCTTTGGAGAACAGTGTGGAACTTCCTCAAGAAATTAAAAATAGAACTTTCTTATGGCCCTGCCATTGCACTCCTGGGTATTGACCCCAAAGATACAGATGTAGTGAAACGAAGAACCATCTGTACCCCAATGTTTATAGCAGCAATGGCCACGGATGCCTAACTGTGGAAAGAACCAAGATGCACTTCAACAGATAAATGGTTAAGGAAGATGTGGTCCTATACACTATGGAGTATGCCTCCATCAGAAAGGACGAATACCCAACTTTTGTAACAACATGGGCGGGACTGGAAGAGATTATGCTGACTGAAATAAGTCAAGCAGAGAGAATCAATTATCATATGGTCTCACTTATTTCTGGAGCATAACAAAAAGCATGGAGGACATGGGGAGTTAGAGAGAAGGGGTTTGGAGTAAATTGGATGGGGAGGTGAATCATGAGAGACTATGGACTCTGCAAAACAATCTGAGGGATTCGATGTGGCAGGGGGTGGGAGGTCGGGGTACCAGGTGGTGGGTATTGTATAGGGCACGGATTTCATGGAGCACTGGGTGTGGGGAAAAAATAATGATACTGTTATGCTGAAAATAAATAAATGAAAAAAAAGAAAGAAAAAAGAAAAAATAATATGTTTATTTATTTGAAAGAGTGAGAGGGAGAGAAGGAGCTGGGAGAGAGCAGAGAGGGAGTAGCAAAATCTTCACAGAGCAGGGAGCATGACATGGGTCTCAATCCCTGAACCATAGGATCATGACCTGAGTTAAAGACAGACCCTTAACCAACTGAACTATTCAGGCAACCCATGGATTCTTTTTCTGTTTTAGTTAATAAAACTGCTTTTGATTTGTGGTTGTTGTTAGAACATTAAAGACTTAAAATTTTCAAATCTTTTTATACTTCTTTGCAATTTTTATATAATTTTAAACATATCTTTTGTCTATTAGGTAATTTGCATTCTATTTCTTTGTTTTCAAGTGTTAAACTAACTTCATATTACCTGCATATATTTAGTTGTTCATAGCTAACTCATATATTATTTTGTATATGTTTATTTAAAGGAGTGTGAAAGTAAGTCTGATGAACGGTCCTTACCTGCTTTGCCTAGCTTCAGCCACAGACAAGAATATTGATAGATAGTATTTATAAATCTTCCAATAGACTATTTGTTGGTTCCTTTATCAAAGGAACGAGACAGAGACAAAGTGAAATTTATGCAGAGCCTTATTCTATGCCAAGCATTAGAAGTTAAACTGACTGGCCAGGGGAACGAGGCTGAGACAAAGTGGAAGTTATGTAAAGCTTTATTTTATATCAAGCATTAGAAGACAGACTTACCGGCCAGAGCCACCTCCAAGGAGAGCGACCCTGCCTTTGGTCTTACATGCTAGTTTTATAGGGCACAACTGCAGACCTCTACATATGTGGCTTTGGCTGATTGGATGTTTCCACCTGTCTGGCCTTGTTTTAGATGTGTGTTTTAGTAATAGTTACCTGAAACTCATATAAACAAAATGACCTTGTTTTAGGTGTGTGTTTTAGCAACAGTTACCTGGAACTGATATAAATAACTGTTGAGGCATTTATTAAATAAGAAAATGTCTACCTAGGCAACATGGAGTCACTATGGCTAAGTAGGCCCAGGCAGGCCTTAGGTGTTAAACAAGTTTTAATGTGGAATCGATCCCAACATATTAAACTACAAAAACATAACAAATTACAACCAATAAACATAGAATTGACTTCCAAAACTCATGATAAAAGAATTATGAAGATATATTTGGAATTTTGGACCTTCAGATGTAATCGTGTTTATAGGACATTCTAGAGAACTACATGTATGATCAGGCTTGACATGTTCAGAAAAGACTTGAGAAGATGCAAGGCTTTTTACCACAGGCTGATCCCTAGGATTAATGCAATCTTGTCTAAAAGTAGAAGCACTGTCCAAGATAAAGTCAACACACTAAGGCTGGTAGTGTTCTAGTAGGTGTGTGCATTTTATTTTCCTCTTTTTTTCTCATTTCTGGAATTCATATGAACCTCTCAAAATACAGATGTATTTACAAAATATCAAAAATAATTAAACAACTATGGGAAAGTAATCAAAACAAGTAATATGTGTATATGCAGTTTATAAAATATTGTTGAGAAAATGAAAGAATAAATTCTGAGTAAACTGAAAGATGCTTTGTGTTTTATGTAAGGACTTAATATAGTCAACATGTCAATAATACATAATCTGGAAAGTCAATACATTCTCTATAACTTGTCTTTTTTTTTCAGAAATGGAATGCTGTTTCTCAATTACATAGATTTCTTAGATGTTTAAAGAGTCAAACTTTCTTGAAAAAGAAGACAATTTTGGAGGAGTCATATTCTAGATTTCAAAACAATTTAAGACTGACATAAGAATAGACATGTACCTTTGTATAGAATGGCATATCAGACATAAACATATCTATAGAAAATAGATTTTTTATAAGAATATCTATTCCACTCAATGGGAAAATTTAAAATCATTAACAGATAAGATTTGGACAAATGAATTTCTATATGCAGAGTAATGAAGTTGGACCCCTACCTCACACCATATAAAAAAATTATGCCAAACAGATAAAAAATATAAATATAAGAACTACAATAAAAAAAAACTGTTAGAAAATTAATCATGATAATTTATGACTTGATTTTTCTCCATGAATTTCAATATATTACTGGAAATGTACAAGAAACAAAAGAAAATAATGATAAATTGGACTACACCAAAATTAATTTTTTTTTAGTTTGAGTGATAATTGTTAGGAAAGTGCAGAGGCAACATACAGAAATGAAAAAAAAAAAAAAAATAGCCCACTTCCAAGATGGCCAGGGGTGGAGCCGACCAAGAAATAATAAAAGTCACAAAGGGAAGAGCTGGACTCCATCTTCTTTCCTCTGAAAAAATACTGTAATTTCTACCTGAATGAATTTTCTTTTGGTGGCATTACTAGAGTATAAGGGAGAGATTTTCTGATTGCTTTCCAATGTCTCAAATCAGAAGCTTTACACAGTCTTTACAGCAGGAAGAAAGAAAGAAAAGGAGGATAGGAGGAGCACACAGGAGAAGAGTGGACTTCCCAAGTATTCACTGGCCTCACCCTCATCCCTTCCCTGGGTGGGAGACTAGTTAGCAACTAACTCTTGCCAAGTCTAGTCATCAAGTAGAACTGTGACAGCAAGAACACAAGAAATTCGTCAAAACTGGCAGATATTGTAATGGAAGAACCAGAAGGACTTGGTTGCAGACTGGTCACAAGGATATTATTGGCTTCAGCTTGTCATTTTATTGAGGGCTTTTTAATAAAAATTTATGAGACACATTGGGGGGAGGGGCAAGATGGCAGAGAAGTAGGATATCCATTTCAACTGGCCCACTGAAGTGAGCTATGTATTTACCAGAACACACTGAATACCCATGAAATCAGCCTGAGATATAAGATTACCCACTTCTGCATCTCTATGGGGACAGAAGATCATCAGTGGAGAGATGAAGTGAGATGGGAATGCTCTGACTGATATCAGAGCATAAACAGAAGGGGGAAGGAGCCACTAGAAGAAACCCATTGAAATGTAATACCCCAATACAAAAATTTGCTCTGATTGGCGACCAACATTAACTTGAAGTCTGGATAAAAGCACTCAAAAAGAGCAAAAGAGCTTAAGGGTTAACTGGCGGAATCAGGTGGTCACAGACATGGGCTTCAGCCCATGGTCCCAGGACAGTCACTGCCAGTGAACATCTATACCAGAAACAGCCCGGTAGAGGCTCTATTCCGAGATCCTTGAGTTCATGGCTTTTTGCTTCTTGCACCACTGCCTGGGCTGGGTGCATTCCCATCTGCAGCTGAAAGAGCCTCGTGTGTATGCCAGCTAGCAGTCTCTGAACCGACAGCCTTCTTTGACCCTCATGGTTGCAGGATTTGAGTGCCTGTGCCTGAGAGATACCAGCATGAACTCCAGTTGGGAGTCCTCAGCCTGCAGCCTTCCATGGCCGCAGCCTGCACAGCCTCTGCCCAATGTGAGCACACCTGGTGTGGATGTGGGTTCCAGACAACAGTCCCGGCAATGGCAGCCACCTGGCTTTAGGCTGAGCAAGACCAATATTGCTGGTGGTTTTAGTGGCAAGGGGGTAAAGTGGGGGGCCTCAGGCGACCATTGAGATAGTGGCTGGGGATGCACACTGCCTGTGGGAGGCTGCAGTGTTAAGGAGAGTTTGCAGAAGAGGGTCTATGTGTTCTGAACGTCCCAGAGGGGGACAGACTGAGACTTATCTCTGAGGCAGAGGTCTGGGTGCATATAGTTTCTTTTCCACAAACCCTCAAAATACCCCCCAAAGCTGCAAAAAACAATAACTTCCATAAAAGTCAAGTCAGAAAAACTGGTTTCCACAGAGCCCAACCCCTTGATAGGGGGCAGTGTGGCTCAGCCAAAGCAAGATTGACAGGAAAGCAACATGGCAGGACCCTCTCCAAGAAGACAAACCAAAAGAACAGGAAGACAACAACCACATGGTCCCCATAAAACTGTAAGCCCCAACATCAGGGGTAAACAATATATTAAGCTCACGGTATCACCCCAAAACCTGTATATCTCATAGATATGTTTTCTTTCTTTTAAATTCTTTCTCATGATTTCTGTTCATTTATTTTTTTAACATACTTACCATTAAAACTAGATGTTTAATACAACATATTCCATAATAACCTTTTAACTTGAACTTTTCTTATACACATACCCCTGTTTCATTTTTTTTTGTTTAATATACATATAGATATAAGCTAAAAGGTAACCCTTTTTTCCCTATTCAATACTACTATATATAAACCACTTTTAATTTAGCTGTACCTCTGGAGAGTTGAGTTCTTTAAAAAGATAATAAGGTACACCCAGAAAAAAAAAAAAAAACCTCACCCTCATTGAGGGTTTGAAATCACCTTCCTATCTTATTCTGTCAGTTTTTCTGTGTATTTTTTTTTCTTTTGTACTATAGAAATTTTATTCATGGGGTTAATTTTGGCTGGATTTTTTTTTTCCTTTTTCTCATCTTTTACTTGTGACAGTCTTTTTGTTTGCTAATTTTTGTTTATGTACCTTATATTACTTTTAGGGCTCATTTTGGCTGAATTTTCTCTCTGTTTTTCTCTTTTTTCACTCTCTCTTTTTTCTTTTCTCTATATTTTTGGTGGTGACTTCCAATAGCTCCAAAACTTTCTAGGGTGCACCTTGCCTGGATCGTGGTTGATATATTTAGCTATACATTTCATCAATCATCTCTCACAAAAATTATTAAGAGGAGGAACAACCACCAGAGGAAAAATTTAGAGACAGTGATCTCTGCCAAACAACGATTGAATATGGGCATAAACAATAGGTCAGAAAGGGAATTCAAGGTAACAATTATGCAGGCAATGGCTATGTTGGAGAAGACCATTAGTTGCAACACAGAATTTCTAAGGTCAGAAGTGAGGGATGATCTGGAAGTACTAAAAAATGCTATCACTGAGATCAAACCCAATTTAAGCACTTTAACAGCTAAGGTAACTAAGGTAGAAGATTGAATTAGTAATCTAGAAAATAAACTGATACAAAAAAAGATCAGGAAGAGGCCTGAAACAAAACTTAGAATGCATGAAAAAAGAATTAGGGAAATATATAACAACATGAAATTTTCCAAAGTGAGAATTATTGAGATCCCTGAGTGGGTGGAGAAAGAGAGAAGACTAGAAGATAAAGGTGAACAAATTCTGGATCAAAATTTCCCTAATCTGGGGAATGGAATGAGTGTTCATATCCAAGAGGTAGAATAGACAGTCCCCAACATCAATGAGTCTAGAAAGACCTCCAGCAACATAACTGTGAAATTCACAACTCATAATTTCAGAAAGGAGTTCTTAAGCACAGTTAGGCAGAAGAGATTCCTTATGTACAGAGGAAGGACCATCAGAATAATGTCAGATATTTCCACAGAAACCTGGAAAGCCAGGAAGGGCTGACAAGACATATTCAGGGCACTAAATTAGAAGAACATGTAGCCAAGAATGCTTTACCCAGCAAGGCTGACATCGAAAATGGATGAAGAAATAAAAAGCCTCCAAGACAGGGAAGGTTTAAAACAGTATATGACCACCAGGAGGGAGGGAGGCAAGATGGTGGAGAAGTAGGAGACACTGTTTCAACATTCCCTACAGTGAGCTGGTTATCTAGCAGATCACTGTGAGCACACATAAAATCAGCTTGAGATGTTGGATTATACACTTCGGGATCTCTACGAGGACAGAAGAGGCCAGAGGTCAGGTAAAGCAGAGTGGGAACATCGGACAGATATCCGAAGTTAAGCAAAAGGTGGAGGGAGCCACCAGAAGTGACCCATTGGAATGTAATCCCCCAATACAATAGTTCCCTGTGATTGGGAACCAGCATTAACCTGGAGTCTGGTTAAAATCACTCAAAAAGAGCAAAAGATCTTAAGGGGAAATTGGTGTAATTGAGCGGTTATCAGCACAGCCTTAAGCCCACAGAGCCCAGACAGCCACCACCAGTGCTATGCCAGAGAGAGTGCAGTAAAACATCCCGGCTTTGGTCCCTGAGCTGCAGGCTCACCTGAGAAAATTTGGGGGTTGCGTGCATGAGAGAGTCTGGAATGGATGTTAGCTGGTGCTCTCTAGAACCACAGCTTTTTGCACTCTGCATGCATGCTGTGCCACTGGGGTCTGAGTCACACTCTACACCTTTTCCTGAGAGAGGTCCATGCAGGTTCTAGCCAGTGCTCTCTAGAACTAGGAGAGTCTGAATACTCCCAGGCTGGGCCAGTGTGAAAATCTCAGCATGCTATCTCTGGTTGGGATCTCTCCTGGGGCCTTCTGGACCTGTACAGACAGCCACAGTAAAGGCAACCACTGGAAGCCAGCTCTCTGGACTAATACTGCTCACTGTTTAAGTAGCACTTGGGTACTAGCAGGAGCTCCTGTGACTCCTGAGACTGTGGCTGGGGATGTGCTCTCCTGGTGGGAGGGTGAAAGGTGGGGAGGGGGAGTTTATAAGCTCTGGAGCACCCAGAGGGAAATAGACTGAGGCATCTCTCTGAGACAGAGGTCTAGGTAAAGTTTGCTTTCCTCTAAACCTCAGTAGAACCGCCAAAAGCAACCAAGAAAAGGAAAAAAAAAAAAAAAAACCTCCAGAGAACAAAAGCCTGAAGAAACAGTTTTCTCAGAGGCCTGCCCCTTGATAGGGGGCAGGAGGACTCAACTCTAGCAAGACTGCCTGAAAATCCACAGGGCAATCCCCTCCTGTAGAAAACCAGCAAAAACAAAACAAACAGACAGACAAACAAAAAACAAAACAAAACAAAAAACAAAACAAAAGTCAAGAGGACAACCAATACAGGATCTTCATAAAAATGTAAAACCCCAATATGGGGGAGAAAAGAACACACTAAGCTCCCGGAATTGCCCTAAAACCTGTATACTTCATAGATACATTTTTTTAAAATTCATTCCCACTATTCTCATTTTTTAAAATTTTTTTTAAATAAATTTTAACCTATTTACCATCACAATGAGACGTTCAGTACAACAAATTCTGTAATAACATTTTAACATGTGTATTTTTGATACATATACCTCAGGGGTTTTCATTTTTTCATTCTTTCTTTTTCTTTTTATTTTCTTTTTGCTATTCAATTTATTTTTTAATTAATTTATTTATTTTTAAATAAAGATATAATGTATTTTTATCCCCAAGAGTACAGGTCTCTGAATCGCCAGGTTGCTTTTCTATTTATTTATTCATTTATTTTTTGATATTTATCAAGGTAATCCTCCTTCCCCAATCAATACTACCCCTATATATAAACCAGTTTTAATCCACCTTTATCTTGGGAAATTTGAGTCCTTTAACAAAAATATCAAGATACACCCAAGAAGAATCAAAATAACCTTCCTCATTCACACTGAGGCCTTATAACCACGCTCCCATCTTTTACTTCTGCCAATGTTTCTATGTATTTGTTTTTGTTCTGGTAGTATATAAATCTTATACTTGTGGTCATTTTGGCTATTTTTTCCTTTATTTATATTTGTCTATCTTTTTGTCTGTCTTGGTTTGTATATTTTATAAATCTTCCCTTTGGGACCCATTCAAGCTGGGACTTCTTCTTCTTTTATTTTTTCCCCCATATCTCTCTTTCTCTCTCTCTTTTTTCTTTTTTCTCTCTTTTTGGTGGGGACTTCTGATTGCTCAGAAGCATTCCAGGGTGCACCTTGCCTGGGTCATGGCTGATACACTAAGCTACACATCCCTTCAGCCATCTCTTACCAAATGACTAGAAGGAGGAATGCCCAACAGAGGAAAACTTCAAAGACTGTGCCCTCTCTAACAGAGCTATTGGATATGGAGGTAAACAGTATGTCAGAAAGGGAATTCAGGGTAACAATTATCCAGAGAGTGGTTAGGATGGAGAAAACCATTAATGACAACATGGAATAGATTATGGCAGAAGTTAAAGCCACCAGAGAAGATATTAACAATGCTATCAAGAGTTCTAATCTAATCTAAATTCTTTTTTTAATTAATTTATTTATTTTTTAATTTTTTTTAATAAACATGTATTTTTATCCCCAGAGGTACAGGTCTCTGAATCGCCAGGTTTACACACTTCACAGCACTCACCAAAGCACATACCCTCCCCAATGTCCATAACACCCACCACCCATTCTCCCAACCCCCCTCCCCCCAGCAACCCTCAGTTTGTTTTGTAAGAATAAGAGTCACTTATGGTTTGTCTCCCTCCCAATCCCATCTTGTTTCATTGATTCTTCTCCTACCCACTTAAGCCCCCACGTTGCACCACCATTTCCTCATATCAGGGATAATATGATAGTTGTCTTTCTCTGCTTGACTTATTTCGCTAAGCATGATATGCTCTAGTTCCATCCATGTTGTCGCAAATGGCAAGATTTCATTTCTTTTGATGGCTGCATAGTATTCCATTGTGTATTACTAATCTAAATTCTTGAACAGCTAGGGTAACTGAGACAGAAGATAGAATTAGTGATTTAGAGGACACACTGATAACGAAATTGATTAGGAGGAGGCCTGGAACAAACAGCTTAGAAGCCATAAAAACAGAGTTCGGGAAATAAATGATGCCATGAAATGTTGCAACTTCAGAATTATTGGAATCCCTGAGTAGGAGGAGAAAGAAAGAAGATTAGAGGATATAGTTGAACAAATTCTCCATGAAAATCGTCCCAATCTGGGGAATGGAACCAGCATTTCTATCCTAAAGGCAGAAAGACTTCCACCCAAGATCAAAGAATCTAGAAAGACCTCGAGACACCTGATTGTGAAAATGATGAATCATGATTTTAGACAGAAGCTCTTGAGAGCAGCTGGGGGAAAGGATTCTTTATGTATAGAGGAAAGTCCATCAGAATAACATCAGACCTGTCCACAGAAACCTAGCAAGCCAGAAAGGGCTGGCACGATGTACTCAGGGCACTAAATTAAAAGAACATGCAGCCAAGAATACTTTATCCAGCAAGACTGACATTCAAAATGGATGGAGAGATAAAGAGCTTCCAAGACAAACTGTGGGAGACTGTGGACTCTGAGAAACAAACTGAGGGTTTTGGAGGGGAAGGGGGTAAGAGGTTGAGTGAGCCTGGTGGTGGGTATTATGGAGGGCATGAATGAGATGGAGACTGGGTGTGGTGCATAAACAATGAATTCTGGAACAGTGAAAATAAATAAAAAAAAAATAGTTAATAATTAAAAAAAAAAGAAAAAAAAAAAAACATGTGACCACCAAGCCTACACTATGAGACATATTAAAGGGTTCAATAAAAGAAGAAAAAGAACCTAACAGTAAAATAGAACTGAAATTTACAGACACAATCTTTAGAAACAAGGACTTTGCAGGAAACATGATGTCAAAAAAAAAGTATCTTTCAATAATCACTTTCAATGTGAACAACATAAAAACTCCCATAAATCGGCAGAAGGTTGCTGACTGGATAAAATGACAGGACTTGCCCATGTGCTTTCTGCAGGAGACACATTTGGAACCCAAACATACATCCAGACTTAAAGTGAAGGTATGGATAACCAATCTTTTATGGCAACAGGCCTCAAAAGAAAACTGCGGTAGCAATTCTCATATCAGACAAATTAGATAGTAAGCTAAAGACTGTAGTCAGAGATACAGAAGGACTTCACTCTTAAAGGGTCTATCTACCAAGAAAATCTAACAATTGTAAAAATTTATGTTCCCAACATTGGAGAAGCCAAATACATAAACCAACTCTTAATCAAAATAAACAATCATATTATAATGAACTCTTTAATTTTACGAGACCTTAACATATCACTCTCAGAAATAGAGAGATCATCCAAGCAGAAAATCAATAACAAGGGCTTTGAATGACATATTGGAACAAATGGACATCGTGGGTATATACAGAACATCACAAGCTAAAAAACAGAAAACTCATTCTTCCCAGGTGCTCATGGAATTTTCTCTAGAATAGACCACATACAGAGTCACAAATCAGGGCTCAACTGATACCAAAAGACTGAGATTATTCCCTGCAAATTGTCAGACCACAAGACTGAAACTGGAACTCAACCACAAGAAAAAGGTTGGAAGAAAGTTGAACACCTGGAATCTAAGGATCATCTTACTCAAGAACGTGGATCAACCAGAAAATCAAGGACAAACTTAAACAATTCAGGGAAACCAATGAGAATTAAGACACATACTCCAAAACCAATGGGATACGTCAAAAGTGTCCTAAGGGGGAAAATATATCCACACAAGCCTCACTACAAAAAAATTGAAAAATCCAGTATACACCAGTTGTCTTTACACCATAAAGAAATGGAGAATCAAAAACAAATTAAGGCAACCCCACACACAAGAAGGGAAATTAACAAGGTTAGAGCAGGGATCAATGAGTTAAAAACTAGAGATATAGTCGAACACATGAACAAAACTAGAAGCTGGTCATTTGAAAGAAGTGAGATCAATAAACCAATGCCTATGGTAATCTAAAACAAAAGAGAGAGGACCCAAATTAATAAAATTATGAGTGAATGTGCAGAGATCATGACTAACACCAAGAAAATAGAAACAATCACCAGAAATTATCATCTACAGTTATATACCAATAAGTTAAACAAACTAGGAGAAATGGATGGATTCCTGGAAGTCTATAAACTTCCAAAACTGAAACAGGAATAAATTGATAACCTAAATATAACAATATCTACTAATGAGATGGAAGCATTGATCAAAAATCTCCAGCTTGATAGATTCCCTGGGGAATTCTACCAAACATTCAAAGAAATAATACCTATTCTCCTGAAGTAATTACAGAAAGTATAAAGAGAAGGAAAACTTCCAGATTCTTTCTCTGAAGCCAATATTACTCTGATCCCTAATCCAGGCAAAGACCTCCTCAAAAAGGATAATTTCAGATCAATATCCCTTATGAATATGGATGTCAAGATTCTCAAGAAGATCCTAGCTAATAGGATCTTATTGTATGTTAAAAAGATTTTCCACCATGACCACGTGGGTTTATCCCTGGAATGTAAGAGCAGGTCAACACACACAAATGCATCAATGCATTAGAACAAATCAATAAAAGAAGAGAGAAGAACCACATGGTCTTCTCAATGGATGCAGAAAAAAACATTTGACAAAATCCAGCATCCGTTCCTGATTAAAACACTTCAAATTATAGGGATAGAAAGAACATTTCTCAACTTCATAAAATCTATCTCTGAAAAAAAAAACACAGCAAATGCCATTCTCAATGGGGAATAGATTACAGCCATCCCTTTAAGATCAGGAACATGTCAAGGATGCCCACTCCTCCCACTCTTGTTCAACATAGTACTAGAATTCCTAGCAATGGTGGTCAGACAATAAAATAAAAAGGAATTCAAATTGGCAAAGAAGAAGTCAAACTCTCTCTCCTCACAGATGACATGATACTTTATATGGAAAACCCAAAAGCCTCCACCCCAAAACTACTAGAACTCGTACAGAAACCTAGTACTATGACATGATAAAAAATCAATGCACAGAAATCAGTTGCTTTCTTATATACTAACAATAAAAATATAGAAAGGGAAATTAGAGAACTGATTCAACTTACTATAGCCCCAAGAATCATAAGATACCTGTGAATAAACATACCAAAGAGGCAAAAATCTGTACTCAAAGAACTACAGAACACCCATGAAATAAATTGAAGAAAGCACAAAAGCATAGAAGACTATTCCATGCTAATGGATCAGAAGAATAAACATTTTTAAAATGTCTATAGTGCCTAAATCAATCTATACTTTAAATGCCATTCCAATCAAAATTATACTGGCATTCTTCAAAGAGCTAGAGCAAATAATCCTAAAATTTTATGGAATCAGAAGAGACCCTGAATTGCTAAGGAAATCTAAAAGAGAAAAACAAAACTGGCAGCATCACGTTGCCTGATTTCAAGCTTTACTACAAAGCTGTGATCACCAAGACAGCATGGTACTGGCCAAAAAACAAAACAAAACAAAACAAACAAACAAACAAAAAAACAAACACACACACAAACTAACAAGAAGAACAACAACAACAACAAAAAAAAAAAAACACATGTAGACCAGTGGAACAGAGTAGAGAGCCCAGAAATGGACCCTCAACTCTAGTCAAATAATCTTTGAAAAATAAAGAAAAAAATATACAGCAGGAAAAAGACTCTTCAATAAATGGTGCAGGAAAATTGTAAAGCTAGTATAGAAGAATGAAACTCGACCATTTTCTTACACCATACATAAAGATAACCTTGAAATAGATAAAAGACCTCACTGTGAGGTAGGAATATGTCATAATCCTAGAGAACATAGGCAGTAACCTCTTTGACATCAGCCACAGCAACTTTATTCAAGACATGTCTCCAAAGACAAAGGAAGGAAAAGTAAAAGTGAACTTTTAGGATTTCATCAAGATCAAAAGTTTATGCCCAGCAAAGGAAACATTCAACAATGCAAAGAGTGAACCCACAGAATAGGAGAAGATATTACCAATGACAGTGCTGACAAAGGGCTGATATCCAATACTTATAAGAGTTCCTAAAATTCAACTCTCAAAGAACAGATAATCATGCCAAAAAAATGGGCGAAATACATGAACAGACACTTCTCCGAATAAGTCTTACAAATGGCTAACATACACATGAGAAAATATTCATCATTGTTAGCCATCAGGGAGATTAAAATAAAAACCCCATTGAGATACCACCTTAAACATGTCAGAATGGCCAAAATTAACAGGACAGGAAACAGCAAGTGTTGGAGAAATGTGGAGAAAGTGGAACGCTCTTACACTGTTGGTGGGAATGCAAGTTGGTGTGGCCACTTGGAAAATAGTGGGAGAATTTTTTTTAGAAATTAAAAATAGAGCTACCATATCACCCTACAATTGCACTACTGGATAATTACCAAAAAAAGATACAGATATAGTGTAAAGAGGGCCCATGTGTATCTCAATGTTCATAGCATCAGTGGTCACAGTCACCAACCTGTGGAAACAGCCAAGGTGCCCTTCAACGGATGAATGGATAAAGAAGATATGGTCCAGAGATGAAATTCAGGGGGAGACAAGATGGTGGGGAAGTAGGAGGAGGCGCCATTTCAACCTGTACCCTAAAGCGAGCTTATTATCTACCAAAGAACTCCGATGACCCATGAAATCAGCCTGAGATCAGAATTATACACGTCTGGATCTCTACAGGGGCAGAAGATGCCTGTGGGCAGGTAAAGTGGAGTGGGATCATCAGACTGATATCAGAAGATAAACAAAAGAGAGAGGGAGGCACCAGAGGCGATCATTTGGAAAGTAATAACCCAATATGAGAGTGCCCTGTGTCTGGGGACCAGCATTAACTTGGAGACTCATTGAAGGCAATCCAAAAGAGCAAAGGAGGGAAATTGTGGGAATCAGGGAGGCTAGGGACAGGGGCTTAAGTTTCCGGACCCAGGACAGCCTCCACTGGCACTGAGCCAGAGAGAGTGTGGCAGAGAAACCACGTATTGGTCCCTGAGCTGCCAGCGCACCCAAGAACACATGGGGTCTGGCTCCTGTGAGGGGCTGGGAGCCTCTCCAGGTGGCAGAATGCCAAGCCGTGGTAACAGAGCCTGAGACATGCGTGTCACACACCTTCCCCTGAGAGAGGTGAACGAAGGGCCAGCCCGGCACTCTTAGACGCCTGCCATTCTATAAGAGCCTGAGACAAACGTGCCCCACACCCTCCCCTGAGAGATTTACATGGTGGCCCCTCCTGGCACTCTTAGACCCATGCCCCGCTGTCAGAGCATGAGACACACGTATCCCACACCATTCCCTGAGAGAGGTGCGTGGAGGACCAGCTCGGTGCTCTTGGACCCATGCCATAACATCAGAGCCTGAGACATGTGCGCCCCACACACTCGTCTGAGAGAGGTGCTCAAAGACCCAGCCTGGTGCTCTTGGACCCACAACCTGCTATCAGAGCCTGAGACACATGCACAACCCACACCATCCCTGAGAGAGGTGTGCACAAGCCCAGAGCTCTTAGACCCAGAAAGACCAGGCACTGCTAGCATGGGGCAGTGGGAAAATCTCAGTGTGCGATCAGTGTTTGCAACCTCTTTGGTGGTCTGGAACTTCCCAGACAGCTGCCACTGCAATGGTTTTGGGTATAAGCAGAAGATCCTCCATCCCCAGGGACCATGACTCGGAACCTGCTCTGCCAGTGGCCAAGGGGGAATTTATATGAGCCTTGAAGCTACAGGGGAACAGAATGAGGCTTCTCTCTGAGAGGGAGGTCAGGGTGCAGTTTGCTTCCTCTAAACCTCCAAAAACCATCAAAAGAAGACAAGGCGAAAGAAAAGAAATGAACAAAAATAAAAACCTCCAGAGAACAAAAGCCTGAAAAAACTGGTTTCCTCAGATCCCACCCCCTTGAGGGGGGTTGTGAGCACTTAACTCAGGGAACATCGTTGACTGTAAACCCAGTGGCAGGCCCCTAACCAAGAAAAACAACCAGGAAAGAAAAAAAGAGAGAGAGAGAGAGAGACAGAGAGACTACAAGAGAGCCAACCACTACTTCATAGATACAACTTTTATTTTTAACTCGTTCCCAATATTCTGGTTCTTATTTTTTATAGATAATTTATTAACCTATTTACAATCACAGTGAAAAGTCCAGTACATCAAATTCCATAATAACCTTCTAACATGAAATTTTGATGCACACACCTGTGTTTTTCTTTTGCATTTCTATTTTTCAATTTTTTAAAATAAATTTTAGTTTAGTCTAGTTTATTCCTTTTTTATTTTTATTTTCTAATATTCATATAGAGTTAAACTTCAAAGTAATCCCCTTTCCCAATTATGCTACCTCTATAGGTAAACCAATTTTTAATTCCCCTTTACTTAGGAAAGTTGAGTCCTTTAACAAAGATATCAAGATATATCCAGGAAGAATCAAAATAAACTTCCTTGTGCAAACTGAGAATTTATAAACACTCTCACATCTTTTTCTTCTGCCAGTGTTTTTGTGTTTTTTTTATTTGTCCTGAAAGTTTATAAATTTTATACTTGGGGATCCTTTTGACGAAGTTCTACATTTTATTTTTGCATATATATATATATATATATATATATATATATATATACATACATACATATATAATATGTATATATATACATATATTTTTTTTCCTTTTGTAATATACATTTATCAGTCTTTTTGTTTGTCTGTTTTTTGTTTGTATACTTCATAAATCTTACCTTGGAGCCCATTTGGGCTGAAGCTTCGCTTTTATCTTTTCTTGGTTTCCTCTCTCTCTCTCTCTCTTTTTCTTTTTTTTTTTTTTATCTCATTTGGGTGGGGAATCTTGATTGCTCATCAGTGTTCCAGGGTGCACCATGACCACACCACAATCAATACATCCAGCTACATCCATTCAGTCAACTCTCACCAAAATGACTAGGAGGAGGAATGCCCAGCATAAGAAAAATATAGAGGATAGGGCTTCTGCAACAGAGCTAAAGGCTATCAACATAGACAATATGTTGGAAAGAGAATTCAGGCTAACAATTATCCAGGCAATAACTATGTTGGAGAAAGCCATGGAGAACAATCGGAATTGATTAGCACATAATTGAAAGCTACCAGAGATAATGTTCCCAATGTTAGGGTAGAACTGAAATACACCAGGGATTAGGTTCACAATGCTCTCAATGAGTTCCAATCTAATCTAAATTCTCTCAAAGCTAGGGTAACTGAGACAGAAGATAGCATTAGTGATCCGGAGGACAAACAGATACAGAGAAAGGATCAGGAGGAAGCCTGGAACAAACAGCTTAGATGCCACAAAAAACATAATAAGGGAAATAAATGATGCCATGAAATGTTCCAACATCAGAATTATTGAAATCCCTGAAGGGGAGGTGAAAGAAAGAAGTCTAGAAGATATAGTGGAAACCAGCTCTTCCTGAAAATTTTCCCAAACTCACGATTGGAACCAGCATTCATATACTAGAGGCACAACGGTATTCCCCCAAGATTACAGATTCCCAAAAGTCCTCAAGACATCTGATAGTAAGAATGAGGAATTATAATTGTAAAGAAACTCTCTTGAAGGAAGCTAGGACAAAGAAGCTCCTTATGTACACAGGGAAGCCCATCAAACAACGTGAGAGCTGTCCACAGAGATCTGGCAAGCCATAAAGTGCTGGAAAGATATATTCAGGGCACTAAATGAGAAGAACATGCAGCCAAGAATACTTTATCCAGCAAGAGTGACATTCAAAATGGATGGAGAGATAAGAGTTTCCAAGACAGGCAAGGCTTTAAAGACTATGCAACCACCAAGCCGACACTGCAGGAAATAATAAGGGGGGGTGGTTCTAAAAAGAGGAAAATTCCTAAGAATAGGATTGAACAGAAATATAGAGACAATCTACAAGAGAAAGATTTCAAAGGTAACACAATGTCAATAAAAACGTATCTATAAGTAATCAATCTCAATGTGAATACATAAAAGGGCCCATAAAATGACACAGGGTTGCAGATTGGATAAAACGACAGGACCCATCAATATGTTGTCTACAAGAGACCCATTATGAACCTAATGATACACACAGACTGAAACTGAAGGGATGGAAAAGTATCTTCTATACCAATAGACCTCAAAAGAAGGCTGGGGTAGTGATTCTCATATAAGATAAATTAGATTTCAAACTAAAGACTGTGTCAGATACAGAAGGACGCTACATAATTTTTAAAGGGACTATCCACCAAAATGATTTGACAATTGTAAATATCTATGCCCACAATATGGGAGCAGCCAAAAACATAAGAAAACTATTTTTTTAATTGATATGACTATAATTTACCTTCTAAACCTCTTTTTAAACATAGTTTTATTGAGATATAATTTATATACCACATAATTCACCTATTTAGTGCATGAAAGTCAGTCATTTTTTATTATATTCACAGATTTGTGCAATCGTTACCACAATCAATCTAGGGCATTTTTATCACCCCAAAAAGAAACATACACATTAGCAGTTACTCCCCATTCTCAAATCCCGCACCCCTAGGCAACCAGTAATCGACTTTTTGTCTCTATAGAATTGCCTCTTGTCAGTATGTTCTATAAATAGAATATAACTTGTGGTCTTTTGTGATTGACCTTACTTTTTTTTTTTTTTAATTTATTTTCAGCGTAACAGTATTCATTGTTTTTGCACCACACCCAGTACACCATGCAATCCATACCCTCTCTAATACCCACCACCTGGTTCCCCCAAACTCCCCGCTTGCCCCTTTAAAACCCTCAGATTGTTTTCGAGAGTCCATAGTTCCACGTGGTTCACCTTCCCTTCCAATTTCCCTCAACTTCCTTCTCCTCTCTAACTCCCCTTGTCCTCCATGCTATTTATTATGCTCCACAAATAAGTGTAACCATATGATAATTGACTCTCTTGGCTTTACTTATTTCACTCACCATAATCTCTTCCAGTCCCGTCCATGTTGCTACAAAAGTTGAGTATTCATCCTTTCTGATGGAGGCATAATACTCCTTATTGTATATGGACCACATCTTCCTTATCCATCCCTCCGTTGAAGGGCATCTTGTTTCTTTCCACAGTTTGGTGACTGTGGGCATTGCTGCTATAAACATTGGGATACAGATGACCCTTCTTATAACTAAATCTGTATCTTAGGGATACATACCTAGTAGTGTAATTGCAGGGTCATAGGGAAACTATATTTTTAATTTCTTGAGTAATTTCCACACTGTTCTTCAAAGAGGATGCACCAACTTGCATTCCCACCAACAGTGTAAGAGGGTTCCCCTTTCTCCACATCCCCTCCAACACATGTTGTTTCCTGCCTTGCTAATTTTATCCATTCTAACTGGTGTAAGGTGATAACTCAATGTGGTTTTAATTTGAATATCTCTGATGGCTAGTGATGATGAACATTTTTTCATGTATCTGACAGCCATTTGTATTTCTTCATTTGAGAAGTGTCTGTTCATATCTTCTGCCCATTTATTTGATATGATTATCTGTTTTTGTGTGTTGAGTTTGAGGACTTCATTATAGATCCTGGATATCAACCTTTTGTCTATACTGTCATTTGCAAATATCTTCTCCCATCCGTGGGTTACCTCTTTGTTTTGTTGACTGTTTCCATTGCTGGGCAGAAGCTTTTGATTTTAATGAAGTCCCAAAGTTCATTTTCGCTTTTGTTTCCTTTGCCTTTGGAGACAATAACTTGAAAGAAGTTCCTGTGGTTGATATAGAAAAGGTTACTGCCTGTATTCTCCTCTAGGTTTCTGATGGATACCTGTCACACGTTGAGATCTGAGAATATGCAGAGAATAATCTCAGTCTTTTGGTATTAGTTGAGTCCTGAATTGTGACACAGTGTGGTCCATTCTGGAGAAGGTTCCATGTGCACTTGAAAAGAATGGGTATTCTGTTGTTTTAGGATGGAATGTTCTGTATATATCTATGAGGTCCATCTGGTCCAATGTATCATTCAATGCTCTTGTTTCTTTATTGGTTTTCTGCTTCAATGATCTGTCTATTTCTGAGAGAGGCCTGTTAAGATCTCCAACGATTAGTGTATTCATATCAATATGACTCTTTATTTTGATTAACAGTTTTCTTGTGTAATTGGCTGCTCCCATATTGGGGGCATAGATATTTACAATTGTTAGATCATCTTGGTGTATAGTCCCTTTAAGGATTATGTAGTGTCCTCTGTATCTCTGACTACAGTATTTAGTTTAAAATCTAATTTGTCTGATATGAGAATTGCTGTCTTGGCCTTCTTTTGTGGCCCATTTGCATGGAAGATGCTTCTCCAGCCCTTCACTTTAAGTCTGTGTGTATCTGTATATTCAAAATGGGTCTTTTGTATACAACATATGGTTTGGTCTTGTCGTTTTATCCAATCTGCAACCATGTGCTGTTTTATGGGCACACTTAGGCCATTCACATTGAGAGTGATTATTGATAGATACGTTTTTATTCACATCGTGTTACCTTTGAGGTCTTTATTTCTGTAGATTGTCTCTATATTTCTGTTCAATGCTATTCTTAGCATTTTTACTCTTTTATAGAACCCCCCTCTTAATATTTCCTGCCATGTTGCCTTGGTGTTTGCATAGTCTTTTAAGCATTGCCGGTCTTGGAAACTCTTTATCTCTCCATCCATTTTGAGTGTCAGTTTTGCTGGATAAAGTATTCTTGGCTGTATGTTCTTCTCATTTAGTTCCCTGAATATATCTTGCTAGCCCTTTCTGGCTTTCCAAGTCTCTGTGGACAGGTCTGACGTTATTCTGATGGGCTTTCCTCTGTAAGTAAGGAGCCTCTTTGTCCTAGCTGCTTTCAAGAAATTATACCTACACTTATGATTCGCAATTTGACTATCAGTTGCTTAATTTTTTTTTTGAATCAATAATCTTGGGGGAGACCGATCGCCCTAAATTACATGAACGCTGGTTTCATTTGCGAGTTTGGGAAAATTTTCAGGAAGAGCTTGTTCCACTATATCTTCTAGACTTCTTTCTTTCTCCTTCTCTTCCAATAATTCTGACATTGGAACGTTTCATGGCATCATTTATTTCCCTGATTCTGTTTCCATGGCTTCTAAGCTGTTTGTTCCAAGCTTCCTCCTGATCCTTTCTCTCTATCTGTTTGTCATCCAGATCACTAGTTCTATCTTATGTCTCAGTTACCCTAGTTTTGAGAGATTTTATATTAGACTGGAATTTATTGAAAGCATTGTGAATCTCATCCCTGGTAGTTTCAGCTCTTCCCTAAAATTTTGAACATCATCTCTGGTCACTTTTATTTCGGTCCTAATCAATTCCATTTGGTCATCCATGGCTTTCTCTAACCTAGCTATTGCCTGGATAATTGTTAGACTGAATTCTCTTCCCGACATATTGTCTATGTTGATAGCCGTTAGCTCTGCTGCAGAAGGCCCATCCTCTATATTTTTCTTCTGTTGGGCATTCTTCCTCCTAGTCATGTTGGTGAGAGATGGCTGAAGGGATGTAGCTGGATGTACTGACCATGGTGCAGTCAAGGAGCACCCTGGAGCAGTTCTGAGCAATCAGGATTCCTCACCCAAATGAGAGGAAAAAAAAAAGAAAGAAAAGAAAAAGAAAAAAAATAGATAGATAAGAAAGAAAGGGAAGATAAAAGAGAATGTTCAGCCCAAATGGCCCCCAAGGTACGACTTATGAAGTTTACAAGCAAACACAAACAAAAAACTGATAAAAGTATATGACAAGAGAAAATATATATATGCAAATAAAGAAAGAACCTCATCAAAAAGAAACCCAAGTGTAAGATTTATATACTATCTGCACAAACACAAAAACACAGAAACAATGGTGGAAGAAAAAGTTGGGAGAATGGTTATAAATTCGCAGTCTTGTTGAGGAAGGTTATTTTGTTTCTTCCTGGATGTATCTTGATATCTTTATTAAAGGACTCAACTTTCCTAAGATAAAGAGGGATTAAAAATTGGTTTACCAATAAGGTTAGTATTAATTGGGGAAAGGGGAATACTTTGAAGTTTAACTATATATGAATATTAGAAAATAAAAATAAAAAAAGGAATAAACTAAACTAAACTAAACTAAAGTTTTAGGTTAGAAAGTTATTGTGGAATTTGATATACTGGACATCTCACTGTGATGGTAAATAGGTTAAAATATTATCTATAAAAAAAATGAACCACAATAGTGGAAACAAATTAAAAATTAAAGTTTTCCTATGAAGTAGTGGTGGTTGTTCTCTTGTAATCTTTTCTTTTTTTTTTTCTTTCCTGGTTGGTTTTCTGGAGGAGGGGCCTGTCATGTGGGTTTTCAGTCAATGATGTTCCCTGTGTTAAGTCCTCCAACGAGAGCCGGACCCCAATCAATCTCGGGCACGCTGGAGGCTCAGGGACCGAGACTTGGTTTCTCCATCACACTCTCTCTGTCTCAGCCCCAGGGGAGGCTGTCCAGGGTCTGGGGTCTTAAGCCACTGTCCCTAGCTGCCCCAATTCCCACACCCCCCCCCCATGATCCTTTGTTCTTTTTGAGTACTGTAAACCAGTCTCCAAGTTAATGCTGGTCCCCAGATGCAGGTCACCCTCATATTAGGGGTATTACTTTCCAATCAGTCACCTCTGGTGGCTCCCTTCCCCTTTTGTTTATCTTCCAATATCAGCCCGACGTTTCCAGGCTGCTTTACCTGCCCACTGGTGTCTTCTCCCAACTTTTTCTTCCACCATTGTTTCTGTGTTTTTTTTTTTGTTTGTCCAGATGGAGACCCAGATGTGTATAATTCTGATCTCAGGCTGATATCATGGGTGATCAGAGTTCTTTGGTAGGTAATCAGCTCACTTTAGGGTACAGGTTGAAAATGCGCCTCCTCCTACTTCCCCACCATCTTGTCTCCTTCAAGAAAACTATTAATCAAGATAAAAAGTCATATTGATATGAATACATTAAGAGTAGGAGAAATTAACATGCCTGTCTCATAAATAGACAGATCATCAAAGCAGAAAAACTATAAAGAAACAAGAGCATTGAAAACACTTTGGACAAGATGGACCTCATAGAGATATACAGAATAGTCCACCCTAAAACAACAGTATACACATTTTTCTCAATTGCACATGGAACCGTCTCAAGAATACCATATACTGTGTCACAAATCAGGACTCAACTGATACCAAAAGACTGAGATTATTCCCTGCATATGCTCAGATCACAATGCTTTAAAACTGGAGCTCAATCAAAAGGAAAATTTCAGAAGGAATTCAAACACTGGAAGCTAAAGACCACCTTGCTTAAGAATGCTTGGATCAACCAGGAGATCAAAGAAGAACTGTAACAGTTCATGGAAACCTATAAGAATAAATACACTTCAGTCCCAAACCTATGGGATACAGCTAAGGCGATCCTAATGGGGAAATACATCAACATCCAAGCGTCACTCAAAAAAATTTAAAATCCAGGGGCACCTGGTTGGCTCAGTGGTTTAAAGCCTCTGCCGTTGGCTTAGGTCATAATCCCAGGGTCCTGGTATTGATCCCCACATTGATAATCTTAGCATCCATATTCATCATTGATATCTGTCTGAAATTCTCCTTTTTGATGGGTCTCTGCCTGGATTGGGGATCAGGGTAATGCTGGCTTCATAGAAAGATTCCAGACGTTTTCCTTCTGGTTCATTTTTTGAAACAGGTTCAGGAGTAGGTATTATTACTTCTTTGAAAGTTTGGTAGAATTCCTCAGGGAATCCATCAGGTCATGGACTCTTGTATTTTGGGAGGTTTGCCAAGCAGAGAGCCTGCTTCCTCCTCACTCTCTGACTGACTCTCTGCATACGTTTGATCTCTCTCTCTCTCTGTCAAATAAATAAAAGAAATCTTTTAAGAAATTGAAAATCCAGAACACACCAGTTGTCTAGACACATTAAAGAACTGGAGAATCAACAACCAATCAAACCAACTCCACACATGAGAAGGGAAATCATCAAGATTAGAGCTGAGATCAATGAAGTAGAAACCAGAGATACTAGAGAACATATCAAAGAAATTAGAAGATATTTTTTGAAAGAATCAAGAAGATCAATAAACCATTGGCCACACAAATGCAAAAGAAAAGAGAGAAAGCCCAAATTCGTAAAATTGTGAATGAAAAGGGAGAGATCACAACGAACACCAAGGAAGTAGAAACAATCATCAGCAGTTATTAGCAACAGTTATATAACAATAAGCTTAGCAACCTAGATGAAATGAATGCATTCCTGGAAAATTATAAACTCCCAAAATTAAACCAGGAAGAAATTGACAAACTGAATAGACCAATATCTAGTAACAAGATTGAAGCAGAGATCAAAAACCTCCCAAAATACAAGAGTCCATGACCTGATGGATTCCCTGAGGAATTCTACCAAACTTTCAAAGAAGTAATAATACCTACTCCTGAACCTGTTTCAAAAAATGAACCAGAAGGAAAACGTCTGGAATCTTTCTATGAAGCCAGCATTACCCTGATCCCCAATCCAGGCAGAGACCCATCAAAAAGGAGAATTTCAGACAGATATCAATGATGAATATAAATGCTAAGATTATCAACAAGATCCTAGTAAACAGAATCCAAAAGAACATTAAAAGGTTATCCACCACGACTAGGTGGTATTCATCCCTGTGTTACAAGGATAGTTCAACATTCACAAATCAATCAATATGATGAGGAAGTCAATAAGAGAAGGGAGAATGACATGGTCCTTTCAACTGATGTATAAAAAGCATTTGGCAAGATCCAGCACCCTTTCCTGATTAACACATTTCAAAGTATAGGGATTGATGGAACATTCCTGAACTTCGTAAATTCTATCTAAGAAAAGCCCACAGCAAATACCAGCCTCAATGGGAAAAAGCTTGCAACCTTCCTGTTGAGATAAGGAACAAGAAAAGGATGCCCACTCTCACCACTCTTGTTCAACATAGTATTAGAAGTCCTAGCAAGAGCAATCAGACAACAAAGAGAAATAAAAGGTATCCAAATTGGTAATGAAGAAGTCAAACTCTCTCTCTTCGTGGATGACATGATTCTTTACATAAAAAACCCAAAAGACTCCACCCCCAAACTACTAGAACTCAGACAGCAATTCAGCAACATGGCAGGATACAAACTCAATGTACAGAAATCAGTCGCTTTCTTATACACTAACAATGAAAACACAGAAAGGGAAATTAGAGAACCAATTCCATTTAATATAGCACCCAGAAACAAAAGATACCTGGGAATAAACCTAACCAAAAAGGTAAAGGAACTGTACTTGAGTAACTACAGAACACTCATGAAAGAAATTTAAGAAGACTCAAAAAGATGGAAGACCATTCCATGCTCTTGGATTGGAAGAATAAACATTGATAAAATGTCTGTACTGCCTAGAGCAATTTATACTTTTAATACCATTCCCATCAAAAGTCCCCTGGTATTCTTCAAAGAGCTGGAGCAAATAATCCAAAAATTTGTATGGATTCAGAAAAGACACGCATTGCTAAGGAAATGTTGAAAAGAAAAACAAAACTGGGGGCATCACGTTACTTGATTTCAAGCTTTATTAAAAAGCTGTGATCACCAAGACAGCATGGTACTGGCATAAAAACCGACACATAGACCAGTGGAACGGAGTAGAGAGCACAGATATGGACCCTCAACTCTATGGTCAATTAATCTTTGACAAAACAGGAAAAAATACACAGTGGAAAAAAGACAGTCTCTTCAATAAATGTTGCTGGGAAAACTGGACAGCTATATGTAGAAGAAAGAAATTTGATCATTCTCTTCCACCGTACACAAAGATAAACTCAATATGGATAAAAGACCTCCACATGAGACAGGAATTCATCAGAATCCTAGAGGAGAACATATGCAGTAACCACTTTGATATCAGCCACAGCAACTTCTTTCAAGATATGTCTCCAAAGGCCGTGGAAACAAAAGCAAAGATGAACTTTTGGGACTTCATCAAGATCAAAGCTTTTACACAGCAAAGGAAACTGTCAACAAAACAAAGAGGCAACCCATGGAATGGAGAAGATATTTGCAAATGACAGTACAGACAAAAGGTTGATATCCAGGATCTATAAAGAACTCCTCGAACTCAACACACATAAAACAGAAAATCATATCAAAAAATGGGCAGAAGATAATAACAGACATTTCTCCAATGAAGACAGAAAAATGGCTATCAGACACATGAAAAAATTTTCATCATCACTAGCCATCAGGGAGATTCAAATTATAACCTCATTGAGATACAATCTTACACCAGTTAGAATGGCCAACATTAGCAAGACAGGAAGCAACATATGTTGTAGAATATGTGGAGAAATGGGAACCCTCTTACACTGTTGGTGGAAATGCAAATTGGTTCAGCCACTTTGGAAAACAGTGTGGAGATTCCTCAAGAAATTAAAAATAGAGCTTCCCTATGACCCTGCAATTGCACTACTGGGTATTTACCCCAAAGACACAGATGTAGTGAAAAGAAGGGCCATCTGTACCCCAATGTTTATAGCAGCAATGGCCACGGTAGCCAAACTATGGAAAGAACCAAAATGCCCTTCAACGGATGAATGGATAAGGAAGATGTGGTCCATATACACTATGGAGTATTATGCCTCTATCAGAAAGATTGAATACCCAGCTTTTGTAGCAACATGGGCGGGACTGGAAGAGATTATGCTGAGTGAAATCAGTCAAGCAGAGAGAGTCAATTATTATATGGTTTCACTTATTTGTGGAACATAACAAATAGCATGGAGAACAAGGGGAGATGGAGAGGAGAAGGGAGTTGAGGGAAATTGGAAGGGGAGGTCAACCGTGAGAGACTATGGACTCTGAAAATCAATCTGAGGGTTTTGAAGGGGCAGGGGGTGGGAGGTTGGGGGTACCAGGGGGTGGGTATTAGAGAGGGCACGAATTGCATGGATCTCTTGGTGTGGTGCAAAAAACAATAAATACTGTTACTCTGAAAAGAAATTAAAAAGAAAAATTACCCATATTGTCTTGATTAATGTGACTTTTAGCAATTACTTAAATCAGGTTGTGAGTCATTGAATTTTTTTCTTAAGTACTGTGATGGTAAATTTAAATCCTTTGTTTCTTCATATAAAATTTATAATTATTTCCTAAATATTCACAAAATATTTATCTGGGATTTTAACTGCAATTTCATTAAATCAATAGGCCAAATTAATGATAATTGACCTCTTTTTAAGATTTTATTTATTATTTGGCAGACAGAGATCACAAATATGCAGAGAAGCAGGCAGAGAGAGAGGAAGGGATGCAGGCTCCCTGCCAAGCAGAGAGCCCCAGTTGGAGCTTGATCCCTGGACCCTGGGATCACGACCTGAGCTGAAGGCAGAGGCTTTAACCCACTAAGCCACCCAGGCACACTGATAATTGACAGTTTAATATATTTAATCTTCCAAAGTCTGAAGCTGAAATATTTATTTACTTATTTATTTAATAGATCTTTTCTCCCCAAAATGTTATTGTTTTCCAAACAGATAATCTATGCATTTTATTAAGCTTATATGTATTTTTATTTTTTGAATGCTTTTGTGAATGGTATTTTTCAAGAAACTGATTTTTAAAGATTTTATTTATTTGTGGTTATATCAAAGGAAGGATAAAAGTGGGTGCAACAGAGGGAGAAAGAATCCCAAGCAGACTCTCTGAATCTGGAGCCTAATGTGGGCCTTGATCTCATGACTCTGAGATCATGACCTGAGCTGAGATTAAGAAAGGAATGCTTAACTGACTCAGCCACCCAGGTGCCTCAGAAAATGACTGACTTTTATTTTAATTTTTTACCTTGGCACTTGGTTTCATTCATTACTTACAAATGTTTTGTTGTTAAGTTCAAGAAATTTTATCATTTAAAATTATTGAATTTTTTCAACTACTTTGTTTCTTTCACTCTAATAATCTGGCTTTTTTTCCCTCTGCCTTGTTGATTTCACAAATCATATAAATGAACTTTTAACTGTTTAACCAATTGAACATGACATGCATAGGGGATAATAATTAAACCTGATTAAGATTCATTTGCCTCTATATTTTTTAAATCAAGTATAATTTATATAAAAATATTATATTAGTTTCATGTGTTCAGCAAAGTGATTTGAAGAGTACATTATGCAATGCTTACCATAATGAGTGCAGCTGCCAATTGTCACCCTACAATGTTGTTAAATATTAATGACTGCACTCCTTATGCTGTATTCTACATAACTGTGATTTATTTTTTTTTATAATTGTAAATTTGTACTTTTTAATCTTCTTTAGCTATTTTGTCCACCCTCCACCCAATTTCCTTTCTGGTAGGCACCAGTTTGTTCTCTGTATTTATTACTTTTTGTTTGTTTATTTTTCTGTTTGTTGTTCTTGTTGTTGTAGGTTGCTTGGTTGATTTTGATTTTTAAATTATGTGGTACTTACCTTTCCTGTCTGATTTATTCCACTTAGCATAACACCTTCTAGGTCCATCCATGTTGTCACAAATTACAAGATCCCATCATTTTTTATACCTGAGTACAATCCATTATATATAGCACTTTTTAAATTAATCTATTCATCTAAGCACACTTAATTTGTTTATGTATATTGGATATAATAAATAATGCTGCAGAAACATAGAAGTGCATTTATCTTTCTGTATTAGTGTTTTTGTTTCATTTAGTTAAATACTCAATAGTGGAATTATAGAAAAATATAGTATTTCTATTATTAATTGTTTCAGATATTTCTGTATTGTTTCCCACAGTGGCTGCTCTAATATATAATTACACCAATGGTGCACAAAGTTTTCATTTTCTTAGTACCTTCTGTGACACTTGCCTTTCTTGAATTTTTGTATTGGCCATTCTTACTTGTGTGCAATAATATCTCATTGTTTTGATTTGCATTTTCCTGATGATTAGTATAATTGAACTTTTACATATTTCTGTGTGCTCTCCATTAGAAGATGAATTTTCAAGTTATCTTCCAATTTTTAAATCAAACCATGTTTTTGTGTGTTTTGAGATACATAAATATATGCATTGTATATGTAATATTAACCCCTTATAGGATATGCATTTGCAGATATATTTTATATTCAGTATATATGTGTGTGTGTGCATTTGTGTATAGTTGACACAAAATGTTACATTATTTTCAGATGTATAACATAGTGATTTAATCTATCTATTTAATCTATGATTAAATGCTCACCACAAGTGTAGGTACAATCTACTACCATAAACTGTTACTACAATTTCTTGGACTATACTACCTATGTTGTGTATTTTGTTCCTATGAGCTATTCATTCCATAACTTAAAGCCTGTATAATTCAGTCACCTTCATCCATTTTTTCTATTCTCTGACACCTTTGGCAATCATCAGAGGGACATCCTCTATATTTATAGGTCTGATTCTGCTTTTTATGACGTTTGATTCTTTAATTCATATTTTTGTTTTGTTTTTTAGATTCCATATGAGTGAAACTAAATGGCAACTGTCTTTCACATTGTAAATTATTTCACTTGTCATAATTTGCTCTAGGTCCATTCTTGTTGCTTCAAATGCAAGATCTTATCCTTTTTGGGGGTTGTAAAACATTCCTGTGTGTGCGTGTGTTTATGTGTGACCATCTTTATCTATGTATCCATTGAAGGACACTTAGAATATGACCTTATCTTCTCATTGTAAATAATTCAACAATGAACATAGGGATGCATATATTTTTTTCAATTAGTATTATCATTTTCCTTAAGCGAGTAGCCAATAGTGGAAATATGGTGTTTTTATTTTCAAGCACTTAAAATTTTTATTTTCAATTTTTTAAATACATTTTTTATTTTCAGCATAACAGTATTCATTATTTTTGCACCATACCCAGTGTTCCATGCAATCCATGCCCTCTATAATACACACCACCTGGTACCCTGACCTCCCACCCTCCACCGCTTCAAAACCCTCAGATTGTTTTTCAGAGTCCATAGTCTCTCATGGTTCAACTCCCCTTCCAATTTTCCACAACTTCCTTCTCCTCTCTAACTCACCATGTCCTTAATGCTATTTGTTATGCTCCACAAATAATTGAAACCATATAATAATTGACTTTCTCTACTTGACTGATTTCACTCAGCATAATCTCTTCCAGTCCTGTCCATGTTGCTACAAAAGTTGGGTATTCGTCCTTTCTGATGGAGGCATAATACTCCATAGGGAATATGAACCACATCTTCCTTATCCATTCGCCCATTGAAGGCATCTTGGTTCTTTCCATAGTTTGGCGACCATGGCCATTGCTTCTATAAACATTGTGGTACAGATGGCCCTTCTTTTCACTACATCTGTGTCTTTGGGATAAATACCCAGGAGTGCAATTGCAGGGTCATAGGGAAATTCTATTTTTATTTTCTTGAGGAATCTCCACACTCTTTCCAAAGAGGCTGCACCAACTTGCATTCCCACCAACAGTGTAAGAGGGTTCCCCTTTCTCCACATCCTCTCCAACACATGTTGTTTCCTGCCTTGCTAATTTTGGCCATTCTAACTGGTGTAAGGTGGTATCTCAATGAGGTTATAATTTGAATCTCCCTGATGGCTAATGATGATGAACATTTTTTTCATGTGTCTGATAGCCATTTGTATGTCTTTATTGGAGAAGTGTCTGTCCATATCTTCTGCCCATTTTTTTGATACGATTGTCTGTTTTGTGTGTGTTGAGTTTGAGGAGTTCTTTATAGATCCTGGCTATCAACTTTTGTCTGTACTGTCATTTGTAAATATCTTTTCCCATTCCTTGTGTTGCCTCTTTGATTTCTTGACTATTTCTTTGGCTGTGCAGAAGCTTTTGAGTTTGATGAAGTCCCAAAAGTTCATCTTCACTTTTGTTTCCTTTGCCTTTGGAGACAAATCTTGAAAGAAGTTGCTGTGGCTGATATCAAAGTGGTTACTGCATATGTTCTCCTCTAGGATTCTGATGGATCACTGTCTCACGTTGAGGTCTTTTATCCATTTTGAGTTTATCTTTGTGTACGGTGTAAGAGAATGGTCGAGTTTCATTTTTCTACATATAGCTGCCCAGTTTTCCCAGCAACATTTATTGAAGACACTGTCTTTTTTCCACTATATATTTTTTCCTGTTTTGTAGAAGATTAATTGACCATATAGTTGAGGGTCCACATCTGGGCTCTCTAATCTGTTCGACTGGTCTATGTGTCTGTTTTTATGTCAGTACCATGCTGTCTTGGTGATCACAGCTTTGTAGTAAAGCTTGAAATCAGGTAACGTGATGCCCCCTGTTTTATTTTGGTTTTTAAACATTTCCTTATCAAATCAGGGTCTCTTCTGATTCGATACAAATTTTAGGATTTTTGCTCCAGCTCTTTGAAGAATACCGGTGGAATTTGTATCAGAATAGCATTAAAAGTATGGATTGCTCTAGGCAGTATAGACATTTTAACAATATTTATTCTTCCGATCCAAGAGCATGGAATGGTCTTCCATCTTTTTGTGTATTCTTCAATTTCTTTCATGAGTGTTTCTTAGTTCCTCGATTACAGATCCTTTACCTCTTTGGTTAGGTTTATTCGCAGGTATCTTATAGTTCTTGGTGCTATAGTAAATGGAATCAATTATATAATTTCCCTTCCTGTATTTTCATTATTAGTGTATAATAAAGCCATTGATTTCTGGACATTGACTTTGTATCCTGCCACTTTGCTTTATTTTTGTATGACTTCTAGTAGTTTGGGGTGGAGTCTTTTGGGTTTTCCATATAAAGAATCATGTCATCTGCAAAGAGAGAGTTTGACTTCTTCATTACCAATTTGGATACCTTTTATTTCTCTTTGTTGTCTGATTGCTGTTGCTAGGATTTCTAATACTATGTTGAACAAGAGTGGTGAGTATGTGCATCCTTGTCGTGTTCCTGATCTCAACGGAAAGGATGCAAGCTTTTTCCCATTGAGGATGATATTTGCTGTGGGTCTTTCCTAGATAGATTTGATGAAGTTCAGGAATGTTCCCTCTATCCCTATTCTTTGAAGCGTTTTAATCAGGAACCCATGCTGGATTTTGTCAAATGCTTTTTCTGCATCAATCGAGATGATCATGTGGTTCTTTTCTCTTCTCTTATTAATTTGTTCTATCACATTGATTGATTTGCGAATGTTGAATCATTCTTGTAGCCCAGGTATGAATCCTACCTGCTCATGGTGGATAGTCATTTTAATGTGCTGTTGGATCCTGTTTGCTACGACCTTTTTGAGAATCTTACCATCCATATTCATCAGTGATATTGGTCTGACATTCTCCTTTTTATTAGTGTCTTTGCCTGGTTTGGGGATCAGGGTAATGCTGGCTTCAAAGAAAGAGTCGGGAAGTTTTCCTTCTGCTTCAATTTTTTGAAACAGCTTCAGGAGAATAGGTGTTATTTCTTCTTTGAAAGTTTGGTAGAATTCCCCAGTTAATCCATCAGGTCCTGGGCTCTTGTCTTTTGGGAGGTTTTTGATCACCACTTCAATCTCGTTAATAGATATTGGACTATTCAGGTTGTCAATTTGTTCCTGATTCAATTTTGGGAGTTTATAATTTTCCAGGAATGAATCCATTTCATCTAGGTGCTTAGCCTATTGGCATATAACTGTTGCTAATAACTTCTGATGTTTGTTTCTACCTCCTGGGTGTTCGTTGTGATCTCTCCCTTTTCATTCATTATTTTATGTATTTGAGCTTTCTCTCTTTTCTTTTGGATTAGTGTCGCCAATGGTTTATTGATCTTATTTATTCTTTCAAAAAACCAGCTTCTAGTTTTATTGATACGTTCTACTGTATCTCTGGTTTCTACCTCATCAATCTCAGCTCTAATCTTGATGATTTCCCTTCTTATGTGTGGAGTTGGTTTGATTTGTTGTTGATTCTCTAGTTCTTTATGGTGTAGAAACAGCTGCTCTGTTCTGGGTTTTTCCATTTTTTTGAGGGAGGCTTAGATGACTATGTATTTTCTCCTTAGGACCGCCTTTGCTGTATCCCATAGGTTTTGGTTTGAAGTGTCTTCATGGTCATTGATGTCCATGAATTATTTCCGTTCTTCCTTGATCTCCTGGTTAATCCAAGCATTCTTAAGCAAGGTGGTCTTTAGCTTCCAGGTGTTTGAGTTCCTTCCGAACTTTTCCTTGTGATTGAGCTCTAGTTTCAAAGCATTGTGATCTGGGAATGTGCAGGGAATAATCTCCATCTTTTGGTATCGGTTGTGTCCTGATTGTGATCCAGTATGTAGTAAATTCTTGAGAAGGTTCCATGTGCACTTGAGAATGAGTATTCTGTTATTTTAGGGTGGAATGTTCTGTATATATCTATGAGGTCCATCAGGTCCAGTGTGTCATTCAATGCTCTTGTTTCTTTATTGATTTTCTGCTTCGATGATCTGTCTATATCTGAGAGAGGCATGTTAAGTTCTCCTACTATTAGTGTATTCATATCAATATGACTATCTTGATTAACTGTTTTCTTATGTAATTGGCTGCTCCCATATTGGGGGCATAGATATTTACAATTGTTAGATCATCTTGGTGGATAGTCCCTTTAAGAATGATAACGACATATCAGATAAAGGACTAGTGTCCAGAATCTATAAAGAACTTAGCAAACTCAACACCCAAAGAACAAATAATCCAATCAAGAAATGGGCAGAGGACATGAACAGACATTTCTGCAAAGAAGACATCCAGATGGCCAACAGACACATGAAAAAGTGCTCCATATCACTCGGCATCAGGGAAATACAAATCAAAACCACAATGAGATATCACCTCACACCAGTCAGAATGGCTAAAATCAACAAGTCAGGAAATGACAGATGCTGGCGAGGATGTGGAGAAAGGGGAACCCTCCTACACTGTTGGTGGGAATGCAAGCTGGTGCAGCCACTCTGGAAAACAGCATGGAGGTTCCTCAGAATGTTGAAAATAGAACTGCCCTATGACCCAGGAATTGCACTATTGGGTATTTACCCTAAAGATACAAACGTAGTGATCCAAAGGGGCACGTGCACCCGAATGTTTATAGCAGCAATGTCCACAATAGCCAAACTATGGAAAGAACCTAGATGTCCATCCACAGATGAATGGATCAAGAAGATGTGGTATATATACACAATGGAATACTATGCAGCCATCAAAAGAAATGAAATCTTGCCATTTGCGACAACATGGATGGAACTAGAGCGTATCATGCTTAGCGAAATAAGTCAAGCAGAGAAAGACAACTATCATATGATCTCCCTGATATGAGGAAGTTGTGATGCAACAGGGAGGCTTAAGTGGGTAGGAGAAGAATAAATGAAACAAGATGGGATTGGGAGGGAGACAAACCATAAGTGACTCTTAATCTCAAAAAACAAACTGAGGGTTGCTGGGGGGAGGGGGTTTGGGAGAAGGGGGTGGGATTATGGACATTGGGGAGGGTATGTGCTTTGGTGAGTGCTGTGAAGTGTGTAAACCTGGTGAATCACAGACCTGTACCCCTGGGGATAAAAATATATGTTTATAAAAAATAAAAAGTTAAAAAAAAAAAAAAAGAATGATGTAGTGTCCTTCTGGATCTCTGACTACAGTCTTTGGTTTAAAAATCTAATTTTCTGATATGAGAATGCTACCCCAGCCTACTTTTGAGGCCCATTGGCATGAAAGATGCTTCTCCATTCCTTCACTTTCCATCTGGGTGTATCTTTAGGTTCAAAATGGATCTCTTGTAGACAACATATGGATGGGTCCTGTCGTTTTAGTCAGTCTGCAACCCTGTGCCATTTGATGGGTGCATTTAGGCCATTCACATTGAGGGTGATTATTGATAGATACGTTTTTATTGACATCGAGTTACCTTTGAAGTCTTTCTTTCTTTAGATTGTCTCTATATTTCTGTTCAATGCTATTCTTGGGCTTTTTCCTCCTTTAAAGAAGCCCCCTTAATATTTCCTGCAGTATCAGCTTGGTGATTGCATAGTATTTTAAGCCTTACATGTCCTGGAAACTCTTTATCTCTCCATCCACTTTGAATATCAGTCTTGTTGGATAAAGTGTTCTTGGGTGCATGTTCTTCTTATTCTGTGCCCTGAAATTATCTTGCCAGCCCTTTCTGGCTTTCTAATGGGCTTTCCTCTGTAAGTAAGGATCTTTATTGTCCTAGCAGCTTTCGAGAGGTTCTGCCTACAATTATCATTCTTTATTCTTACTATTAGGTGTTTCGAGGACTTTCGAGAATCTGTAATCTTGGGAGGAAAACTTTCGGCCTCTAGTACATGAACGCTGGTTCCATTCACGAGATTTGGAAAATTTTCATGAAGAACTTGTTCCACGATATCTTCTAGACTTCTTTCTTTCTCCTCCCCTTCAGGGATTCCAATAATTCTGACGTTGGAACATTTCATGGTATCATTTCGTTCCCTGATTATGTTTTTGTGGCTTCTAAGCTGTTTGTTCCAGGCTTCCTCCTGATCCTTTCTCTCTATCTGTTTGTCCTCCAGATCACTAATTCATTCTTCTGTCTCAGTTACTCTAGCTTTGAGAGAACTTAGATTAGATTGGAGCTCTTTTAGAGCATTGGGAAGCTCAATCTCTGCTAGCTTTCAGCTCTTCCCTAATATTGTAAACATGATCTCTGGTCGTTTTCAGTTCGGCCCTAATCAATTCCATTTGGTCACCCATGGCTTTCTCCAACCTAGCTATTCTTAGATAATTGCTAGCCTGAATTCTCTTTCCGACATATTGTCTATGTTGATAGCCTTTAGCTCTGTTGCAGAAGATCCATCCTCTGTATTTTTCTTCTGTTGGGCATTCCTCCTCCTAGACATTTTGGTGAGAGATTGCTGAACAGGTTAGCTGGGTGTATCGACTGTAGTGCAGTCCAGGTGCACCCTGGAATGCTTCTGAGCAATCAGCGTTCCCCACCCAAATGAGAGGAAAAAGAAAAGAAAAAGAAAAAAGAGAGAGGGAGAGAGACAGGAAAGAAAGGTGAGATAAAATGTGAAAGTTCAGCCCAAATGGGTCCCAAGATAAGATTTATGAAGTATACAAACAGACACAGACAAACAAAAAGACTGATAAAAGTATATGACAAGAGAAAAAATTATATATATATATATACATATATATGTATATATATATATATGCAAATAAAGGAAGAACCTCGTCAAAAAAAAACCTGAGTGTAAGATTTATATACTATCAGGACAAACACAAAAACACAGAAATACTGGTGGAAGAAAAAGATGGGAGAGTGGTTGTGTGGTTGTAATTTCTCAGTGTGGGTGAGGAAGGTTGTTTTGATTCTTCCTGGATGTATCTTGATATTTTTGTTAAAGGACTCAACTTTCCTAAGATAAGGGAGGGATTAGGAATTGGTTTACCTATAGGGGTGGCATTGATTGGGGAAAGAGGATTACCTTGAAGTTTAACTCTATATGAATATTAGAAAATAAAAATTATAAAAGGAATAATCTAAACTAAACTAAACTAAAATTAAAAAAAAAAGAAATTTAAAAAATAGAAATACATAAGGAAAACACAGGTGTATATATTAAAAATTCAGGTTAGAAGGTTATTATGGAATTATGGAATTTGATGTACTGGACATCTCACTGTGACAGTATATAGGTTAAAAATTATCTATATAATAATAAAATAATAATAATAATAATAATAATAAATTAAATATATTCAAAAATGAGCCACAATATTGGGATCGAATTAATAATAAAAATTGTCCTATGAAGTAGTGGTGGTTGTTCTCTTGTCGTCTTTATTTTTTCCTTTCCTGGTTGGTTTTCTGGTGGAGGGGTCTGCCACGTGGGTTTTGGGTCAATGATGTTCTCTCAGTTAAGTCTGTCCACCCCGCTCAAGGGTGTGGGCTCTGAGGAAACTGTTTTTTTCAGGCTTTTTTTCTCTGGAGGCTTTTATATTTGCTCACTTTTGTTTTTCTCTCTTGCCTTGACTGCTTTTGATGGTTTTTGTAGGTTTAGAGGAAAGCAAACTGCACCCTGACCTCCCTCTCAGAGAGAAGCCTCAGTCTGACTGCAGAGCCCAAATAAATCCCCCCTTGTCCACTGGCAGAGCAGGTTCCCAGTCTCGGTCCCTGGGTACTTGGGATTTTTTGCTTGTATCCAAAACCATGGCAGCAGTGGCTGTCTGGGCAGCTCCAGACTACCAGAGAAGTTCCAAGCAGCCATTACACACTGAAATTTTCCCGCTGGCCCGGGCTGTGCCTGTTCTTTCTGGTCTGAGAGCACCCATCTGGCATTTGTGTGCACCTCTCAGGGGAGGCGCGGGGCCTGCCTCAGACTCTGATGGCACAGCAGGGCACTCGCATGGTGACTGAAAAAAGGCTGTGCTTCTGTTGGCTGGCCAGGCTCCCAGCCCCTCACGGGAGCCAGGCACCACGCATTCTCAGATGCGCTGGTGGTTCAGGGACCAAGACCTGGTTTCTTTGCCGCACTCTCTCTGGCTCTGCGCCAGGGTTGGCAGCTGTCCTGTGTCTGGTGACTTAAGCCCCGACCCTGACACCCCGATTCCCGCAATTCCCCCCCCCCCGGTGATCCTTTGCTCTTTTTGAGTGCTTTCTACCAGATTCCCGAATTAATGCTGGTCCCCAGGCGCAGGGCATTACTTTCCAATGGGTCTCCTCTGGTGGCTCCCTTCCCTTTTTGTTTATCCTCCGATATCAGTCCGACTTTCCCACTCCGCTGTAACTTCCCACTGGTGTCTTCTGCTCCAGTAGAGATCGAGACGTGTATAATTCTGATCTCAGGCTGATTTCGTGGGTGATTGGAGTTCTTTGGAAGGCAATCAGCTCACTTTCGGGTAAAGGTTGAATGAACACCTCCCCCTACTTCTCTGCCATCTTGTCTCCCCTTTATTTTTAATTTTTAAAAATTTATTCAAAAACCTCTGTAATGTTTTCCACAGGAGGTATACCAACTTACATTCCAACCAACAGTCAATGAGGGTTCCTTTTCACCACATACTCACCAACCCTTGTTATTTCTTATAATTTTAATTCTCTTTTCCATTCCCCTGATGATTACTGATGTTGAGGTTTTTGACTCATATGAAGAAGTTTTTGGAAAATATCTACTCATGTCCTCTATCTTTTGGTGTAGAGTTATGTGAGTTTTTAATGCACTTTGCATATTAACCACTTATTATATCATTTGCAAATTTCTGCTATTTGGTAGGTTGTATTTTTTTTGTTGTTGTTGTTTATGGTATCTTTCATTATACAAAACCTTTTTATTTTTGTGAGGTCTTAACAGTTTATTTTTGTTCTGGGGTTCCTTACCTTGGGAGACATAACAAGAAAAATGTTTTTATGGCCCCTATCTCAGCAATGCCTGCTCAGGTTCTCTTGTAGAATTTTTAAGGTATCAAGTCTCATATTTAGGATTTCAATTCATTTTGTATTTTCATTGTGTCTAGAGTTAGGTAGTGGTCCAGTTTTGTTTTGTTGCACATAACTGTCCAAATGTAGCTTCAACATTTGTTGAAGATACTTTATTTATTCCATTGTATATTCTTGCCTCTGTTGTCATACTTTAGTTGACCAAGTAATTGTGGATTTATTTCTGGACTCTGCTATTTCATTGATGTCTGTGCCTATTTCTGTGACACTCATCTACTTTCTTGTCTTACTCCTGATTTATAGTTTTTATTGCAATCTGGGAATGTGATACCTTCTGGTGTGTGCTTATTTTTCAGGATTGATTTAGTTATTCGTGGTCTTTTGTGGTTTTATATGAATTCTAGTATTATTTTTTTATTTTAGTATTAGTTTTCTTATGTGAAAAGTGCTGTTGGTCTTTTTATAGAATTTCACTGAGTCTGTATATTGCTTTGAACAGTGTGGTAAATTTAATAATATTTGTTGTTATTAACAAATAATATCATTTGGCTAATGGTATCATGATCAATGATATCAATGATATCATTGGAATATCTTTCTATTTTTACTTATGTCATCTTCCAGTGTTTTATAGTTCTAAGAGTACAGGTCACCTACTTTCTCAGTTGTTTATTCCTAGGTATTTCATTATTCCTGATGCAATTATAATTTTTTAAAAATTTACTTTCTGCCACTTATTTTATTTTTGGTATATTGAAATGTGACAAATAGTTGGGTATTAAGGTATCCTTTACATTTACTAAATGATTTATTATAATAATTTAATTAGAGTCTTTAATATTTATTTATAATAAATATTTATATTAAATATTAATTTTATTTGTTAGAGAAATACTAATTCATCTAATGAATTAAATTTATTTAATTAATTTATCTAATTTATTTATCACATTTATTTTATCTCTCTTAATTTATATGATAAATTAAATATTAATTTATTTATCAGAATCCTTAGAGAATCTATGTACACCATACTGTGTATAGTATTATGGCATTTGCAAATAGTAACATTTTATCTTCATCTACCAATATGAATGAATCATTTTTTTTTCTTGTCTCATTGCTGTGACTAGGATTCCAGTACCAGGTTGAATAGAAGTGAATTTGGACATCCTTGCCTTGTTCTTTTTATTTTATTTTTCACTTTTCATTGTTCTAAGATTCATTGTTTATACCCCACACCCAGTTCTCCATGCAATGCATACGCTCCTTAACACCCAAATTAAAAGAGAAGTTAACACTCCTTAACACAGGCTCATGTAACCCCTCAACCCACTCCCCTCCGAAACCCTCAGTTTGTTTCTCAGAGTCCACAGAGTATCATGATTCATTTACCCCTCTGATTTCCCCCAACCCCCTTCTTGTCTCCTTCTCCCAATGTCCTCAAGGTTATTACTTATGCTCCAAAAGTAACTAAAACCATATAATAATTGGCTTTCTCTGCTTGAATTATTTTACTCAGAATAATCTCCTTCAGTCCAAACCATGTTGATACAAAAGTTGGGTTTTCATCCTTTTTGATGGAGGAATAATATTCCATTGTATATATAGACCATGTCATCTTTATCCATTTATCTGCTGAAGGATATCTTGGCCCTTTCCACAGTTTGGCAATTGTGGCCATTGCTGCTATGAACATTGGGGTACAGATAGCCTTTCTTTTTACTGCATCTGTATCTTCAGGGTAAATACCCAGGAGTTCAATTGCAGGCTCATAGGGTAGCTCTATTTTTAATTTCTTAAGGAATCTTCACACTGTTTTCCAAAGTGGCTGCCCCCACTTGCATTCCCACCAACATTGTGACAGTTTCCCATTCTCTGCATCCTCTCCAACACTTATGGCTTACTGTCTTGCTAATTTTGGTCATTCTAACTGGTGTAAGGTGGTATCTCAATGTGCTTTTGACTTGAATCTCCCTGATGGCTAATGATGGTGAACAATTTTTCATGGGTCTGTTAGCCATTTGTATGTCTACTTTGGAGAAGCATCTTTTCATGTCTTCTACCCATTTTTTGACATGATCATCTGGTTTTTGAGTGTTGATCTTGAGAAGTTCTTTAAAGATCTGGGATTTCAGCCCTTAGTCTGTAGTGTCATATGTGAATATCTTCTCCCATTTTGTGGGTTGCCTCTTTGTTTTGTTGACCTTGTCTTGTTCTTGATCTTTGAGAAAAAGCTCTCAGTTTTTCACCATTGACTATAATGTTAGTTATGTTTTTCACATATAGACTTTGTTATGTTGTGGTATTTTCTCTTTATACCCACTTGTTGAAACATGATACCTCTCAAAAGCTTTCTCTTCATCTATTGAGGTAATCTTAGAATGTTTTATCCTCCATTTTGCTTATGTAGTGGATCCTGTTGGGCAATTAGAAAATACTGAGTCTCCTTTCAACCACAGAATAAATCTCATATGATCATGCTCAGTGATCATTTTAATAAATTGTTGTGTTTTTTTTGTTTGTTTTTTTGATGTTCTTCAGTGAAATTGGTCTGTCATCATTATTGTCATCTTTTTCTTCTTCTTCCTCTTTCCTCCTTCCTCTTTTCTTTCTTTCTTTCTCTTTGGGTTTTTTACCATAGTAATCTTGGCAGTATAAAATTATTTGGAACTTTATTCCTTTTCTATATTTTGGAATAATAAGGATAAAATAGATATTAAATCTTTAAATGTTTGATCAAATTAATCTATAAACCCATCCTCTCCTGGATTTTTAATTTTTGGTAGTTTTTTGATTCAATTCAATTCAATTTTTTTTTTACCAAATCAATTTTATCACTGGTAATGGGTCTGTTCAGATTTTATATTTCTACCTGACTTAGTTTTGAAAAATTATATTTCTCTAGTTTATCCTTTTCTTATAAGTTGTCCAGTTAGTGTTCATACACCTTCTTGTAGCATTCTCTTATAATCTTTTTTGTTTTTTTTTTTATTTTTCTATTTTGTCAGCTGTTTCTTCTCTTGTTTATGATTTTATTTTTTGGCTTATTTCTTTTTATTCTTAATGGATCTGGTTAAATGTTTATCAATTTTATTTACCCTTTCAAAGAATTAGCTCTTGTTTTCACTAATTATATGTACACATTTATATGCATTATAATACATAATTATATATAAAATTTTATATATATTTTCCCCAATGTCATTTATTTCTAGTCTGATTCTCATTATTTCCACTCTTCTATTCAACTTCAACTTTTCTTTTTCCTTTAGTTCCTTAGGTCTAAACTTTAGTGTTTGTTTGACTTTTCTCTTGATTCTTGAGGTAGGTCTATATCACTTTTTATTTTCCTCTTAACTGCTTTTGTTTCATCTCAAGATTTTGGACTACTGTATTTGTATTTTCATTTATCTTCATGTATATATTTATTTCTTCTTTGATTTCTTCATTGACCCAGTTGTTATGTATTAGTACATTTTTATTTAGCCTCCACTTTTCTTTTTTAAGATTTTTATTTACTTATTTATTTGAGAGGCAGAGATCACAAGTAGGCAGAGGGGCAGTCAGAGAGAGAGAGAGAGAGAGGAGGAATCAGGCTCCCTGCAGAGCAGAGAGTCCGATGTGAGGCTCAATCCCAGGACTCAGGGATCATGACCTGAGCTGAAGGCAGAGGCTTTAACCCACTGAGCCACCCAGGCGCCCCTAACCTCCACTTTTGTTTTTGGTGGTTGATTTCTAGTTTCATACCATTGCATTCAGAAAATATGCATGATATTATTTCAATCTTCTTAAATTTATTGATACTTGTTTTGTTGCCTAATTTGATCTATTCTGGAAAATATTCTTTTTTCCATATTTTTTTATTGAATTTGCTAATGTTACAGAGTTCTTGCAATACCAAAGTGCCTGAGAATTCAAGGAAAGAAATAGTACAGGGGTGCCTGTGTGGCTCAGTGGGTTAAAGCCTCTATCTTCGGCTCACTTCATGCTCCTGGGGTCCTGGGATGGAGCCCCATATCAGGCTCTCTGCTCTGCAGGAAGCCTGCTTTCCTTCCTCTCTCTCTGACTGCCTCTCTGCTTGCTTGTGATCTATGTCTATCAAATAAATAAATATATATATTTTTAAAAATAGTACAATGAACAGCATCACTCACCCATGATTCAGCATATTAAACTTGATTCAGAGTGCCTGGGTGACTCAGTGGGTTAAGCCTCTGCCTTCAGCTCGGGTCATGATCTCAGGGTCCTGGGATTGAACCCCACATTGTGCTCTCTGCTCAGCGGGGAGCCTGCTCCCCCCACCTGCTGTTCTGCCTACTTGTGATATATCTGTCAAATAAATAAATAAAATCTTTAAGAAAAACTTTATTCATGTGCAATTTTATAATTTTACAATCTTGAAAAGTTTTAACAGGAGTTAGAATTTTAAATCTCGTGCAGGTCTCCAGATTTCTAGTATAATATGATAATAAAATAAATGTTCCACATATTCATTTCAGTTCATTCCTCAATAACATAAACCCCAACAAAATTTTACAGGAAAAAATGCATACTTTTCATGGGAAATATGTGACTCGAGGTCCAAGAGGTTATTTGTTAATATTTTTGCTTCTGAAATGATGTCTTCTGTTTAACTAAGAATCCCTCGTTTCTTTCTTAATCATCCAACTTCTCCTTGGCTGACTCAGCTACTCACACCAATACAACAAAAGGAAGGCACCCTGCCTGCCACCTAAAACAATGCCAACATGTAATTTTTAGTTCTTAAAGGGGCCTCAGGAAATTACCCAGGATTACTGAAAAGTCTTTATATCTAATTAGATAGTCTGGTAATTTAGCGGTTTTGTACCTTTGGTTCAATAGAAATATTTCAAAGTGATATGCGACCACTTGATGCACAGTCAGGGTTTCTCTGTATTAAATACCTTTGCCAAATGCAGGAAGGAGCTGCAGATTTGCTACTGGCAAGAGTGAAGCAAGTGAGCAAGGAAAACTATACAGTGTAGGGGCATCTCCTAGGGGAGTTCAGTCTTGATGAAAGTGTCAGTGCAGCAATCCGTGCCTGGGAGGTTACAATATCTCCTGACCGGACCTGCATACCACATCTGGACCATGATGTTGAAGTTATTCTGGAGACTGGTCTATGTACACATGAACGGGGTGTGTGCTCTATTTTTTTAATTCTTTTTTTTTTTGATGGAATGTTCCATATATATCTGTAATGTCCATCTGGACTTATGCGTCCATCAAAGACATGGTTCCCTTACTGATTTTTCTGCCTAGTTGATTTACCCATTGATATTAGGGGGGTTAATAATCCCCTACTTTTATTGTGATACCATAGATTTCTCAGTTTATGTCTGTTAAAATTTTCTTTATGCATGTAGGTGCTCCAAAATTAGGGACATAGACATTTATAATTGTTATATCTTCTTGTTCAATTAACACTTTATCATTATGTGATGACATTCTTAGTCTCTCATATTACAAACTTTCTTTTGAAATCTATTTTTTTGTGGGATGCCTGGGTATCTCAGTTGTTTGAGAGCCTGACTTTGGCTCATGTTATGATCCTGTGTCCTGAGATCAAGCCATGTGTTAGACTCCCTGCTCAGTGGGAAGTCTGCTTTTCCATACCCCAAACCCTGCTTGTGTTCTCTCTTGCCATCTCTCAAATACATACATATCTACATACACACATACATATAGTCTACTTTTTTCTGATATATCTTGCTATTTCACATTTTGTTTTTGTTTCTTTGTTTCTATTTGCATGCTAAATGCTTTTCCACATCTTCTAATTTGGTTTTTCTGTGTCTTTAGGTGTGAGGGGAGTCCTGTAGGAATCATAGGTGGGTTGTATTTTTAATCCATTTCAGCACTGTTTTTTGATTGTAGAATCTAGGCTTTTGAAAAAGATTTTTATTTATTTATTTGATGCAGAAAGACCAAGGGTGGGGGTTGCAGCAGGCAGAGGGAGAGGGAGAAGCAGCTCCCACTCGGGAATGAGCCGAACATAGGGCTTGATCCCAGGACCATGGGATCATGACCTGAGCTGAAGGCAGACATTTAACTGGCTGAACCACCAAGGCATCCAACATCTAGGCTATTAACAATAAATACAATTTTGATATACATGTATTTATTGTCATTTTAAATATCCTGTTTGTTTTATAGTCCTTCCTGTTTCTTTCTTCTTTTCTTGTTCTCTTTCTTTGTGATTGAGGCATTACTATAGGATTATATTTGGCTGTCATAGGCATAATTTCATGTGTTTCTATTATAGGTTTTCTTTTTGAGGTTACTGTGAGGTTCATACATAACATCTGTAAGTCCATTCTAAGTGGTCTACGTTAAGTTGATGCACAATTAAATTCAAACACTTGACTTAAAATCTTCCTTTTTATAATTTTGTCCTCTACATTCTATGTATATGCTGTCTTGTATTACACCTAGTTATAACCTCCACCTTTCTACTTAAAGAAGTACTTTTGGCTTCTGAGTAGTACAGTCAAGTTAAGCTCAGGTCATGACCTCAGGGTCATTAGATCAAGACACTCATCAGACTCCTTGCTCAGCATGCTGCTTGCTTAGGATTCTCTGTCTCCATCTCCTTCTGCCCTTCCCCCTGTTCATTATCTCTCTTTCTAAAAAATAAATAAATTACATATATATATATATGTATATATGTATATATGTATATATATATACATATATACATATATACATATATATATATAGTCCCTGTAACTTTCTTGTAGGCCTGGTTTTGTGATAATAAGATCTTTAAATTTTCGTTTGGGGAAAAATGTTTCCTTTCTTCAATTCTGAATGATAATCTTTCAGTGTAATGTATGCTGAGTTATAGTTTGTGTTGATATGTTTTCCCCTATGCACTGAGTATGTCATGCTATTGCCTTTGGACTTATAAAGTTCTTGCTAAAATATCAGCATATCACTTTTGCATGTGACATTTTGCTTATGTCTTGCTGGTTTTAAAATTCTATCTTTATTTTTATCTTTAACCTTTTGCATTTTAGTATTATGTGTCATGGTGTAGACTTCTTTGGGTTCCTCTTTACTGGAGCTCTTGTACTTCTTCACCTGGATATATATTTTAAACCCTAGGTTAGAGAATTTTTCAGCTATCATTACTTCAAATACGTTTTCTGTCTTCTTTTCTTGTTCTGGGACCCTTATAATGCAAATGTTTGTTTGCTTGATATTATCTAAAAAAACATTTAAATAATCTTTATTATTTAAAAAATATCAGTGTCCAAGATATTACTGCTTATGCTTTCTTTTAAGAATTTTATGATTTCAAGTCTTAAATATCAGTATTTAACCATTTCGAGTTTATGTTTGTATTTGGTGTTCAAATGGTCTGAATTCATGCTTTTGTCTATCCACTTTCCCAATGGCATTTATTTTGAGATTTCTTTTCCCCCTTGTACAATCTTGCCTTTGTCAGAGATTAATTAACCTCATAATTATGGGTTTAATTCTGGGTTATTTTGTTCTATTGTGTCTATTTCTGTGCTGGTATCTTACTGTTTTTGTTTGTTTATTTGTTTGTTTTGTTTTGTTTTGTTTTACTATGTTATCTTTTTTTTAATTTTAAGATTTATTTATTTATTTGACAGACAGAGATCACAACTAGGCAGAGAGGCAGGCTGAGAGAAAGGAGGAAGCAGGCTTTCTGATGAACAGAGAGCTTGGTGCGGGGCTCAATCCCAGGACCCTGAGATTATGACCCAAGCCGAAGGCAGAGGCTTTAACCCACTCAGCCACCCAGGCACCCCCATACTGTTTTGATTACAGCTGTGTTTTGGTAGATCTTGAAATATGATATCACCAGATTCATTCTTCTTCCTCAAGATTGCTTTGGATCTTCAGAATCTTGTGGTTTCATATAATTTTAGGATTATTTCTTCTATCTTTTTGAAAAATGCTGTTGGGGTTTTGTTAGGAATTGCATTAAATCTGTATATTCCTTTGGGTAGGATTGACATTTTAATTATATTTGTTCTTCTAATCTATGAGCATGGAATGTCTTTCCATTTCTCTGTGTCATCTTCTATTTCTTTCATCAGTGTTTTATGGTTTCAGAGTATGGGTACTTCACCTCTTAGTTTAGGTTTATTCCTAAGAATTATTTTGGGTGTAACTGTAAATGGGATTGCTTTCTTAACTTCTCTTTCTGTTTCATTATTACTGTTTGGAAATGCAACTGATCTGTGAACATTGTTTTTGTTTCTGGTAACTTTACTGAATTAATTTATCAGTTCTAGTAGTTTCCTGGTGGAATCTTTTGTCTTTTCTATATGGAATATCATGCCATCTGCAATTAGTGCTTTACTTCTTTATTATTTGGGTGTTTTTTCATTACTTTTTGCTCTCTGATTGCTGTGGCTAAGACTTTCAGTCCTATATTGAATCAAAGTGCTGAGAGGGGACATACATGTCTTATTCTTGACCTTTGGGGAAATTCTTTCAGTTTTCCATGATTGAGTATGATGTTTGCTCTCTGTTTTTTATGTATGCCCTTTATTATGTTGTTGTATATTTCCTCTAACTCAACTTTGTTGAGAATTTATATTATAAATGATATTGTAATTTGCCAAATGTTTTTTGTGGATCTATTAAAATGACCATGTATTTTTAACTTCCATTTTATTGATGTAATATATAACATTAGCTGATTTGCAAATATTGAATCACATTTGCAACCTAGGAATAAATCATATGTGATCATGGTGAATGATTCTTTTAATGTATTGTTGGATTCAGTTTGCTAATATTTTGTAGACAATGTTAGTATCTATGTTCTTCACAAATATTGGCCCATAGTTTTGTTGTTGATTTTGTTGTTATTGGTGTGTGTGTGTGTGTATGTGTGTGTATCTGGTTTGGCTATCAGGGTAATTCTGTTCTCATAGAATTAATTTGGGTAAATGCCCAGTAGTGCAAATGTAGTTATCTGAAGGGACGTGTGCACCCAAATATTGATAGCAATGACCACAATAGCCAAACTATGGAAAGAACCTAGATGCCCATCAACAGATGAATGGGTAAAAAAGTTGTGGTATATATATACAAGGAAATACTATGCAGCCATCAAAATCGCTGAAATCTTGCCATTTTCAATGATGTGGATAGAACTAGAAGATATTATGCTAGTCAATCAGAGGATATTATGCTATTGTCAATCAGATAAAGACAATTATCATATGATCTCTCTGATATAAGGAATTTGAGAGGTATGGCAGGTGGCCGTGAGGGGAATGGAGGGAAAAATGGAACAAGATGGGAAAGAGGAGGAGGACAAAAGATAGACTCTTAATTTCAAGAAAAAAAAAATCACGAGGATTTCTGGAGGTGAAAGGGTTGGGAGGAATGGGGTGGCTGGTTGATAGATATTGGGGAGGGTATGTGCTATGGTGAGTGCTGTTAATTGTGTTACACTGATGATTTACAGACCCTGTATTCCTGAAACAAATATGTTAATAAAAACAATTAAAATAAAATAAAATATAGCACATAGAAAGAATGAATTTGGAAGCTTTTATTTCTCTTCTAGTACTTGAGATAGTTTGAGAAGAACTGAACTTGACTCATCTTTAAGTGTTTGGTAGGATTTGCCTGTGAAGCCATCTGGTCCTGGCCTTTTTTAGGAGTTTAGTGATACTAATTCAGTGTATTTGCTGGTAGTTCATCTTTTCAAATGCTCTATATCTTTCTGTATCAATTATGGCAGTTTATATGTCTCTAGAAACTTATCTGTATCTTCTAAGTTTTTAGATTTGTTGGCATATATATTTTTATAGTTTACCTTGGAAATTTTTATATTTCTGCACTGCTGGTTGTTAATTTTCCTCTCTCATTTGTGATTTCATTTATTTGAGTCCTTCTCTTTTACTTCCTGATAATTTTGGCTACGGGTTCATCTATTTTCCTTATTTTTTTTTTTCAAAGAACTGAGTTATGGTTTCATTGATGTTCTATCATTTGTTTGTCTTTTAATTTGTATATCATTTATTTCTCTTCTGATCTTTATTATTTTCTTTCTTCTGCTGGCTTTGTGTTTTGTTTGCTGTTCTTTTTCTAGCTCCTTTAGGTGTAAGGTTACATAGTTTATTTGAGATTTTTTCTTATCCTTGAGGTAGCCTCGTATTTGTATAAACTGCCCAATTAAGAACATTTTTGCTGCATTTCAAATGTTTTTCGCCGTTTTGTTTTCATTCTATTTACTTCCATGAATTTTCATTCTCTTATTTCCTGATAGCATTTTACTTTAACTTCTATGTATTAGTGCTCTTTCCAAGATTTTTTTTTTTTGTGGTTGATTAGTAGCTTCACAGCATTATGTCAGAAAAGACACATGGAATGATTTTGATCATTTTTACTTGTTGGGGCTTGTTATGTGCACTAACATGTGATCAGTTCTGGACAATATTGCATGTGCACTTGAAAAAGGTGTGTGTTTTTCTATTTTAAGATAGACTGTTCTCAATAAATATGCTAAATCTGTGTGCTTCAGTATGTCATTAAAATGTTTTTTTTTTCCTTGTTGATTTTCTGATTTAAATATCTGTTTTTTGGTATAGTGTATTAATGTCCCCTATTATTGTATTATTATCATTTACTTCCCTTATGTTTGTACTTAACTGTTTCATGTATTTGGATCTTTCCATGTTGGGTGCATAAATATTTACAATTGTTATATCATCTAATTGGATTGTCTCCTGATGACTATTTAGTGTTCTTCTTTGTTTCTTCTTACAGTTGTTAGTTTAAAGTCTATTTTGTCTGATATAAGTATTGTTACTGTGGCTTTGTTTTGATATTGACATTCATTATAAACGTTCCTCCATCCTCTCACTTTTTTTTTTGGTTTTATTATTTTTCTGTATTGAGTTCCCATTTTCAATTTCATCAATTTCTGCAGAAAATATTCATTTTTTCTTTCTTTCATATTGAAAAATATATATATATATATATATATATATATATATATATATATATATATTTATTTATTAAAATTTATTTTCAGTGTTCCAGAATTCATTGTTTATGCACCACACCCAGTGCTCCATGCAATACATGCTCTCCATAATACCCACCACCAGGCTCACCCAACTGTCCACTCTATCCCCTCAAAAACCCTCAGTTCCTTTCTCAGAGTCCACAGTTTCTCATGGTTCATCTCCCCCTCCAATTTCCCCAACTCACTTCTCATCTCCAACTCCCAATGCCCTTCATGTTATTCCATATGCTACACAAGTAAGATAAACTATATGATAATTTACTTTCTCTCTTGAACTATTTCACTCAGCATAATCTCTTCCAGTCCCATCTATGTTGCTACAAAAGGTGCGTGTTCATCCTTTCTTTTTTTTTTTATTTTTTATTTTTTATAAACATATAATATTTTTTTTTCCCCAGGGGTACAGGTCTGTGAATCACCAGGTTTACACACTTCACAGCACTCACCAAAGCACATACTCTTTCCAATGTCCATAATCACACTCCCCTTCTCCCAACCACCCCCCCCAGCAACCCTCAGTTTGTTTTGTGAGATTAAGAGTCATTTATGGTTTTTCTCCCTCCCAATCCCATCTTGTTTCTTTTATTCTTCTCCTACCCCCTTAAGCCCCCATGTTGCATCACCACTTCCTCATATCAGGGAGATCATATGATAGTTGTCTTTCTCCACTTGACTTATTTCGCTAAGCATGATACACTCTAGTTCCATCCACTTTGTCGCAAATGGTAAGATTTCATTTCTTTTGATGGCTGCATAGTATTCCATTGTGTATATATACCACCTCTTCTTTATCCATTCATCTCTTGATGGACATCTAGGTTCTTTCCATAGTTTGGCTATTGTGGACATTGCTGCTATAAACATTCAGGTGCACATGCCCCTACGGGTCACTACGTTTGTATACTTAGGGTAAATACCCAGTAGTGCTATTGCTGGGTCATAGGGTAGTTCTATTTTCAATATTTTGAGGAACCTCGATGTTGTTTTCCAGAGAGGTTGCACCAGCTTGCAGTCCCACCAACAGTGTAGGAGGGTTCCCCTTTCTCTGCATCCTCGCCAGCATCTGTCATTTCCTGACTTGTTAATTTTAGCCATTCTGACTGGTGTGAGGTGATATCTCATTGTGGTTTTGATTTGTATTTCCCTGATGCCGAGTGATATGGAGCACTTTTTCATGTGTCTGTTGGCCATCTGGATGTCTTCTTTGCAGAAATGTCTGTTCATGTCCTCTGCCCATTTCTTGTTTGGATTATTTGTTCTTTGGGTGTTGAGTTTGCTAAGTTCTTTATAGATTTTGGATACTAGTCCTTTAGCTGATATGTCATTTGCAAATATCTTCTCCCATTAAGTCAGTTGTCTTTTGGTCATCCTTTCTGATGGAGGAATAATACTCCATTTATATATAAACCAGATCTTCCTTCTCCATTCATTTGTTGAAGGGAATCTTGGCTCTTTCCACAATTTGGCAACTGTTTCCATTGCTGCTATGAATATTGGGGTACAGATAGCCCTTCTTTTCACTGCATTTGTATCTTTTGGCAAATCACAGGTACTACCATGCAGGTTCATAAGGAAACTCTAGTTTTAATTTCTTAAGGAATCTCCATACTGTTTTCAAAAGTGACTGCACAAGTTTGCACTCCCACCAATAGTGTAAGAGTGTTCCCCTTTGTCCACTTTCTCTCCAACGTTTGTTGTTTACTGCCTTGTTAATTTTGGTCATTCTAACTAGTGTAAGATGGTATCCCAACTTGGTTTTTATTTGAATGTACCTGAAAGCTAATGATAATGAAAACTTTTTCATGTGTCTGTTAGCTTTTGTATGTCTTCATTGGAGAAGTGTCTGTTCATGCTTTCTGTCCATTTTTTTTACTTGATTATCTGTTTTTTGTGTGTTAAGTTTAAGGATATCTTTATAGATCTTGGATATCATCCTTTTGTCTGTATTTCACTTGTGAATATATTCTCCCCATCCCCTCACTTTTAATCTGCAGATGTGTTCTGGTCTTAAATAAGTACCTTGTAGGCAAGATATAGATGGATCCTATTTTGTTTTGTATTGTTTAATCTCCTCAGTCATCCTGTGTCTTTCGACTGGAACATTTATTCTATTTATATTCAAGTAATTATTGATAGACATGTGTTTAATGTCATTTAGTTACTTCTTCGTGATTGCTTCTAAATATTATTTGAGATCCTTTCATCTTTTGCTCTCTTTTATGTTTTGCTGGTTTTCTTTTTTGGTATGCTTGGATTTTTTTCTCCTTATTCTTTCCATATTTATTAATAACTATTGATTCGTGGTTACCATTATGGTTTTTTCAATTTTTAATTGTTATTTTTAATTTAAATTCAGCTTAATTAACATATAATATATTATTAGTTACAGAGGTAGAATTTAGTGACTCATCTGTTGCTTATACAACCAGTGTTCATTACATCAAGTTCCCTCCTTAATGTCTCCATCCAGTTACTCCATCTCCCTATCAAGTTCCCCTCTAGCAACCCTCAGTTTATTTCTTAGAGTTAAGAGTCTCTTATAGTTTGTATCCCTGTCTATTTTCATTATTTTACTTCTCTCCTATGTTTATCTGTTTTTTTCATAAATTACACATTCAGGTGAAACTACATGATAATTTTCTTTACCTTACTGACTTATTTCCCTTAGCATAATACCCTCTAATTCCATACACGTTATTGTAGATAGCGAGATTTCATTTTTTCGATGACTGACTAATATTTTGAAAGCTGAGTAATGGAATAATACAATATTCCATTGCACATACACCATATCTTCTTTATTCATTCATCTGTTGATGGGTATTTGAACTCTTTCTACAGTTTGGCTATTGGGTGCATTGCTGGTATAAACATTGGGCTGCAGGTGCCCCTTTGAACCACTATGTTTTTATCCTTTGGATAAATACCTAATAGTGCAAATGTTAGGTTGTAGTTTGGCTTTATTTTCAATTTTTAAATATATTTTTTAATTTTTTTGTAAACATATAATGTGTTATTAGCTCTAAGAGTACAGGTCTGTGAATTGCCAAGTTCACACACTTGACAGCACTCACCATAACACATACCCTTCCCAATGTCATAAACCCACCACCCTCTCCCTACCCTCCTCTCCCCCGCCCCCTTCAGTTTCTTTTGTGACATTAAGAGTCTCTTATGGTTTGCCTCCTTCCCAAACCCATCTTGTTCCATTTATGCATTTCCTACCACTCAAACTCCACATGTTGCATTTTCACTTCCTTATATCAGGGAGATCATATTATAGTTGTCTTTCTCCAATAGACTTATTTTGCTAAGCATAATACCCTCTAGTTCCATCCATGTTGTCACAAATGGCAAGACTGCATTTCTTTTGATGGCTGCATAGTATTCCTATATATATATACCACCTCTTCTTTATCCATTCATCTGTTGATGGACATCTAGGTTCTTCCCATAGTTTGGCTATTATGGACATTGCTGCTATAAACATTTGGGTGCATGTGCCCCTTCAGATCACTATGTTTGTATATTTAGGGTAAATACACAATAGTGTAATTGCTGGGTTGTAAGGTAGATCTATTTTCAACTTTTTGGGGAACCTCCATGCTGTTTTCCAGAGTTGTTGCACCAGCTTGCGTTCCCACCAACAGTGTAGGAGAGTTCCTCTTTCTCTGCATCCTCGCCAACATCTGTCATTTCCTGACTTGTTAATTTTAGCGATTCTGAATGGTGTAAGGTGGTATCTCATTGTGGTTTTGATTTGTATTTCCCTGATGCCAAGTGATGTGGAGCATTTTTTCATGTATCTTTTGGCCATCTGGATATCTTCTTTGCAGAAATGGCTGTTCATATTCTCTGCCCATTTCTTGACTGGATTATTTGTTTTTGGGGTGTTGAGTTTTATAAACTCTTAATAGATATTGGATACTAGACGTTTATCTGATATGTCTTTTGCAAAAATCTCCTCCCATTTTGTCAGTTGTCGTTCCGTTTTGTTAAATGTTTCGTTTGTTGTGGAAAAACTTTTGATCTTGATGAAGTCCCAATGGTTCATTTTTGCCCTTGCTTCCCTTGCCTTTGGTGATGTTCCTAGGAAGAAGTTGCTATGGCTGAGGTGGCAGAGGTTGATGCCTGTGTTCTACTAAAGGACTTTTTTCTTTTCATTTTTCAAGTTATATTCCTTTCCTTTGACTGGTTTTTCTCCTATGATTTAGGTTTTATTATTTTTTTATATAAAGAGATTTATTTGAAATAAATAAATGGCTCACATAGTTATAAAAATTGACAGCTCCAAATTCTTTTTTTTAGTTGTTGATTTTTAATTCAGCACTTAAAATAAATATTTAAGGGTCAAATGTAAATACATGTCAGTTAATGGACATGCCCCATGGCTCACAAAAGTTTGCAAACCTCTGGAGTGACTTTTTTGTTTGTTTGTTTTTTGTTTTTTTTCTTTTCAATGTAACAGTATTCATTGTTTTTACACCACACCCAGTGCTCCATGCAATACATGACCTCCCTAATACACACCACTTGGTTCCCCCAACCTCCCACTCCACGCCCCTTCAAAACACTCAGGTTGTTTTTCAAAGTCCAAACTCTCTCATGGTTCACCTCCCCTTCCAGTTTCCCTCAGCTCCTTTCTACTCTAAATCTCCCCATGTCTTCCATGTTATTTGTTATGCTCCACAGATAAGTGAAGCCATAAGATAATTGGCTATACCTCCTTGACTTATTTCACTCAACATAATCTGTTCCATCCCCATCCATGTTGTTACAAAAGTTGGGTATTCATCCTTTCTGATAGAGGCATAATACTCTATAGTGTATATGAACCACATCTTCCTTATCCATTCGTCCATTGAAGGGCATCTTGGTTCTTTCGACAGTTTGGCGACCGTGGCCATTGCTGCTATAAACATTGGGGTACAGATGGCCCTTCTTTTCACTACATCTGTATCTTTGGGGTAAATACCCAGTAGTACAATGGCAGGGCCATAGGGAGGCTCTATTTTTAATTTCTTGAGAAATATCCACACTGTTCTCCAAAGTGGCTGAACCAACTTGCATTCACACCAACAGTGTAAGAGGGTTTACATTTCTCACATCCTCTCCAACACATGTTGTTTCCTGTCTTGCTAACTTTGGCCATTCTAACTGGTGTAAGGTGGTATGTCAAATAAATAAAATTATGAATGAAAAGGAACAGATAAAAATTAACACCAAGGAAATAGAAACAATCATCAGAAGTTATTAGCAACAGTTATATGCCAATAAGCTAAGCAACCCAAATGAAATGGATGCATTTCTGGAAAACTATAAACTCCCAAAATTGAACCAGGAAGAAATCATCAACTTGAATAGACCACTATCTAGTAACGAGATTGAAGCAGTGATCAAAAACCTCCCAAAAAACAAGAGCCCAGACCTGAGGGATTCACTGGGAAATTCTAGAAAACTGTCAAAGAAGAAATAACACCTATTCTCTTGAAGCTGTTTCAAAAAATTGAAGCAGAAGGAACACGTCCAGACTCTTTCTATAAAACCAGCATTACCCTGATCCCTAAACCAGGCAATGACCCCACCAAAAAGGGGAATTTCAGACCAATATCACTGATGACAATGGCTGCTAAGATTCTCAACAAGATCCTAGCAACCAGAATGCAACAGCACATTAAAAAGATTATCCTCCATGACCAGGTGGGATTAATCCCTGGGCTACAAGGATAGTTTAACATTTGCAAATCAATCAATGTGATAGAACAAATCAATAAGAGAAGTGAGAAGAACCACATAGTGCTCTCAATTTATATAGAAATAGCATTTGATAAAATCCAGTATCCGTTCCTGATTAAAATGCTTCAAAGTATAGGGATCGAGGGAATATCCCTGAACTTTATCAAATCTATCTATGAAAGACCCACAGCACATATTATCCTCAATGGGAAAAAGCTTGCAGCCTTCCCAGTTTGGACTAATACCCAACTTTTGTAGCAACATGTACGGGATTGGAACAGGAACAAGACAAGGATGCCCATTCTCACCACTCTTGTTCAACATAGTATTAGAAGTACTAGCAACAGCAATCAAACAACAAAAAGACATAAAAGGTATCCGAATTGGCAATAAAGAAGTCAAAATCCCTCTCTTCGCAGATGGCATGATTCTTTATATGGAAAACCCAAAAGACTCCACCCCCAAACTACTAGAACTCATACAGCAATTCAGCAACGTAAAAGGATACAAAGTCAATGTGCAAAAATCAGTGGCTTTCTTATACACTAACAATGAAAATACAGAAAGGGATATCAGAGAATCGATTCCATTTACTATAGCACCAAGAACAATAAGATACCTGGAAATAAACATAACTAAAGATGTAAAAGATCTCTACTCTAGGGACTACAGAACACTCATGAAAAAAATTAAAGAAGACACAAATGATGGAAGACCATTCCATGCTCTTGGATTGGAAGAATAAACATTGTGAAAATGTCTATATTGCCAAGAGTAATCTATACTTTTAATGCCATTCCAATCAAAATTCCAGCAGTATTTTTCAAAGAGCTGGAGAAAATAATCCAAAAATTTGTATGGAATCAGAAGAGACCCCAAATTGCTAAGGAAATGTTAAAAAGAAAAACAAATCTCGGGGCATCACATTACCCAATATCAAGCTTTATTACAAAGCTGTGATCACCAAGACAGCATGGTACTGGCACAAAAACAGACACATAGACCAGTGGAACGGAGTAGAGAGCCGAGATATGGACCCTCAACTCTATGGCAAATAATCTTAGACAAAACAGGAAAAAAATATACAGTGGAAAAAAGACAGTCTCTTCAATAAATGGTGCTGGGAAAGCTGGGCAGCTATATGCAGAAGAATGAAATTCGACCATTCTCTTGCACTGTACACAAAGAGTAACTCAAAATGGGTAAAATACCTCAACGTGAGGCAGGAATGCATCATAATCCTAGAGGAGAACATAGGCAGTAACCTCTTGATATCAGCCACAGCAACTTCTTTAAAGATATTTCTCCAAAGGCATAAGAAACAAAAGCAAAAATGAACTTTTGGGACTTCATCAAGATCAAAAGCTTCTGCACAGCAAAGGAAACAGTCAACAAGACAAAAAGGCAACCCCTTGAATGGGAGAAGATATTTGCAAATGACAGTACATACAAAAGGTTGATATCCAGGATCTATAAGGACCTCCTCAATCTCAACACACACAAAACAGATAATCATATCAAAAAATGGGCAGAAGATATAAACAGACACTTCTCCAACGAAGACATACAAATGGCTATCAGACACATGAAAAAAAAAATGTTCATCATCACTAGCCATTAGGGAGATTCAAATTAAAACCATATTGAGATACCACCCTCCTCAATTTTGATGGATTCTTTTTCAATTTTGATGGGTGGATTTTGATGGATTCCTTTCTCACATTAAGGTCTTTCATCCATTTAGAGTTTGTTTTCATGTGTGGTGTAAGGAAATGGTCCAATTTCATTTTTCTTCATGTGCCTGTCTAATTTTCCCAACACCATTTGTTGAAGAGGCTGTCTTTTTTCCATTGGGCATTTTTTCCTGATTCGTCAAAGATTAGTTGACCCTACAGTTGAGGGTCTATTTCTGGGCTCTCTATTCTCTTCCATTAATCTACGTTCTGTTTTTGTGCCAGTACCATACTGTCTTGATAATGACAGCTTTGTAATAGAGCTTGAAGTCCGGAATTGTGATGCCACCAACTTTGGCTTTCTTTTTCAATATTCATTGGTCTATCCAAGGTCTTTTCTGTTTCCATATAAATTTTAGGATTATTTGTTCCATTTCTTTGTAAAAAATTGATGGGATTTTGGTAGGGATTGCATTTAATGTGTAGATTGCTTTAATTAGCTTAGGCATTTTCACAATATTTGTTCTTCCAATCCAGGAGTATGAAACATTTTTCCATTTCTTTTTTTTTTCCTAATTTCTTTCATGAGTACTTTATAGTTTTCTGAGTATACATTCTTTGCCACTTCGGTTAGGTTTATAGCTAGGTATCTTATGGTTTTGAGTGCAAATGTAAATGGGATTGACTCTTTAATTTCTCTTTCTTCTGTCTTGTTGTTGGTATAAAGAAATGCAACTGATTTCTGTGCATTGATTTTATATCCTGACACTTTACTGAATTGCTGTACAAGTTCTAGCAGATTTGGAGTACAGTCTTTTGGGTTTTCCACTTATAGTATCATATCATCTGCAAAGAGTGATAGTTGGACATCTTCTTTGCTGATTTGGATGCTTTAATTTCTTTTTAATTTCTGATTGCTGAGGCTAGGACTTCTAATACTATATTGAATAGCAGTGGTGATAATGGACATCCCTGCACTGTTCCTGACCTTAGAAGAAAAGCTCTCAATTTTTCTCCATTGAGAACATTTGTGGTGGGTTTTTCATAGATGACTTTGATAATACTGAGGTTTGTGCCCTCTATCCCTACACTTTGAAGAGCTTTGATCAGGAAGGGATGCTGTACTTTGTCAAGTCTTTTTCAGCATTTATTTAGAGTATCATATCGTTCTTGTTTTTCTTTTATTAATGTATTGTATCACATTGATTGATTTGCGGATATTGAACCAACCTTGCAGCCTTGAAATAAATCTCACTTGTTCATGGTGAATAATCCTTTTAATGTACCATTGGATCTTACTGGCATGTATTGTCATGAGAACTTTTGCATCTGTGTTCATCAAGGATATTGGTCTGTAATTTTCTTCTTTGATGGGATCCTTTATTTTCAATTTTTTGAGGAATCTTTATACTGTCTTCCATAGTGGCTTCACCTTTTTGCATTCTTATCTAAAGTATAAGAGTGTTCCCCTTTTTCCACAACCCTGCCAACATCTCTTTTTTCTTGAATTATTCATTTTAGCCATTCTGACTGATGTAAGATGGTATGTTAGTGTGTTTTTTATTTGTATTTCCTGATGTCAAGTTATGTTGATCATTTTTTCATGTGTCTGTTGGCCATTTGTATGTTTCCTTGGAAAACTGTCTGTTTATTTTTTCTGCCCATTTCTTGACTGAATTATTTCCTTTTAGTCATGTTGAGTTTGATATGTTCTTCATAGATTTTGGATAGTAGCCCTTTATCTGATAAGACACATACAAATATATTCTCTCATTTTAGTTCCTTCCTTTGCTATGGAAAAGCTTTTTATCTTTTTGAAGTCTCAATAATTGTGGTTGTTTTTTTTTTCCTTTACCCTTGAAGCTATGTATAACACCTTCTACATATAGCCGTCTATATTAAATGATGGTTGCTTAAGTTCAAACCTATTCTATTGTCCTCTCCCCTTTACACTTTAAGTATATGGTGTATTATTTTGTATCATTAGATTTTGTGAGTACCTGAATTGATATTTCACAAAAATACTTATATTTTTCTGCTCTTATGTGCTGTATATTTTGTACTCTCACGTATTTTCTTTCCTTTCCACTCAAATAACCCTAGCTACTATTTATTGCAGTGGTGGCTTAGTGATCCTGAACTCCTTTAGTTTTTGTTTATGTAAGAAAATTGCTGTCTCTCATATTCTGAATTATAGTGTTTCTGGATTGAATATTTTATCTTCAGATATCTCATTCAGCACTTTGAGTATAACATGCCATTTCCCACTGGACTGTAAAATTTCTGGCGAAAAATTCACTGATAGTCTCATGGGACTTCCTTTGTATATAATGGTCTTTTTTCTCTCTCCCTTTTTTCCTTCTCTTTTTGCTTTTTTAATTTCTTTTTCCTTTAACACTACTGCCTGTCATATTTTTAAGACTTCATTTATTTTGAGAGAGAGTGCATGCAGGGGGGAGAGAAAGCAGAAGGAGGAGAGGGAGAATCTCAAGCAGGTTCCAAACCCAATGCAAAGCCTGACAGAGGGTTCAATCCCACAACCCTGAGATCAAAACTTGAGCTGAAATCAAGAGTGAGATGCTTACTGAACTGAACAACCCATGTGTCCTTACCCTTTGTCATTTTGATTGCTCTGTGTCTTTTTGTGGACCTCCTTGGGTTAAATTTTTTTTTCCTGTGGGATCTCTATGTCTCCTACTTCTGGATATCTGTTTCCTTTCACAGTTTAAGGAGATTTTACATTATTATTTGTTCTCATAAATTTTCTAACCCATTTTCTTTCTCTTCCTCTCCAAGGTTTGATTATGGAAGTGTTATTATACTTAATGGAATCACTAAATTCCCCAAATCTATTTTCATTTTACATATTTTTTTCTTTTATTTGTTTGGTTACTCTATATTTCACTGATACTTATTTTATTAATTCTTTATTTACTGAATCCAGACCCCCATTTATTCCATAAAGTGTATTCTTTTTTTTTCCATAGCATCCTTTGTTTATTCATACTGTAGCGCTTACCACACCATATTATAACTGCAATCTTTACTATTTTTAATTAATTTATTTATGTACAGAAAAACATTATTAATTATTTTTTCACCAAACCCAGTGCTCCATGCAATCTGTGCCCTCTATAATCCCCACCACCTGATACCCCAAACTCCCACCCCCCCACCACTTCAAACGCCTCAGATTGTTTTTCAGAGTCCATAGTCTCTCATGATTCACCTCCCCTTCCAATTTATCCCAACTCCCTTCTCTCTAACACCCCTTGTCCTCCATGATATTTGTTATGCTCCATAAATAAGTGAAACCATATGGTAATTGACTCTCTCTGCTTGACTTATTTCACTCAGCATAATCTCTTCCAGCCCCGTCCATGTTGCTACAAAAGTTGGGTATTCGTCCTTTCTGATGGAGACATAATACTCCATAGTGTATATGGACCACATCTTCCTTATCCATTCGTCCGTTGAAGGGCATCTTGATTCTTTCCATAGTTTGGCGACTGTGGCCATTGCTGCTATAAACATTGGGGTAGAGATGGCCCTTCTTTTCACGACATCTGTATCTTTGGGGTAAATACCCAGGAGTGCAATGGCAGAGTCATAGGGAAGTTCTATTTTTAATTTCTTGAGGAATCTCCACACTGTTCTCCAAAGAGGCTGCACCAACTTGCATTCCCACCAACAGTATAAGGGTTCCCCTTTCTTCACATCCCCTCCAACACATGTTGTTTCCTGTCTTGTTAATTTTTTCCATTCTAACTGGTTTAAGTTGATATCTCAATGTGGTTTTAATTTGAATCTCCCTGATGGCTAGTGATGAAGAACATTTTTTCATGTGTTTGATAGCCATTTGTATGTCTTGATTAGAGAAGTGTCTGTTCATATCTTCTGCCCATTGTTTGATATGTTTGCCTGTTTCGTGTGTGTTGAGTTTGAGGAGTTCATTATAGATCCTGGATATCAACCTTTTTTCTGTACTGTCATTTGCAAATATCTTCTCCCATTCCGTGGGTTGCATCTTTGTTTTTTTGACTGTTTCCTTTGCTGTGCAGAAGCTTTTGAATTTGATGAAGTCCCAAAAGTTTATTTTTTCTTTTGGTTCCTTTGCCCATAAAGTGTATTCTTAATTTTGTTTATCTGTGTTCTTTTTCTCAGATTGGTTCCTTTTAAGCTCTATGTTAAGGACCACACTGATGTCCTCCACTCTAGTCTCAAGTCTAGTAAGTATATTTATTATCATTAATATATGTTCTCTACCAAGGATGAGCTAAGGTGATGGAATTTTAAGAGTACTCATGGCTTGCCTCCTTCTTTGAACACAGCTAGATAAATATAATCATTCTGAATACTGAAGAAGTAAATCTGAGATCTGATAAGACAATGTGAACTCTTAGAATGAGTGAGGTTGCCACATCATGGAAGGTAGGAAATGCAGATACATGGTAAGGGGGAGAAACTGATAGCAGGTGCTCTGGAGGGGAGTCCTGGTCATGGAGACAAAACGGAGCACACAGGACATCACACAAGGAGAACAGTTTCCCACAGTCGTTGACCAGGAAAGGAAGAGAGGGTATGATATATGTGAGTTTTTGCAAACAACAGTGCTCAAATATTGGAGTTTTTTGGGTATACAGTGTGGCTGGTTTCGAGCCCTCTGAGCACTGCAGTGCTTCTGTAGAGAAGGCAGACAGGTAACACTGGGGGAGATAGTATGATCCGAGGATCACCAAAGATGTATTGGGAGAGATTGTTTCTTTTCTTGGAGGATATCTGAGAGCTGACATTGCCTCTCCAGGAGCAAAGAGCTGTGGGTGCTATTTCCCTCAGTGTAAATACACCAGTTGAGAGTGGCTAACCCAGACCCTGTTGTTTAGTTTCCTTTGCTCTAAATCTCATGTTCCTGCACTCTGGTGTGACTGCCTTTCTAGGTCAAATATGCATCAAACACAATATGGTAATGTCCTGACCCAGAAGACCAGCATGTATCTACAAATTACCACATCCTTAAAGTTTGGAGTTTTAAAATTCAACTGGCCTGGTTGGATGTAGGCCAAAGTGCACTGCACTGCTCCAGGAAGACAAACAACCCATAAACAGACATCATGAAAATGGTGATCTGAAAAATGTCTAGGATGAATGAGGTGAAATAATTTGCTTTTCATGGAGGTATTCCCTGAGAGTATCAAGCACAAACTTTATCTCCAGGAACAAAGGAACTGGCTGGCAACATATCTGTCCTCCATCCTTTAGCATAAAAAAAAAATCAGTAAATAGCACAAAGTCAACCCTGGCTGTTTCACCTGCTTGCACTAAGCCTTATTTCCCTGTGCTGTGCTGATAGTAGTTTTCTCAGTCAAGTGTGCTTAAGAATGAGTACAATGGTCCCCTCCCACAGAAGGAAAGCGTAAACCCTTGCAGACACCACATCTACTGACCACATAGTTCTTTAAGCTTCAGTTCTAGCAGAAATAGAATCATATCTCTTTTAAGAAGCTGACTAGAGCATATCTAGTTAAAATTTGCCAGACCCTGCACAAGGCCCAAACACTTGCTACTTCAGGTAAGGTGTAGCTCTGCTAATTACTCACATAAGGGATGGAGGAACCACAACACAAGAACAGAGTACATAAAGAACACACCAGAGACACATCTTGAAGTGCCAGGCCAAGAACATTAGAAGATCTCTTCTTCATAAAAACACTTTTCTCAGGAGCAGAAAACCTAAGATTCCTAACACAAAGAAGAAATTAACCTAAACAAATTTCTAAGATGGAGGAATTAATCTCTATCCTCAAACACACACACACACACACACACACACACACACACACACACACACGAAAAGGTCATAGCAAGATATCTAATTGAAACACATATAAATAATATTTGATCCAGAATTTATAACAATAATTAGAACACTTTCTGGGCTTGAGAAAATCATAGAAGATATCATGGATACTATTATCCCAGGGATAAAGGAGTTTAAACTGTATCTGTTGAAATGAAAAATGCAATAATCAAGATTCAAAACTGAAAGCATATAATGACCATGAAGATGGAAGATTCAGAAGAATGAATCAGTGTCATAGAAGATAGAATTGTAGGAAATGATAAAACTGACAAAAAAGTGGGAAAGAAAAATCTTGGGTCATAACAATAGACTTAGGGAACTCATTGGCTTTATCAAAGGTAATAATATTTATATTGTGGGGCGCCAGGAGAAGAAGAAGAAAAAGAAGAAGAGGAGGAGGAGGAAGAAGAAGAGGAGGAGGATAAGGAGGAGGAGGAAGAAGAAGAAGAAGAAGAAGAAGGAGGAGGAGGAGGAAGTGGAGGAGGAGGAGGAGGAGGAGAAAATTAAGAAGAAGAAGAAGAAGGAGAAGAAAAATAAGAAGAAGGAGGAGGAGAAAGAGGAGAAGGAGGAGGAGGACGATGAGGGAGAGGAGGAGGGGGATGAGGAGGAAGAGGAGGAGGTGGAGCAGGCAGTTAAGGAGGAAGAGGAGGACATAGAAGAGGGCAAAGGGTTTACTTGAGGAAATTACAGTTGAAGACTTCCCTAATCTGGGAAACAGACATCCAAATCTAGGAGACACAGAAACTTCTATCAAAATCAACAAAAGCAGGCCAGTGTGAAAATATTGTAGTTAAATTTTCATGTTATTACTAATGCTCCACAAATAAAGTGAAACCATGTGGTAATTGACACCGTCTGCTTGACTTATTTCACTCAGCATAATCTATAGCAACAGTGTCTTTAATAGCAAAAATATGGAAAGAGTCCAAAAGTCCATCAACAGATGAATGCATAAAGAATACCTATACATATCTACATATATCTATATCAGCTATATCTATATCTATATATCTTCTTAAATGTATATATACATAGTACTCAGCCACCAAAAACAATAGTACAATATACAAAAGGATAACACTCAGTCATCAAAAAGAATGAAATCTTGCCATTTGCAATGACATGGATGGAGCTGGAGTGAATTGTGCTAAGTGAAACTAGTCAGTCAGAGAAAGACAAATACCAAACCATTTCACTAATATATAGAATTTAAGAAACAAAATAGAGGGAACAAAGGGAATGAAAATGAAAAGATAGAAAGAGGTAGGGAAACCATAGAGACATAAACTAAGAGCTGTTGGAGGGGAGGTGAATGAGGGATGAGCTAAATTGGTGATGGATATTAAGGAAAGAATTTGTGATCAGCACTAGGTGTTATATGTTAATGATTAAACAGTAAACTGTATTCATGAAATTAATATTACACTATATGTTATAAATATGTTATACATACAACTAGTATTTAAATAAAAATTTTAAAACAAACAAGAAATGTCAGTAATTTAATTTTTGCAATATCAGTGAGGGTAGACAGTAATAGGTGCTGTTGTAATTTGCATTTTCCTTGAGATGACTGCTGTTGAACATCTTTGCATGTATTTGATACCTTTTTTATTAAGTGACTTCAAGTTATTTCTTCATTTTTGTTTTGTTATAAACTCTTTCGTTATAGACTCTTTTGTAATTGAAATTTAAGTATTGTTTATAATTATATATATAAAGTATATACTAGATATATGTTTTGGAAACCTTTGTCTCATTCTGTTGCTTCTCCCTTCATTTTCTTAACAATATCTTCTATGATAATTACAAACATTTTGACTATTTAGTAAGTCTTAAAATCAGTTAGTGGATTTAATCCAAATTTATTATTTTTATTTTCAAATTGTTTTAACAATAATAGATTTTTTGTGTATCCAGAAAAGTGCTAGAACTGACTTTTAAATTCCTATCCCAAAAAGAGACCTACAGAGATAATTTCAGAATTACAATGAATCCTTAATTGTAAATTTTCCATTAAAAAAACTTTTTATTCTGTTTCATTTACTTTTCACCCAATATTGTTGGAATTATTTTCCTGAAAATAGGATATTAAAATAAGCTGATAAAAACAAAATAAAGAGAAAAAACCCTTAAATATCTTGAAAAATTGGCTTTATAGGAATATAATAAATGATTTGAAATAATAGTCACAATCCTGGAAAACATTTTAAAATATTGCCAAATAGAAATTCTATATCCATGCAATATATACTTAAAAATCATATTTCTTTTTTAAAAAGAGAAATTTCCAGGGACACCTGGGTGGCTCAGTGAGCTAAAGTCTCTGCCTTCAGCTCGGGTCATGATTGCAGGGTCCTGGGATCAAGCCGCATATTGGACTCTCTGCTCAGCGGGGAGCCTGCTTCCTCCTCTCTCTCCCTGCCTCTCTGCCTATTTGTGATCTCTGTCTGTCATACAAATAAATAAAATCTTAAACAAATATATTTAAAAAGAGACATTTCTAAACACCTTAAATATAAAAGGAAATTTTTAAAAATTCAGTGTAGATAAAATCTTGTCTTCTATCACTTTAGAAGTTGATCTTTCCTAGATATTTTAACTTCATACCTAGAAACAAAGTGAATTAGCTGCAACATTACCCATAGCAGTACATTTTTGTAAGATAAGTTCATATTTATACATATTATAATAGCATATTTGGATGTATCCATATGTACATAAACATTCATATATTTAGAAGTAACATTTAAAAAGATTTATTTATAAAACAATAGGAAACATGAACTGCTCAGAAATAAATTTAATAGAAAATATGTAAAACTGATATGGCTAAAATGTTAAGAAGCTCTTCAACCCACTGAGCCACTCATTTGCCCCAGTCAGATGCTCTTGATATAAGAATATTTTTAAGAAATTCTATGTATACTTTTCATAGAAAGCCTTACTCTTATAGCTGTATTTCCCCTTCTTTTTACTTTTCTGGAATATTTCTTTATTTCTCCTTTATACATTTTTAGAGGGAAAGTGGGAGGGGCAGAGGAAGAGGGAGAGAGAGGCTCTCAAAAAACTGCTCACTTAGTAAGGAGCCCAACACAGCGCTCCATTTCACAATGCTAAGATCTTGACCTGAGTCAAGATAAAGTTTCAGACACTTAACCCACAGCCACCCATGCGTCCCAGTAATATATATTTTTTTCTTATAGTAATATTGATGCTTCCTAAATTAACAGCCATACATTATGATTCTCAATAAAAATATAAATTATGAAAATTTTAATTCTGCTCCCTTATTTAAAGTAAAAACTAATTTTCAAATATAACAAATTAATATTTTAAGAATATGACCCTATTAGCTATTAAAAGAGACTTAAATCATCTATCTTGGTACACTATTTTAAAAGATGAATGGATAAAAACACAATTATTTATAATTGGTTAAATATATGTGGGGATATAATACATGACTGTGAATTATTTTTTTACTTAATATTGAGTTAAATGTGTATTTACTTTAAAAAAATATTGTTTTATTAACAATATGCCACCATATGCCAGGTTACGACTCCACAAAAGACAAACGAATACTTCCTTAAGAAGTAAATAATGAGAACTGTGGAACAAAAATGTGAAATTGTTTAAAATATTTTGGAAGGAAATATTTCTTAAAAAGGCTCAAAATATAAATGAAACAAGTTGGGGTCAGAAGGGAGACAAATCATAAGAGACTCTTAATCTCACAAAACAAACTGTAAGTAGCCCAGGGGAGGGAGGTAGGGAGAAGGTGGTTGGGTTATGGACATTGGGGAAGGTATGTGCTACAGTTAGTGCTCTGAAGGGTGTAAACCTGGTGATTCACAGAACTGTACCCCTGGGCTAATAATACATTATATGTTAATAAAAAAAATATATATGTAAATCATATTAAACTGAAAATAAAAATATACAACTAAACAAAAACTAAATGTATTCTACTAGTTAAAATAAATGTTCTTAGTACATTGATTTTTAAAATCTGGGGAAGTATTTCCAACTCATATCACTGACAATGAGAAAATGTTTTATTGTTTTAAAAACAAACTGATATCGAAAAAATACAATAACAGCAGAAAAGTGAATAAAATATTAAGGGAGAAGGGGGACAAGATGGCGGGGGAGTTGGAGGAGGCGCCTTTTCAGCTGGTACCCCAAAGTGAGCTTATTACCTACCAAAGAACTCCATTCTCCCATGAAATCAGACTGAGATCAGAATTATACACGTCTGGATCTCTGCAGGGGCAGAAGACACCAGTGGGGAGGTAAAGTGGAGTGGGAACGGTGGACTGATATCAGAAGATAAACAAAAGGGGGAGGGAGCTACCAGAGGCGACCAGTTGGAAAGTAATACCCCAAAATGAGCGAGAATGCCCTGCGTCTGGGGACCATCAATAACTTGGAGACTTTTGAAAGCATGACAAAAGAGCAAAGAATCATGGGGAGGAAATTGTGGGAATCGGGGCAGCTAGGGACAGGGGCTTATGTCCCAGGTCCCTAACAGCCTCCCCGGTGCTGAGGCAGAGAGAGTGTGGCGGAGAAACCAGGTCTTGGGTCCCAAGTGCCAGAACACCAGAGAAAGCGTGGGTTCTGGCTCCTTTGAGGGGATGGGAGCCACGCCGGTGGGCAGAACGCGTGAGCCCTATGACAAAGCCTGAGATATGCGCGCACGTCCCTCATGCTCCCAAGAGAGAGTTACAAAGGCCCGGCCGGTGCTCTTTGAACCACGCCATTGTTTCCAAAGCCTAAGCCATGCACCCCAAACTCTCCCCTGACAGAGGTGCACAAAGCCCAGCCTGGTGCTTTCGGACCTGTGCCCCATTCTCAGTGCCTCAGATGCACGCGCGACCCATAGCCGCCCCTGAAAGAGGTATGTGCAAGCCGGGCACTCTTAGACCCAGCAAGACCAGGCACTCCAGCCCGGGCCAGCGGCAAAATCTCAGTGTGCGATTGCTGCTTGGAACCTCTCTGGCGGGTCAGGAGCTCCCAGACAGCCACCTCTGTCTTGGCTTTGGGTACAAGGAAAAGATCCTGCATCCCCAGGGTCTACAATTGGAATCTGCTCTGCCAGTGACCAAGGGGGAACTTTTTTAGGCTCTGCACCCAGACTGAGGCTTCTCTCTGAGAGGGAGATCAGGGTGCGGTTTGTTTTTCTCTAAAACTACAAAATCCATCAAAGGCGGTCACGGTGAGAGAAAAAAAGTGAACAAACATAAAAACTGCGAGAGAACAAAAACCTTGAAAAAAACCAGTTTCCGCAGAGCCCACCCCCTTGAGGGGGTCGGGAGGACTTAACTCAGGAAACATCATTGGCTCACAACCCACGTGGCAGGTGCCTATGCCAGAAAACAAACCAAGAAAGAAAAAAAAAAAGAGAGAGAGAGAGAGAGAGAGGAAAAAAAAGAACTACAAGAGAACAACCACTACTTCATAGGAAAACTTGTTCACTCGTTCCCACTATTCCGGTTCATTTTTTTTTTTTTTACACATAGGTAAATTTTTTAACCTATTTAGCATTGCAGCAAGCTGTACAGTACATCAAATTCCATAAACTCTTCTAACCTGAACTTTTTGATACATACATCTATGTTTACCTTTTGCATTTTTATTTTTTGAATTCCCTTTTTTTAAATTTTAGTTTAGTTTAGTCTAGTTTATTCCTTTTTTATTTTTGTCCTCGATATTCATATAGAGTTAAACTTCGAAGTAATCCTCTTTCCCCAATCAATACTACCCCTATAGGTAAACCATTATTTAATCCCCTTTATCTTAGGAAAGTTGAGTCCTTTAACAAAGATATCAAGATACATCCAGGAAGAATCAAAACAACCTTCCTCACACACACTGGGAATTTATAAGAACTCTCCCATCTTCTTCTTCCACCAGTGTTTCTGTATTTTTGTGTTTGTCCTGATAGCATATAAATCTTACACTTGGGCTTCTTTTGACGAGGTTCTTCCTTTATTTGCATATATATATTTTTTCTCTTGTCATATACTTTATCAGTCTTTTTGTATCTTTTGTTTGTCTACTTCATAAATCTTAACTTGGGGCCCATCTGGGCTGAACCTTCTTTCATCTTCCAATCCTTTCCTGTCTCTCTCTGTCTCTTTTTTATTTCTTTTCTTTTTTTTTTCTTTTACTTTTGTCTCTCGTTTGGGTGGGGAGTCCTGATTGATCAGAAGTGTTCAAGGGTGCACCTTGACTAACCCACAGTTGATTCATCCAGCTACATCTGTTCAGTCATCTCCCACCAAAATGACTAGGAGGAGGAATGCCCAACAGAAGAAAAACACAGAGGATGGACTTTCTGCAACAGAGCTAATGGCTATCATCATAGACAATATGTCAGAAAGAGAATTCAGGCTAACAATTATCCAGGCAATATCTAGGTTTGAGAAAGCCATGGATGACCAAACGAATTGATTAGGGCCGAAATGAAAGTGACCAGACAGGATATTCACAATGTTAGGGCAGAGCTTAAAGTTACCATGGAGGAGGTTCACAATGCTCTCAATGAGTTCCAATCTAATCTAAACTCTGTCAAAGCTAGGGAAACTGAGAGAGAAGATAGAATTAGTGTTCTGGAGGACAAACAGATAGAGAGAAAGGATCAGGAGGAAGCCTGGAAAAAACAGCTTAGAAACCAGGAAATCAGAATCAGGGAAATAAATGATGACATGAAGCATTCCAATGTCAGAATTATTGGCATCGCTGAAGGGGAGGAGAAAGAAAGAAGTCTAGAAGACATAGTAGAACAAGTCCTTCATGAAAATTTTCCCATCTCGCAAATGTAACCAGTGTTCATGTACTAGAGACTGAATGGTCTCAACCCAAGATTATACATTTCAAAAAGAAAATCATGACACCTGATAGTCAAATTGAGGAATTATAATTGTAGGTATAATCTCTTGAAAGCAGCCAGGGCAATGAGGCTTCTTACTTACAGAGGGAAACCCATCAGAATAACGTCAGACCTGTCCACAGAGACCTGGCAAGCCAGAAAAGGCTATCAAAATATATTCAGGGCACTAAATGAGAAGAACATGCAGCCAAGAATACTTTATCCAGCAAGAATGACATTCAAAATGGATGGAAAGATAAAGAGATTCCAAAACCGGCAAGGCTTAAAAGACTATGCAACCACCAAGCCAACACAGCAGGAAATATTAAGGGGGGTTCTATAAAAGAGGAAAAATCCTATGAATAGCATTCAACAGAAATATAGAGAAAGTCTTACAGAAAGAAAGACTTCAAAGGTAACTCGATGACAATAAAAATGTATCTATCAATAATCACCATCAATGTGAATATCCTAAATGCGACCATAAAATGGCATGGGGTTGCAGATTGGATAAAACGACAAGACCCATCCATATGTTGTCTACAAAAGACCCATTTTGACCCTAAGGATACATCCAGACTGAAAGTGAAGGGATTGGGAGGAGGAGTCAAGATGGCGGAGAAGTAGCAGGCTGAGACTACTTCAGCTAGCCAGAGATCAGCTAGATAGCTTATCCAAAGATTGCAAATCCATTGGCAGATCAAAGACAAGAAGAACAACAATTCTGGAAACAGAAAAACAACCACTTTCTGAAAGGTAGGACCGGTGGAGAAGTGAATCCAAAGCGATGGGAAGATAGACCTGGGGGGAGGGGGCAGCTACCGGCAAGCGGCAGAGCAATGGAGCACAAAATCAAGACACTTAAAAGTCTGTTCCGCTGAGGGACATCGCTCCAGAGGCTAAACCATGGCGAAACCCACCCGGGGTCAGCATGGCCTCAGGTCCCGCAGGGGCACAGAAGGATCGGGGATATCTGAGTGTCGCAGAGCTTGTGCATATTGGAACAGGAAAGCTGGCTACAGAGACAGAGCCGACAGTAAGCTTGCAGCTCAGGGTTACCTTGAACGGGTTGCAGGCTCGGTGAGCTTGGAGCACAGCCAGAGGTCAGGTAGATGGGAGTAACTGGGCGCTGTTCTCTGAGGGAGCACTGAGGAGTGTGGCCCCCAGGGCTCTCAGCTTCTCCGGGCCGGAGACCAGGAGGCCACCATTTGTATTCCGGTCCTCCAGAACTCTATGGAAAGCGCTCAGGGAACAAAAGCTCCTGAAAGCAAACCTGAGCGGATTACTCAACCCAGCACCTGGTAAGGGCGGTGCAATTCCGCCTGGGGCAAAGACACTTGAGAATCACTACACCAGGCCCCTCCCCCAGAAGATCAACAAGAAATCCAGCCAAGAGCAAGTTCACGTACCAAGGAGTGGGGTTTAAATACCAGGAAGAGCAGCAGAATTCCAGAGGAGGAGAAAGCAAAGCACGGAACTCAAGGCTTTCTCCCTGTGATTTTTTTTCTTTTCTTTTTTTCCCTGTGATTTTTTTAGTCTTGCAGTTCATTTAATTTTTAATTTTTTTCTTTTTCATTTATTTTTCTCTTCTTCTGCTAAAATTTTTTTAAACTTTTACCTTTTTCTTTTTTAACGTTTTTAAATTAGTTTATCTAATATATATACTTTTTCCTTTTTATATTTTTCTTTATTCGTTTTCCTTTTTAAATTATTTTCTTATTTTTTCTTCTTTCTTTTTTTTTTATTTCTTTCTTTTTGAACCTCTTTTTATCCCCTTTATCCACCCTCACGATTTGGAACCACTTCTGATTTGGTTAAACCATATTTTCTTGGGGTTGTAGCCACACTTTTAGTATTTTACTTGCTCTTTCATATACTCTTATCTGGACAAAATGACAAGGCAGAAAAATTCACCACAAAAAAAAGAACAAGAGGCAGTACTGAAGGCTAGGGACCTAATCAATACAGACATTGGTAATATGTCAGATCTAGAGTTCAGAATGACAATTCTCAAGGTTCTAGACGGGCTCGAAAAAGGCATGGAAGATATTAGAGAAACCCTCACGAGAGATCTAAAAGCCCTTTCTGGAGAAATAAAAGAAATAAAATCTAACCAAGTTGAAATCAAAAAAGCTATTAATGAGGTGCAATAAAAAATGGAGGCACTCACTGCTAGGATAAATGAGGCAGAAGAAATAATTAGTGATATAGAAGACCAAATGACAGAGAATAAAGAATCTGAGCAACAGAGGGACAAACAGCTACTGGAAAACGAGGGGAGAATTCGAGAGATAAGTGACACCACAAGACGAAACAACATTAGAATAATTGGGATTCCAGAAGAAGAAGAAAGACAGAGGGGAGCAGAAGGTATACTGGAGAGAATTATTGGGGAGAATTTCCCCAATATGGCAAAGGGAATGAACATCAAAATTCAGAAGATTCAGAGAACACCCCTCAAAATCAATAAGAATAGGCCCACACCCCGTCACCTAATAGTAAAATTTACAAGTCTTAGTGACAAAGAGAAAATCCTGAAAGCAGCCCAGGAAAAAAAGTCTGTAACATACAATGGTAAAAATATTAGATGGGCAGCAGACTTATCCACAGAGACCTGGCAGGCCAGAAAGAGCTGGCATGATATTTTCAGAGCACTAAACGAGAAATACATGCAGCCAAGAATACTATATCCAGCTAGGCTATCATTGAAAATAGAAGGAGAGATTAAAAGCTTCCAGGACAAACAACAACTGAAAGAATTTGCAAACACCAAAGCAGCTCTACAGGAAATATTGAAAGGGGACCTCTAAGCAAAGAGAGTGCCTACAAGTGGTAGATCAGAAAGGAGCAGAGACAATATACAGTAACAGTCACCTTACAGGCAATACAATGGCACTAAATTCATATCTCTCAATAGTTACCCTGAACGTTAATGAGCTAAATGCCTCAATCAAAAGCCACAGGGTATCAGAATGGATAAAAAAAAAAAAAAAAACCATCTGTATGTTGCCTCCAAGAAACTCATTTTAAGCCTGAAGACACCTCCAGATTAAAGTGAGGGGTTGGAAAAAAAATTACCATGCCAATGGACATCAGAAGAAAGCAGGAGTGGCAATCCTTATATCAGATCAATTAGATTTTAAGCCAAAGACTATAATAAGAGACAAGGAAGGACACTATATCATACTCAAAGGGTCTGTCCAACAAGAAGATCTAACAATTTTAAATATCTATGACCCCAACGTGGGAGCAGCCAAATATATAAACCAATTAATAACAAAATCAAAGAAACACATCAACAATCATACAATACTAGTAGGGTACTTTAACACTCCCCCTCACTGAAATGGACAGATCATCCAAGCAAAAGATCAACAAGGAAATAAAGGCCTTAAATGACACACTGGACCAGATGGACATCACAGATATATTCAGAACATTTCATCCCAAAGCAACAGAATACACATTCTTCTCTAGTGCAAATGGAACATTCTCCGGAATAGATCACATCCTCGGTCATAAATCAGGACTCAACTGGTATCAAAAGATTGGGATCATTCCCTGAATATTGTCAGACCACAATGCTCTGAAGCTAGTACTCAACCACAAGAGGAAGTTTGGAAAGAACCCAAATACATGGAGACTAATCAGCATCCTTCTAAAGAATGAATGGGACAACCCGGAAATTAAAGAGGAACTGAAAAAAATCATGGAAACAAATGATAATGAAAATACAACCGTTCAAAATCTGTGGCACACAACAAAGGCAGTCCTGAGAGGAAAATACATAGCAGTACAAGCCTTTCTCAAGAAACAAGAAAGATCTCAGGTACACAAACTAACCCTACACCTAAGGAGCTGGAGAAAGAACAAGAAAGAAACCCTAAGCCCAGCAGGAAAAGAGAAATCATAAAGATCAGAGCAGAAATCAATGAAATAGAAACCAAAAAGAACAATAGAACAAATCAATGACTAGGAGCTGTTTCTTTGAAAGAATTAATAAAATTGATAAACCCCTGGCCAGACTTATCAAAAAGAAAAGAGAAAGGACCCAAATAAATAAAATCATGAATGTAAGAGGAGAGATCACAACTAACACCAAAGAAATACAAACTATTATAAGAACATACTATGAGCAACTCTACGCCAACAAATTTGACAATCTGGAAGAAATGGATGCATTCCTAGAAACATATAAACTACCACAACTGAACCAGAAACAAATAGAAAGCCTGAACAGACCCATAACCAGTAAGGAGATTGAAACACTCATCAAAAATCTCCAAACAAACAAAAGCCCAGGGCCAGATGGCTTCCCAGGGAATTCTATCAAACATTTAAAGAAGAAATGATTCCTATTCTCCTGAAACTGTTCCAAAAAATAGAAATGGAAGGAAAACTTCCAAACTCATTTTATGAGGCCAGCATCACCTTGATCCCAAACCCAGACAAGGATCTCATCAAAAAAGAGAGCTATAGACCAACATCCTTGATGAATACAGATGTGAAAATTCTCACGAAAATACTAGCCAATAGGATTCAACAGTACATAAAAAGGATTATTCACCACGACCAAGTGGGATATCTTCCAGGGCTACAAGTTTGGTTCAACATCTGCAAATCAGTCAATGTGATACAACACATCAATAAAGAAAGAACAAGAACCATATGATACTCTCAATAGATGCTGAAAAAGAATTTGACAAAGTACAGCATCCCTTCCTGATCAAAACTCTTCAAAGTGTAGGGATAGAGGGCACATACCTCAATATCATCAAAGCCATCTGTGAAAAACCACCGCAAATATCATTCTCAATGAAGAAAGACTGAAAGCTTTTCCGCTAAGGTCAGGAACACGGCAGGGATGTCCATTATCACCACTGCTCTTCAACATAGTACTAGAAGTCCTAGCCTCAGCTATCAGACAACAAAAAAAAAAAAAAATTAAAGGCATCCAAATCGGCAAAGAAGAAGTCAAACTATCACTCTTTGCAGATGATATGATACTATATGTGGAACACCCAAAAGACTCCACTCCAAAACTGCTAGAACTTGTACAGGTTTTCAGTAAAATGTCAGGATATAGAATCAATTCACAGAAATCATTTGATTTTCTCTACACCAACAACAAGAAAGAAGAAAGAGAAATTAAGGAGCCCATCCCATTTACAATTGCACCCAAAACCATAAGATACCTAAGAATAAACCTAACCAAAGACGCTAAGACTCTATACTCAGAAAACTATAAAGTACTCATGAAAGAAATTGAGGAAGACACAAAGAAATGGAAAAATGTTCCATGCTCCTGGATTGGAAAAATAAATATTGTGAAAGTGTCTATGCTACCTAAAGCAATCTACACATTTAATGCAATTCCTATCAAAGTACCATCCATCTTTTTCAAATAAATGGAACAAATAATTCTAAAATTTATATGGAACCAGAAAAGACCTCGAATAGCCAAAGGGATATTGAAAGAGAAATCCAAAGTTGGTGGCATCACAATTCCGAACTTCAAGCTCAATTACAAAGCTGTCATCATCAAGACAGCATGGTACTGGCACAAAACAGACATATAGATCAATGGAACAGAATAGAGAACCCAGAAATAGACCCTCAACTCTATGGTCAACTAATCTTTGACAAAGCAGGAAAGAATATCCAATGGAAAAAAGATAGCCTCTTCAATAAATGGTGTTGGTAAAATTGGACAGCCACATGCAGAAAAATGAAATTGGACCAAATCCTTACACCACACACAAAAATAGACTCAAAATGTATGAACTACCTCAATGTGAGAAAGGAATCCATCAAAATCCTTGAGGAGAACACAGGTAACAACCTCTTTGACATCAGCCGCAGCAACATCTTCCTAAGAACATCGCCAAAGGCAAGGGAAGCAAGGGCAAAAATGAATATTGGGATTTCATCAAGATCAAAAGCTTTTGCACAGCAAAGGAAACAGTTAACAAAATCAAAAGACAACTGACAGAATGGGAGAAGATATTTGCAAACTACATATCAGATAAAGGACTAGTGTCCAAAATCTATAAAGAACTTAGCAAACGCAACACCCAAAGAACATATAATCCAATCAAGAAATGGGCAGAGGCACTAAATTCATATCTCTCAATAGTTACCCTGAATGTGAATGGGCTAAATGCCCCTGTCAAAAGACATAGGGTATCAGAATGGATAAAAAAGCAAAACCCATCTATATGTTGCCTCCAAGAAACTCATTTTAAGCCCGAAGACACCTCCAGATTTAAAGTGAGGGGGTGGAAAATAATTTACCATGCTAATGGACATCAGAAGAAAGCAGGAGTGGCAATCCTTATATCAGATCAATTATATTTTAAGCCAAAGACTATAATAAGAGATGAGGAAGGACACTATATCATACTCAAAGGGTCTGTCCAACAAGAAGATTTAACAATTTTAAATATCTATGCCCCCAACATGGGAGCAGCCAACTATATAAACCAATTAATAACAAAATCAAAGAAACACATCAACAACAATACAATAATAGTAGGGGACTTTAACACTCCCCTCACTGAAATGGACAGGTCATCCAAGCAAAAGATCAGCAAGGAAATAAAGGCCTTAAACGACACACTGGACCAGATGGACATCACAGATATATTCAGAACATTTCATCCCAAAGCAACAGAATACACATTCTTCTCTAGTGCACATGGAACATTCTCCAGAATAGATCACATCCTTGGTCCTAAATCAGGACTCAACCGGTATCAAAAGATTGGGATCATTCCCTGCATATTTTCAGACCACAATGCTCTAAAGCTAGAACTCAACAACAAAAGGAAGTTTGGAAAGAACCCAAATACATGGAGACTAAACAGTATCCTTCTAAAGAATGAATGGGTCAACCGGGAAATTAAAGAAGAATTGAAAAAAATCATGGAAACAAATGATAATGAAAATACAACGGTTCAAAATCTGTGGGACACAATAAAGGCAGTCCTGAGAGGAAAATATATAGCGGTACAAGCCTTTCTCAAGAAACAAGAAAGGTCTCAGGTACACAACCTAACCCTACACCTAAAGGAGCTGGAGAAAGAACAAGAAAGAAACCCTAAGCCCAGCAGGAGAAGAGAAATCATAAAGATCAGAGCAGAAATCAATGAAATAAAAACCAAAAAAACAATAGAAAAAATCAACGAAAGTAGGAGCTGGTTCTTTGAAAGAATTAATAAAATTGATAAACCCCTGGCCAGACTTATCAAAAAGAAAAGAGAAAGGACCCAAATAAATAAAATCATGAATGAAAGAGGAGAGATCACAACTAACACCAAAGAAATACAAACTATTATAAGAACATACTATGAGCAACTCTACGGCAATAAATTTGATAATCTGGAAGAAATGGATGCATTCCTAGAAACATATAAACTACCACAACTGAACCACGAAGAAATAGAAAGCCTGAACAGACCCATAACCAGTAAGGAGATTGAAACAGAGATTAAAAATCTCCAAACAAACAAAAGCCCAGGGCCAGATGGCTTCCCGGGGGAATTCTACCAAACATTTAAAGAAGAAATGATTCCTATTCTCCTGAAACTGTGCCAAAAAATAGAAATGGAAGGAAAACTTCCAAACTCATTTTATGAGGCCAGCATCACCTTGATCCCAAAACCAGACAAGGATCCCACCAAAAAAGAGAGCTATAGACCGATATCTTTGATGAACACAGATGCGAAAATACTCAACAAAATACTAGCCAATAGGATTCAACAGTACATTAAAAAGATTATTCACCACGACCAAGTGGGATTTATTCCAGGGCTGCAAGGTTGGTTCAACATCCGCAAATCAGTCAATGTGATACAACACATCAATAAAAGAAAGAACAAGAACCATATGATACTTTCAATAGATGCTGAAAAAGCATTTGACAAAGTACAGCATCCCTTCCTGATCAAAACTCTTCAAAGTGTAGGGATAGAGGGCACATACCTCAATATCATCAAAGCCATCTATGAAAAACCCACCGCAAATATCATTCTCAATGGAGAAAAACTGAAAGCTTTTCCGCTAAGTTCAGGAACACGGCAGGGATGTCCATTATCACCACTGCTATTCAACATAGTACTAGAGGTCCTAGCCTCAGCAATCAGACAACAAAAGGAAATTAAAGGCATCCAAATCGGCAAAGAAGAAGTCAAATTATCACTCTTCGCAGATGATATGATACTATATGTGGAAAACCCAAAAGACTCCACTCCAAAACTGCTAGAACTTATACAGGAATTCAGTAAAGTGTCAGGATATAAAATCAATGCACAGAAATCAGTTGCATTTCTCTACACCAACAGCAAGACAGAAGAAAGAGATATTAAGGAGTCAATCCCATTTACAATTGCATCCAAAACCATAAGATACCTAGGAATAAACCTAACCAAAGAGACACAGAATCTATACTCAGAAAACTATAAAGTACTCATGAAAGAAATTGAGGAAGACACAAAGAAATGGAAAAATGTTCCATGCTCCTGGATTGGAAGAATAAATATTGTGAAAATGTCTATGCTACCTAAAGCAATCTACACATTTAATGCAATTCCTATCAAAGTACCATCCATCTTTTTCAAAGAAATGGAACAAATAATGCTAAAATTTATATGGAACCAGAAAAGACCTCGAATAGCCAAAGGGATATTGAAAAAGAAAGCCAACGTTGCTGGCATCACAATTCCGGACTTCAAGCTCTATTACAAAGCTGTCATCATCAAGACAGCATGGTACTGGCACAAAAACAGACACATAGATCAATGGAACAGAATAGAGAGCCCAGAAATAGACCCTCAAATCTATGGTCAACTCATCTTCGACAAAGCAGGAAAGAATGTCCAATGGAAAAAAGACAGCCTCTTCAATAAATGGTGCTGGGAAAATTGGACAGCCACATGTAGAAAAATGAAATTGGACCATTTCCTTACACCACACACAAAAATAGACTCAAAATGGATGAAGGACCTCAATGTGCGAAAGGAATCCATCAAAATCCTTGAGGAGAACACAGGCAGCAACCTCTTCGACCTCTGCCGCAGCAACATCTTCCTAGGAACAACGCAAAAAGCAAGGGAAGCAAGGGAAAAAATGAACTATTGGGATTTCATCAAGATCAAAAGCTTTTGCACAGCAAAGGAAACAGTTAACAAAATCAAAAGACAACTGACAGAATGGGAGAAGATATTTGCAAACGACATATCAGATAAAGGACTAGTGTCCAGAATCTATAAAGAACTTAGCAAACTCAACACCCAAAGAACAAATAATCCAATCAAGAAATGGGCAGAGGACATGAACAGACATTTCTGCAAAGAAGACATCCAGATGGCCAACAGACACATGAAAAAGTGCTCCATATCACTCGGCATCAGGGAAATACAAATCAAAACCACAATGAGATATCACCTCACACCAGTCAGAATGGCTAAAATCAACAAGTCAGGAAATGACAGATGCTGGCGAGGATGTGGAGAAAGGGGAACCCTCCTACACTGTTGGTGGGAATGCAAGCTGGTGCAGCCACTCTGGAAAACAGCATGGAGGTTCCTCAGAATGTTGAAAATAGAACTGCCCTATGACCCAGGAATTGCACTATTGGGTATTTACCCTAAAGATACAAACGTAGTGATCCAAAGGGGCACGTGCACCCGAATGTTTATAGCAGCAATGTCCACAATAGCCAAACTATGGAAAGAACCTAGATGTCCATCCACAGATGAATGGATCAAGAAGATGTGGTATATATACACAATGGAATACTATGCAGCCATCAAAAGAAATGAAGTCTTGCCATTTGCGACAACATGGATGGAACTAGAGCGTATCATGCTTAGCGTAATAAGTCAAGCAGAGAAAGACAACTATCATATGATCTCCCTGATATGAGGAAGTGGTGATGCAACATGGAGGCTTAAGTGGGTAGGAGAAGAATAAATGAAACAAGATGGGATTGGGAGGGAGACAAACCATAAGTGACTCTTAATCTCACAAAACAAACTGAGGGTTGCTGGGGGGAGGGGGTTTGGGAGAAGGGGGTGGGATTATGGACATTGCGGAGGGTATGTGCTTTGGTGAGTGCTGTGTAGTCTGTAAACCTGGTGATTCACAGACCTGTACCCCTGGGGATAAAAATATATGTTTATAAAAAATAAAAAGTTAAAAAAAAAAAAAAAGAAATGGGCAGAGGACATGAACAGACATTTCTGCAAAGAAGACATCCAGATGGCCAACAGACACATGAAAAAGTGCTCCATATCACTCGGCATCAGGGAAATACAAATCAAAACCGAAATGAGATATCACCTCACAGCAGTCAGAATGGCTAAAATCAATAAGTCAGGAAATGACAGATATTGATGAGGATGCGGAGAAAGGGGATCCCTCTTACACTGTGGGTGGGAATGCAAGCTGGTGCAACCACTCTGGAAAACAGCATGGAGGTTCTTCAAAATGTTGAAAATAGAACTGCCCTATGACCCAGCCATTGCACTCCTGGGTATTTACCGTAAAGATACAAACCCAGCGATCCGAAGGGGCACATGCACCGGAATATTTATAGCAGCAATGTCCACAATAGCCAAACTATGGATGAACCTAGATGTCCATCAAGAGATGAATGGATAAAGAAGAGGTGGTATATGTACACAATGGAATACTATGCAGCCATCAAAGAAATGAAATCTTGCCATTTGCGACAACATCGATGGAACTAGAGTGTATCATGCTCAGCAAAATAAGTCAAGCAGAGAAAGACAACTATCATATGATCTCCCTGATATGAGGAAGTGTTGATGCAACATGGGGGCTTAAGTGTGTAGGAGAAGAATCAATGAAACAAGATGGGATTGGGAGGGAGACAAACCATAAGTGACTCTTAATCTCACAAAACAAACTGAGGGTTTCTGGGGGGAGAGGGGTTAGGAGAAGGGGGGGTGGGGTTATGGGCATTGGAGAGGGTACATGCTTTGGGGAGTGCTGTGAAGTGTGTAAACCTGGCGATTCACAGACCTGTACCCCTGGGGATAAAATATATATGTTTATAAAAAATAAAAAATAAAAAAAAACAGAGGGACAAAGCAATTGATATTTCTTACTATTTATTTATTTGACAGAGAGAGAAAGTGAGGAATAGGGAAAGCACAAGCAGGGGTAGTGGAAGAATGGAAAGCAGGTTCCCCATTGAGTAGTGACCCTGATGTAGGGTTTCAACTTTAGCTGAATGTGGGTGCTTAACCAACTGAGCCTCACAGGTGCTCCAGCACCTGATCTGTTTTAAGCAGAAAGGAGGCAGGTTATATTTGACACAAAACATTCTTTGTGATTGTGACACAAGGAAGATGTCCTCTAAAGAAACATTCAGAAACGTGAGGAGGATAACATGGTAACAAATATGGACAGTTATAACTCAGATTCTGATATTGTCTATGGGGATGAAAATATGTTCATACATTCAAAGATAGTTCTGTAACAAAAATAAGAATTAGTAATGGATATCTCTGAATAGGGTTGAAATAGAGGAAATAGAGGAAACAGAAAATTTAAGGTGTCCAGCTATTAAATAATTTGGGTACACTACATAAGATATTTAAGTTTTTTTTTTTTTTTTTCATCTAAGGATGGTGGAATAATGCTGAGTTCAGTTTTCTACATAAAAGTGTTCACAGTTTGGGGCACCTGGGTGGCTCAGTTGGTTAAGCGGCTTCCTTAAGCTCCTGATGCTTTCAGGTCATGATAACAGGGTCCTGGGATTGAGCCCCTCATTGGACTTCCTATTCAGTGAAGAGCCTGCTTCTCCCTCTCCCTCTGCCTGCCACTCAGCCTACTTGTGCTCTCTATCTCTCTAAAATTTACACCTCAGAAAAAGGAACAAACAAATAAGATGTTTGCAAACAGTTTTCTAAATCTGGAAGTTCTTTAAATACTTTTAAATGTTACCATTAAAAAAAAAAAGTTACCGTTATATGCCTGTCCATATAGCAAAAATATGTATAAATGTATTGTCAAGAATTTTAAAAAAGAGCTATAAGTAAATGTCCTCCTTATAAAATATTTCTTGACCCCTTTACATTCTGGAAAATTTCTTCAAATACACTGAAAGTTTTGTAATAAAAAATAAGTTAACAAACATGAAAATGTGTTCAACATCAATAATCTGGGAAATATAAGTAAAAACCACCATGAAATATTCCATTATGCATGTGAGAAAGGTTAAAATAATACAAGCAAGAAATAAGGGTTGAAGAGAAGGTGGAGAAAAAAAATAGAAACCCTAGTGTAATGTTGATGAAAAAGCAAATTGGTGCAGCCACTGTGAAGAAGAATGTGGAATTTCCAAATAAATAAATACATAAATATCACCATATAATTCATAAATTCCACTGCTGGGGATTCATTCAAAGAAAATAACACTGATTCAACAAGATACATGAACCCTCATGTTTATTGCAGTATTAATTACAATAACTAAACTATGAAAGCAATCTGAGTGTTAATTGATAAAGAACTTGTAGTCTACAAACACACACACATACATATGCACAACAAAATATTACTCAGCCATAAAAAAAAAGAATAAGATATTGCCATTTTCAAGAACATGAGTAGACCTAGAGGATATAATATTAAGTGAAATAAATCAGACAGAGATATGCATAGTATTATATTTCAATCATATGTGGAATTTAAGAAAATAAACAAATGAACAAATAAGGAAAAAGAGACCAAAAAAAAAAGTAGATATATATAGAGAGATTCTTAAATACATAGAACAATGGTAGGTTGCCAGAGTGGGGAATGGGTGAAATAGATTAAAAAATAGTAATAATACTACACTTAATGGGGTGAGCATTGAATAATATATAGAATTGTTGAACCATTATACTGTACACCTTAAAGTAATATAACAATGATTGTTATAGTAACTATAAAATGCCTATCTCAGTAGGGCTCAACTCAAAATTTAAAATAAGAGAAATTTCCAAAACAGAAATGTCCAAAAAATTATACTTTCAATAATTACCATTTTATATTTTAAAGTTTTGTTTATTTTAGTGATCTCTACACTTAATAGTAGACTTAAATTCATGACCCTGAGTTCAAGAGTTGTATGCTCAATCAACTGAGCCACACCTCAGTAATTACTATTTTTAAATGTGGCTGGGAGTCCACTCTAAATTACTCATTTTAGATAATTTCTCAAATATCATGTATGTTTCTAACCAAGAGCAATCTTTTCTGAGCTACAACCTTCCTTAAAAGCTTCCTTCACATCTTTGTTTCTCAGGGTGTATATGACAGGGTTTATCAATGGAGGGACCACAGAGTAGAATACTGAGATTGCTTTACCAATAGTGAAGTTGTACTTGGCTGGAGGGCAAACATAGGCAAATATAATGGTGGCATAATAAATGGTGACCACAGTGAGGTGGGAGGTACAAGTGGAGAATGCTTTCTTCCGAGCCTCATGAGAAGGCAGTCTCATTATTTTAACTCTAATGTGACCATAGGAAGACATAGCGAGAAGGAGAGAATTTAGAATCACAACAGAGCTACATGTGTAACTCAAGTCCTCTGCCAAAAATGTATCTGAGCAGGAGAGTTTAAAAATGGGGTCTGAGTCACAAAAGAAGTGATTGATCTGAGGGCCATGGAAGTTGAGCTGAGAGATGAGAATGGTATATAGGAGAGGGGCAAGGAAGCCCCCAATCCAAGATCCAGCTGAAAACTGCAGACAAACAGGAGTATTCATGAGGAGTGAGTAATGGAGAGGTCTGCAGATGGCCAGGTACCGGTTATTGGCCACCACTGCCAACAGAATGCACTCTGTAGCTGTCGAGGAGAAAAAGAAGTAGTATTGGGTTATACAGCTAGAAACAGAGATGGTAACAACCTGCTAGAGGCAGGCGTCCAGCAATTTAGGGACTGTGCCTGTGGTGTACCAGATCTCCAAGAATGACAAATTTCCTAAGAAAATGTACATGAGTATTTGGAGTGTGGAATATAGCACAACTATGAAAATGATGAGTGTATTTCCCATGAGAGAGAGCAGATATCCTGTAGGAAATATCACAATGTGAGCCTCAGATAGAGAACACCAGAAAACCCAAGAAAAAAATAACTCTGTAACTGTTGTTTGGTTTGTTACACCCATATCTCATCTTATTTGATCTGGAAAAAATCAACAAAGCCCAAAAGATAATAAATGAGCAAGAAGAAAAATCAGAACAATTTTGTAATCATTTATTTTATGATGATAATAAACCATAATAGCAATAAAAATTAATGGCTAAAAATATAGTTGGCATCTTTATTTTAAAAAATTCCATGGGTAGCTCACTTGCTTTAGACAAGTCTCTGCAGTGTTGTTTTTTTTTTTTTGTTTGTTTGTTTGTTTGTTTTGTTTTGTTTTGTTTTGTTTTGTTTTTGAGCTTCAATGCAGGTTTCAAACTCAGGACACTGAGATCAATACTTAAGCTGAGATCAAGATCTAGATGCTTAGCAAACTGAGCAACACAGGAACCCCTAAATATGCTATCAATTTACATTTTATAATTAAAGGAAATAAGGGGGCAAATAGTTTCCTCACAGTTACATCACTTTAACTAATGGAACATGTTTTAAACTCAGGCATGTTGATTCAAAAGTCAAATTCCAAGTATTGGATAAAATGCAGCCATATAATTGTTTTATCACTAAAGAATTTAAGAATTTAAAAAATAGACATTGGAAAATGGTGGAAAATCTTAAGAGAGTGCAGATCAGCTACTATTAGATTAGAATTAAAGGTTGGGGCCATAATTACTTACCATATCATGACAAATGTTGCCTATGATTTTATTTTAAAAATGCCTGATTTAATCCATCACTCAGTGTTGGGCAGGAGAATGGTATGGGAGTAAACTATTTGCAGAAAACATAACTAAAGATCAATTCAAAAGTTATAAAAAATATTTAAACCTCTGTAATCTTTTGCTTGCTTGTTTTTAGAATAGTCATATCCATATATTTTCTTGCATTTGTTAGAAAAGGTAAAAAAAAAAGACATTTTTAAATACCCATTCATCCCTAAATAGACAATGAGGTTACTTAGGTATCTTGGTTTTTGAGAAGAATATACAGGGAGATCAACTCACTTTACAAATATTTAAGTGTGCAATAGTGTACTGACAACTATAGTTATGTTGTGTTCTTATGAAAATAAAATAAAGGCAGAATTTCATCTTAAAAATATTTCTTGTGGATGTACTTATGTATACATCTATTTGGGGGCCAAAAAATCAAGATGAAATTTAGATACGGCAGAAAAAATAAAATCTTAGTAACAATTAAAACTTTCTCATAAATGTAAAATACATTTTTTACTATTTTAAAAATTACCTGATACAAAGTTACAGACTTGGTATTTTGATATAGACGACGTTTTCTCAGCATATACATCATAGAAGTTACTAGTCATATATGGTTAAATACTCAAATTATATTCCTGTGATCAGGAGATTATTTTTTTAGTCACATGACACCAACTTATAGCTACTAATCCCCTAAAAGTGCTAACTTTTTTTCCCATTTTACTCTGAGTAACAAAAGTCAAGTTGTACTTTGTCAATAATTCAGTTATAAAATAAAAACAAAACTGGACTAACATTCTATTTATAGAAAAAAAACTCAACCAAAAAGCATTTATCCAGTGTGTAAAACAATGTTCAATGTAATATAAATGAAGGTTAAGCCATTTCACAGAAATACTGTGCAACAGGAGCATGGCAAATATGTTCAGAGAATATAAAAGAATAAATGAAACAAGATGGGATTGGGAGGGAGACAAACCATAAGTGACTCTTAATCTCACAAAACAAACTGAGGGTTGCTGGGGGGAGGGGGGTTGAGAGAAGGGGGTGGGATTATGGATATTGGGGAGGGTATGTGCTTTGGTGAGTGCTGTGAAGTGTGTAAACCTGGTGATTCACAGACCTGTACCCCTGGGGATAAAAATAAATGTTTATTAAAAAAAAAAAAAAAGAAACCATGGGAACAGAAGAAGAAAATAATACATACTAGATAACCAAATGAAAAATATCTAGATAACTTCCTTATATGTTTGGAAAACAGGGAACTTAGAATATATGGTTGAACATTAATAATGCTTAACTTGGGGCCCCTGAGTGGCTCAGTGGGCTAAAGCCTCTGCCTTCAGCTCGGGTCCTGATCCCAGGGTCCTGGGATTGAGCCCCGCATCAGGCTATCTCCTCGGTAGGGAGCCTAATTCCTACTTTCTCTCTGCCTGCCTCTGCCTACTTGTGATCTCTATCTGTCAAATAAATAAATAAATAAAATCTTTAAAAAAAGAATGCTTAACTTAATAATGTAAAATAATGTGTTTTTTCCTCTTTTTCTTTGCATACAAACAAATTCTTTTTCCAATGCACTTGAAAAAAACAAGCCAGTGATCATGATTTTTGCCTGGTGATGGGTACTAAGGACAGCACATATTGCATGGGGCACTGGGTATTGTGCATAAACAATGAATCTTGGAACACTGAAGAGATGAAATACAATCTAAAAAATAAATTTTCTTTTTTCAGTGTTCCAAGATTCATTATGTACCACACCCTGGGCTCCATGCAATATGTGCCCTCCTTAATGCCCACCACCAGTTTCACCCATACCCACACCCCCTCCTTCCAAAATGCTCAGTTTCTTTATCAGAGTCCACAGTCTCTCATGGTTCATTTCCCTCTCCAAATTCCCCCATTTCACATTTCCTTTCCTTCTCCTAATTACTTCCATGTTATTCCATATATTCCACAAGTAAGTGAAACCATATGATAATTAATATTCTCTGCTTGACTTATTTCACTCAGCATAATCTCCTCCTGTCCTGTCCATTTTGATACAAAAGTTGGGTATTAATATTTTCTGATGGCTGAGTAATAATCTATTGTATATATGGACTACATCTTTTTTACCCATTGGCCTGCTGAAGGACATATTGGCCCTTTCCACAGTTCGGCGACTGTGGCCATTACTGCTATGAACGTTGGGATAGAGATGGCCCTTCTTTCCACTATATGTACTGTATCATTGGGGTAAATACCGAGTAGTGCAATTGTAGGGTCATAGGGTAGGTAGCTCTATTTTTAGTTTCTTAAGGAATCTTCACACTGTTTTCCAAAGTGGCTGCACCAACTTGCATTCTCACCAACAGTGCAAGAGGGTTCCCCTTTCTCCACATTCTCTCCAACATTTGTTGCTTCCTGTCTTGTTAATCTTTGCCATTCTAACTGGTATAAGGTGGTACTTCAATGTGGTTTTGATTTGAATTTCCCTGATGGTTAATGATGATGAACTTCTCTTCGTGTGTCTCTTCATGTATCTCTTAACATTTGTAAGTCTTTACTAGAGAAGTGTCTGCTCATGTCTTCTGACACCCTCCTTTTGATTTATTTATTATTTATTTATTATTTCATTATATGTGTTCTGGCTGTTGAGTTTGAGGAGTCCTTGATAGATCTTTCATGTCAGACCTTTGTCTGTAGTGCCATTTGGGAATATCTTCTCCCATTCCGTGGATTGACTCTTTGTTTTCTTGACTGCTTCCTTTGCTGTGCAGAAGCTCTTTATCTTGATGAAGTCCCCAAACTTCATCAAGCAGGTTATCTGCTGAGCAGAGAGCCCAATGCGATAGTCTATCCCAGGACCCTGGGATCATGACCTGAGCTGAGGGAAGTCCCATAACTGAATGAACCACCCAGACTCCCCAACAACTGGAACTTTAAAAAAAATCTGTGAGCTATGATCTCAGAAAGCCAGAAGGTAAAAGGAAACTGAGTCCCCTCCCTTAAAGACACAACATAACAAATATCCCTGGTGAAACACATCATAGAAGCATTAGTTTGAGAAGCACCTGCTGTGTATAAAAGGTTTATCTATTAATTCAGTGCTGCATGGACATATATCTTTGGGAAACATCTCTGAGTACAAAAGAGCAAGTGGGGCTCCATTCCCTCCCCTTTTGGAGAGATATTTGTGGGAACCAGCACAGCATTAACACCCTCCATTTAGATTGCTAAGAGTGTGCACTGCCTCCAATTTCATGTTCTACTATAGTCCTTCTCCCTCTGACTATATAGGTGTTTTCCTAAGGTTCTGCAGCTCCTTCCAGCAACAGACTTGTGTGGACTTTGCTGATATGGTTTATCTTGATCCTGTGTTCTCCAGTAGACCTTCCCCCTCCAATATTCCTTTGGCAGCGTGAGACTTGCAGGGTGCAAACATCCCTGACAGGAGACAGCACCACTCCAATGTGAAAACTACACACACAACTTCAATTGCATCTTCAGCAGTGAGCTGGGGGGAAACATCTCATCTGACTGTAGGCCCCAAACAAAAATCAAAGCTTCTCATGAGATAATAACAGGAAATGCCCTGCAATTCAATGTTATTGCAAATAAAGCAAATACCTGATCTGACTCAACTCAAGCCCAAGGTGACCCAGACTGGACCACTAATAACACTGGGACCAACCTCTGTCTACAAATGGCAAAGATCAAGTACAGAGGATCAGACTAAAGGCAAACATGGATCAGCCACAGCATTTGGTACACATAGCACATAGCATTTATCACTAAAGCACCAGGTTATGGAGAATGGGGAATATTGCATTACAGGACACAATAAGACCTTCTTCATAAGATCATTACTTTCAAGAGAAGGACACATAGTTAAATTTCCTAACACATGAAACACCCACAGAAACTTAAACAAAATAAAGAGACAGACGAATAACTCCTAAATAAAAAGCAAAGAAAATGGACAAATTCACAGAAAGAGAGCTAAATGATAAAGAGAAAAAAATATACCTGGTAGAAAATTTAAAGTAGTAGTAATAAAGATACTCATTCGACTTGAGAAAACAGTGGCAGACTCAAGAAACCCTCAACAACAACAACAACAAAAATAGAAAACATTAAGAAATAATCAATCATAGTTGAAGAACACAATAAGTGAAATAAAGAATAAATTAGAGGAAATAAAAGAAGACTGGGGAAAATAAAGAAGACTGGAAAGGGGAGAAGAATGAATCAATGACCTGAAGAACATAATAGTTTAAAGTAAGCAAACTAATCAGGAGAAAGGAATAAGAGCTAAACAAGAAAAGATGAAAATAGATTAAGTGTTCTCAGTAATATTATCAAGCCTAATGGGATTCATATTATAGAGATTCAAGGAGGAAAAGAAAGAGAAAAAATAGATTTTTTTATTTTAAAAAATAATACCTGAATAGTTAATCTGAGGAAGAAATAAACATCCAGATTCAGGAGGCACAGATAGTCCTCAACAAAATCAACCAAAGGAGGTCCCCACCAAGAGAAATAGCAATTAAAATGGCAAAAGTAGTGATAAAAGGAGAGTTTTAAAATCAGAAGGAGAAAAAGAAAACAGAAACCCCAAAGTCCATCAGCTGTTTTTTTTTTTTTTTTTCCAACTGAAACTTTGCAGGCCAAAAGAGGTTGCCATGATATAGCCAAAGTACTGAGAGGGGAAAACAAACAAACAAACAAAACAAACAACAGGAACAAACTTCAGCCAAGAATACTCTACCCAGCAAAGCTGTCATCATTTAGAATAGAAGGAGAGACAAAGAGTTTCTCAGACAAACAAATGTTAAAAGAATTGAGCAGCAATCTTAAATGTTAATGGAAGCTCTTTGAAAAAGGAAAAAACATGAGCAGGAGTAAGAAAAGTAAGAAACACAAAAGTAGTAAAATTAAGTATATTTTTCATATCAGTCAAAAAAATAAAAAAATAAAAAGTTGTAAAGTATGATACCAGATATCTAAAATGTGGGGAAAAGTAAAAAATTGCTTTTTAAAATGGGTTGAAACATCAGTGACCATCCAATTAAAGTAGACTGCTATATGTATCAGTTGTTATGTATCAACTTACTGGTTACCACAAATCACAAACCAGTGATAAATATGAAAAGAATAGAAATCAATAAAAATATATCACTAAAGAAAGCCAGCCAACTCTGAGACAAGAGAGCAAAATAGAAAAGAGAGAATAACTGCAAAAGCAATCAGCAGGAAGAAGGAAATAATAAAGATTAAAGTAGAATTAAATGCAATAGAAACTAAAACAACAATAATAACCCACATTAATGAAACCAGGACCACTTTGAACATATCCAACATTTGAAAACCTGAAATGTACAATTTAGATTTGTTAAATCTAAACAAAATCAAAACAAATCTAAACAAACAAACAAAAAAGATTTGTTAAATCTTCAGGCAGATTTACTAGAGAGAGAGAGAGAGAGAGAGAGAGAGAGAGAGAATGAACAAAATAAGTGACAGAACAAAAAAGAAAATAGCAAAATGACAACACAGTAATACAAAAGATTATGAGAGAATGTTTTTAAAAAATCATATACACAAAATTGGACAACCAAGAAAAAATGGATAAATTTAAGAAAAACAGCCTCTGACATCTGAAGCAGGAAGAAATAGAAAATTTGAGCAGACCAATTACCAACAATAAAATTGAATTAGTGATCAGAAAATTTTCAGCCCAAAATCTAGGATGACATGGCTTCACAAGTAAATTCTACCACACATTTAAAGATGAGTCAATACCGTTGTTCTCCAACTATTCCAAAAAACTAGAAGAGGAAGAAAAATGTCCCAATCCATTCTCTGAAGGCAGCATTACCCTGATACCATAACCAGATAAACACACTTAAGTATACACATGAGAGAAAGAAAACTAGACTCCAATATCTCTGATGAACATGGATGCAAAAGTTCTCAATAAACATTAGGAAAGAGGAGTTAAATGGTGGAATATATTAGGAGGACCCTAGGCTCGTCTCATACCTCAAACCCAACTAGATAACTATCAAATCATTTTAAATATCCTGTAAATCAGGCTGAAGACTGACAGAACAAATATCACAACTTAAGGGAGAGAAGAAAACACATCAAAGAAGGTATGGAGGCCAGAGATATGGCTTGGGGGAGAAATGGATGAGGAGTGCTGTGGAGGAGAGGGAGCCATGGTTGTAGAGAAAAGTGGGAGAAGAATACACAGGGGAATGCAAAAGAAGACCATTGCCCCAAAGCCATTCTCTGGGAAAGTGACAATGGCTGATTTTTATGAGTTCTTGCAACTTGTGGGATGTAAAGGCTGGAGTTTTAAAGGTGGCTCAGCCCCAACACTGGTTGCCTAACTTGTTTACACCAGGTTCCACAACTCTGACCTCTGGCTTTACTGCACTTCTTGATGAAGTCTGCTTCAGTCTCTGTGCGGCAAGACACAGTCCTAGAAGGCCAGTGAAGGCCCCTATCTACCCCATGTCCCTAAACGTTGAGTTTTAAAAGCCAGTATGCTTGACTTCTACAGACTCCAGGTGCACTGTGCTTCTGGAGAAAGGACAGGAAAAAATCTGAAAGCAGACTGTGTGAAATAATTATCTAAAGAATGTTAGGTCATACATGGAGGAGAAAAACTCTAATTGCTTCCTGGAGAGTCAGTGGTCACAGGAAGCACCACTCCTGGGATATAGGGCTTGGGTGGTAGCATTTTCCTCCCTAACTCCTCACCACAAAAGCAGAGCCACCTCAAGTAAACAGCACAGAAACAACATTGGCTGCCTACTTTGTTTATACCAAGTCCCCAACCCAGCACTCTGACAATACTGCCATTCTCAGTCAAGTTTGTCTCAGTCCCATTTTGGATGATCCCTTCCCCATAAGACCAACTAAAATCATCACTAAAGTATGTTTCCCAAGCAAAGAATTCTGCAGGACTTCAGTTCTATTGGGAGTACTATCAAGTCCCATGTAAAAAAATACAAAAAAGAAACAAACAACCTAAAAAACAACAACCAAAGCACACTTAATTAACACCACCACACTCTGGCCAAGGATCAAACACTGCCTACTGCAGGTAATGGGAGGCTATACAGATGATCAGCCTGAAGGACACAGTAGCCAAAACAAAATAGCAGATGAAAACAGAAACAAATGAATGAATGAATGAATGCAGCAGCAGAACCCATGCAGGACTGAAAAGAGACACCCTCTGAAGCACAGGCCTTGGATCCTATATGATCTCCTCAGCATAAATCCATCACTCTTAGGAGCAGAAAACCTGCCCAGCTTCCTAACACAAAGAAGGCAGAGTTAAACAAAATGCCAAGATGAAGGAATTTATCCCATATGAAAGAAGAAGACAATGTCACGGCCAGAGATCTAAGTGATATGGATATGAGTACTATGCTTGATGGAGAATTTAAAATGACAATCATAAGGAAACATACTGGGCTTGGGAAAGTAATGGGAAAAAAATTGGTGAGGCCTTTACCACAGTGGTGAAAAATTAAAAACAGCCAATCAGAAATGAAAAACGCAATAGCTGAGCTTTAAAGCATATTTGATGTAATGAATGCCAGGATGGAAGAAGGAGAAGGATGAATAAATGATACAGAAGAGAGAATAATGGAAAATACTAAAGCTGAACAAAATAAAAAAAAAAGAAAAATTATGGAAAACAAGAACAATTTAGGGAACTCAGTGACTACAGCAAATGTAACAAGATTCCTATTATAGGTGTCCCAGCAGAGGAGAGAGGAAAGGGAGCAGAAAATGTATTTGAGGAAATAATCCTGAATAATTCCCTAGTCTGGGGAAGGAAACAGACATCCAGATCCAGAGGGCAAAGCAGGCCAACACCAAGACATCTTATAATTAATTTTTCAAAACATAGTGATAACAATAACAAAAATTAAAGCATCAAGACAAAAGAAGTCCCTAACTTACAAGGGAAAACTTACTATGCTAGTTGCAGATCTCTCAATAGAATCTTAACAAGCCAGAAGACAGTGGCATTATACGTTCAATATGCTTAAAGGGAAAAAATATGCAGCAAAACTTTCATTGAGAATAGGAGGAGAAAAAAAGCTTTCATAAAAAGAAAAAAAAAAAACCTAAAAGAGTTTGTGACCACTAATCAAGATCTCCAAGAAATATTAAAGGGGAATTTTGAGCAGAAAAGACCCAAAGTGATAAAGATAAAAAAGGAACAGAGAAAATCTCCAGAAACAACATAAAAAGTAATAAAATTATGCTAAATACTTATATATCAATAATAATTTTGACTATAAATGGACTATGTACTCTAATCAAAAGACATAGGGTGGCAAATGCATTAAAAATTAAAAAAAAAAGACATATATATGCTACCCACAAAAGACTCATTTCAGACCTAAAGACACTACAGATTGAAAATTGGGGGTGAAGAAGCATTTATCTAACCAACATATGTCAAAACAAAATTGGAGTAACCATATTTATATCAGAAAAAATAGATCTAAACAAAAAACTGTAACAAGAGGTGAAGATTGGAACTATGCCATTTTACAGAAGGCTAATTCGAAAAGAAAATCTAGCAACTGTAAATATTCATGACCCCAATATGGGAGCACCCAAATATATAAATCAATTAGTACCAAATACAAAGGAAGTCACTGATACTAAAATTATCACAGGATTAATTCTCCACCACATCAATGAGCAGATCATCTAAGCAGGAAATCAAGAAGGAAACAATGTCTTTGAAGGACATACTGGATCAGATGGACTTAACAGATTTAATCAAAGCATTTCATCCCAAAACATCAAAATGCATATACCTTTTTTTAAACTTTTTATTGTTATGTTAATCACCATACAGTACATCATTAGTTTTTGATGTAGTGTTCCAAGATTCATTGTTTATATATAACACCCAGTGCTCCATGAAATATATGCCCCCACTAAATACCCACCACCATGCTCACCTATCCCCCACCCCTCCCCTGTAAAATGATCGGCTTGTTTCTCAGAATCCAGTCTCTCATTGTTCATCTCCACCTCCAATTCCCTCCTACACATTTCCTTTCCTTCTCCTAAAGTCCTTCGTGTTATTCCTCATGTTCCTCATTAAGTGAAACCATATAATTGGCTTTATCTGCTTGACTTATTTCACTCAGCAAAATCTCCTCCAGTCCCATCTATATTGATGCAAAAGTTGGGTATTCATCCTTTCTGGTGGCTGCATAATATTCCATTGTATATATGCACCACATCTTCTTTATCCATTTGTCTTTTGAAGGGCATCTTTGCTCTTTCCACAGTTTGGATGTTGTGGACATTGTTGCTATGAACTTTGGGGTATATATGGCCCTTCTTTTCACTACATCTGTATCTTTGGGGTAAATACCCAGTAGTGCAATTGCCAGGTAACAGGGCAGCTCTATTTTCAATTTCTTAAGGAATTTGCACACTGTTTTCCTACGTGGCTGCACCAACTTGCATACCCCTTTCTCTACACTGTAAGACGGTTCCCTTTACTCCACATCCTCTCCCACGCTTGTTTCTTGTCTTGTTGATCTTTAGAATTCTAACTATTATAAGGTGACTTCTCAATGTGCTTTTGATTTGAATTTTCCTGATGGCTAATGATGATGGAAAATTTTTATGTGTCTGATAGCCATTTGTATGTCTTCATTGGAGAAATGTCTGTTAATGTCTTTTGCCCATTTTTTGACTAGATCATCTATTTTGGGGGTGTTGAATTTGAGAAGTTATTTATAGATTTGGACGTCAGCCCTTTTTCTTAAGTGTCATTTGCAAATATCATCTCCTATTACGTGGGTTGCCTGTTTTGTTGACGGGTTCTTTTGCTTCAGAATACACATTCTTTTCAAGGACAATAGGACATTATCCAGAAGAGATCACATACTAGGTCATGAATCAAGTCTCAAAAAGAATTAAAAATACTCAAATAATACAAAACATATTTCCCAACCACGACACTATGAAACTTGAAGTAAGCCACAAGAAAAATGTTAGAAAGACAACAATACATAGAGGTTAAACTACATGCTACTAAATAGTAAATGGAATGCAGAGTCTGGGTATCTCAGTCAGCTAAGTGTTTGACTTTAGCTAAGGTCATTGTCTCAGAGTCCTGGGATCAAGACCCACATCAGATTATCTGCTCAGTAGGGATTCTGCTTGTCCATCTCCCTCTGCTCCTTCCCCCCACTTGTGCTCTCTCTCAAATAAATAAATAAATAAAATCTTTAGGAAAATAAATAATAATTAGTCAACCAGGAAGTCAAAATGAAAAACAAAACAAAACAAAGTACATGAAACTAATGAAAATGAAAACACAAAGATTAAAATATTTGGGATGCAGCAAAAGCAGTCCTATGATGAAAGCATATAGCAATATAGGCCTAACTCAAGAGAACAAGAAGAATCACATATAAGCAATCTTACTTCACACCCAAAGGAGCTAGAGAAAGAACAACACACAAAGCCTAAGTCCTGTAGAATAAAAAGAAATAATAAAGATTAAAGCAGAAATAAATAACTTACAATCAAAGAAAACCAATAGAACAGATCAATTAAACAAGGAGCCGGTTTAAAAAAAAATTACAATTGTCAACTCCTAGCCATAGTTACCAAAAAAATAGATAGAGAAAGACCCCCCAATTTTTTAAATGAAGAAATAACAATAAATGCCACAGTAATATAACTTATAATTATATGAAAAATTATATTTCAACAATTTGGGAACATGGAAGAAATGGATGAATTCCCACAAACATATAAAGTACCAAAATTGAAATAGGAATAAATAGAAACATGAACAGATGATAACTAGCAAAGAAATTAAATCAGTGATGAAAAAACTCCCAACAAACAAAAGTCCAGGACCAGATGGCTTCACAAGCATATTCTACCAAACATTTAAAAAAGAGTTAATGCTATTCTTTATAAACTATTGTAAAAAAATTGAAAAGATGGGAAGATCTCCAAATTTATTCTATGAAGCTAACTCTATGCTACTATCAAAAACAGATAACAACACTATAAATATAAATCTACTGTAGACCAGTGCCTCTGAGGAACATAGATTCAAAAAATTCTCTACAAACTACTAACACACCTAGTTCTAAAATGCCAAATTCTTTCATCATGATCAATTACATTTTATTCTCAGGATGCAAGAGTAGTTCAATCAAAGCTATACATCACACGAATAAGAAGTAAGAAAAATTACCCTTTCAATAGATGCAGACAAAAGCATTTGACAAAGTAGAACAAACACTTATGACAAACCTTTGACAAGTAGGTTTAGAGGGATACCTCAACATAATAAAAGCCCTATATGAAAAACCCACAGATAATACTATCCTAAATGGGAGAAAAGTGAGATATTTCCCTCTACAGTCAAAAATAGGGATACTCACTCTCACCAATTTTATTCAGCATAGTCCTGGAAGTAAGAGCTCTAGGAATCAGACATTCAAAAATACATAAACAACATTTGATTTTATTTTTAAGATTTTATTTATTTTAGAGAAGGAGCATATGCATGAGAGTGAGAGTGCACCAGTGTCGGACGGGTAGAGGGGGAAAAATCTTCAAATAGGTTCCCTGCTGAATGCATAGCCCAATGCAGGTTGGATCCCACCACCGATGATAGCATGAACTGAGCCAAAACCAAGAGCTGGATGCTCAACTGTCACGGCCAGTGTGACGAATCAACCAGGAAAACCGTGAGGGCTAAGAGGATGGTGAAAAGAAATTAAGAAACAAAGAGATGGGGGCAGGAGGGACACTGAAGATGATGCCCAACAGTGCCAATTTTATTCCACATCTTAAAATCATTTATAAGGCAGACCATAATAGAAGGAGCATTACATCAGTACATAGTCAGATGACCACAAGTTTCTATAACAAGTTTACATTTACTACAGGAAAACCTTGTGATGCCATGTAGTTTTAGCTAAAGCCAATATCAAGACAATCAACCAGGGAGTGGGTTATGGGAGGAGGTACAGAACAACAAGGACTAACTAACCCTGGACACAATGTTCCCTACTGTAGGGAGAGTGTGTGGGAAGTCATGTAGGCGAGCACATGACACATAGCACAGACCCTTTCTCAGTGCACTCAACTTTCTCGTCCTTAACCTTGTCAAGGTGTCCGGACTTTGAAGGAGACACATGTCAGGGCCTGGTTTGGTCCTCGACTTCAACCATGCAGTAGCCTCCAACACTCAACTGATTCAACCACCCAGGTTCCTTGAAAACAAAACAAAAACAAAAGCATCTAAGTCAGCAAGGAATAGGCACAATGTTCACTCTTTAAAAATGACATGATATTATGTAAAGATAACCAAAAAACTCTACCAAAATCTTCTGGAATTTATACATAAACTCAGTCATGCCACAGGATAAAAAAATCAATGTAAATAAATCTGCTGCATTCCTATACACCAATACTGAAGCAGCAAAAAGAGAAATCAAAGAACCAATACTATTTACTATTGTACCAAAGCCCCCAAATTACCTAAGAATAAATATTATCAAAGTGGAAACGATCTGTACTCTGGAACCTATGAGACACTGATGAAAGAAATTGGCAATTTCATAAATAAATAAAGAAAAATGCATGTTCTTTGATTGAAAGAACCAATGTTAAGATGACGATATCACCTATGCATTTAATGCAATCCTGTTTAGCATACCATCCACATTTTCACACATTTAGAACAATCCTAAAATTTGTATAGAACTACAAAAGATGAGTAGCCAAAGAAATCTTGAAAAAGAAAAGCAAAGCTGGATGCATCAAAATTCTGGACTTCAATTAATAGTACAAAGGTGTGGCAATAAAGAGAGTATAGTGCTGGGACAAAAAAAAAAGGCACATAGATCAATGGAACAGAAAAGAAAACCCAGAAATGAACCCACGACTATATGGTCAATTAATCTTTGATAAAGCAAGAAAGAATATCCAATGGAAAAAAATTCTCTTCAAAAATTGGTGGTAGGAAAACTGGACAACCACCATGAAAAGGAGTGAAATGGGACCATCGTCTTACACCATACATATAGACAAATGAATTCAAAATGGATGAAAGACCTAAATGTGAGAGAGGAAGCCATTAAAATCATAGAGGGAGTAACCTCTTTGATATTGGCCATAGCAACTTCTTAGTAGATATGTCCCCTGAAGTAAGGGACACACACACACACACAAACAAACAAACAAACAAAAAAAAACCTACAAGAACTAAGAACTTCATCAAGATAAAAACTTTTGGAAACAATCAGCAAACCTAAAAGCCAATGTATGGAATGGGAGAAGATATTTGCAAATGATATATCTCATAAAGGGTTAATAGTCAATATTAAACTGAACACTCAAAAAACAAATAATCCAATTAAGAAATGGACAGAAAACTAGAATAGATATTTTTTTCCAAAGAAGACTTACAGAAGGCCAACAGAGAAATGAAAATATATTCAACATCAGTCATCATCAGTGAAATGGAAATAAAAACTTCAATTAGATATTCCCTTACAACTCTCAGAATGGCTAAAATTAACCACACAGGAGCAAAAGCTGTTGCCAAGGATGGGTAGAAAGGTGAATCTTCTTACACTGTTGGTGGGAATGCAACCTGGTGTAGCCAATCTGGTAAAGATCATGGAGGCTCGTCAAACATTAGGACTAGAACTATCATATGATTCAGTAATTACACTAGTAGCTATAATCCAAATGATGCAAAAGCATTGATTTGAAAGGGCACATACACCCCAAAGTTTATAGGAACATTATCAGCAATATCCAAATCATGGGAACAGTCCTGCTGTCCATCAACTAATGCATGGTTAAAGAAGATGAAGTAAATATACAATAGAATATTATTCAGCCATAAACAAAGAATGAAATCCTTCCTTTTGAAACAACATAGATGGATCTAGAGAGTATTATGCTAAAATGAAATGAGAGAAACCATATGATCACTTCAACAGATGCAGAAAAATTATTTGACAAAGTGCAATTATTCATAAGCCTCTCAACAAAGTAGGATTAGAGGGAACATATCCCAACATAATAAAGAAATACCATATATGAAAAACCCACAGGTAGCATAATACTAAATGATATGATGATCAAAGATTCCACTAAAAGACTACTAGAGTTGATAAATGAATTTAGAAAGGCCACTGAATATAAAATCAATATGCAGAAATATGATTTATTTATATACACTAATATTGCAGTAGTAGAAAGATAAATTAATATAACAATCCCATTTATAATTGCACAAAATCTATTATAATACCTAGGAATTAAATTTATCCAAGGCATTGGAAGACTTTTATTCTGAAAACTCTAATACATTGATGAAAAAATAAAAGATCATAGAGACCAACAGAAAGATGTTCCATGCTCATGGATTGCAAGAATACATATTGTTAATGGCTATACTACCTAAAGCAAACTGCAGATTTAATGTATTTCCTATTATAATACTAACAACATTTTTCATAGAACTAGAACAAATAGCCCTACAATTTGTATGGAACCACAAAAGATCCTAAATAGAAAAGCAACTAAAAACAAAACAAAACAAAACAAACAAACAAACCAACAACAACAACAACAACAACAAAAAAAAACAGAAAACAAAAGACAGATCCAGAGGTATCACTATTCCAGATTTCAAGATATAATACAAAGCTATAGTAATCAAAATAGAATGGTATTGGTACAAAAATTAATAAAATAAAATATCAGCTGATTTCTCATCATACATTATGGAGGTTAGAAAGCAGTGGGATGACATTGTTAAAGTTCTTAAAGAAATAAACCCTGGGTGGGAAAGCAATTGGCAACAAAGTATGAGGACCTTAGCCATGTCTCATCTCAGGACCAAAGTTAGGTAGCTATCAAATGATTCCAAATACCCCAGAATTCCACCTGAAAACTGACAGAAGACATGACACAACTAAAGGGAGAGAAGAGACCACATCAAAGAAGGTATGAAGTTCAAAGACATGGCTTAGGAAAGAAACACAGGAGGGAGATGTAGTCATGGAGAAGGGTGAAAGATAGAAAAACACATGGGAATGCACAAGGAGAAAGTTTCCCCAGAATGATTGCCTTTGAAAATGAGAGGGGCTGGTTTTCATGAGTTTTTGCAACAAGCAGGGCTCTAAGCCTGGAGTTCTATAGGTCAGTGGGCTCAGGTGGGATCAATCCTGGAAGGTGCTTCCATGAACCTAGAGAGAAGGCACACAAAGAACCTGAGGGCAGATGGCATGGGCAGAATGATTCAAAGAATGTCTGGGGCACACCAAGGGACATTATATACTCTTCTCAGAGCTTGTCTTTAAGAGGAAGCTTTCATGGAGATGTCCTCTGTGAAAAAGGAGCTGGTAGGAACCATTCCCCTCCCAAACACTCAGCTTAAACAGAGTCACCTGCAGGAAGCAGTACATCATAAATACTGGACACCTAACTTGCTTACACCAAGACCCACCTTCTTGTCTTTGACAGGACCTCACTTCTCAGTCAAGTTTGCTTCAGTCCTAGGATAACAGGCCCATCCCCGGGAAGACCAGCACAAACCACTGCCCACACCACAACTATCAACCAGAGAGTTTTGGGGGGCCTGAGTCTTAGTAAATATGCTTTCAGATCTCATTTCAGAAACCAAACAGAGCACACTTAGTTAAAATTTGACATGTTCAGCCCAGTGACCAAACAACTCCCAAAGCAAGCAAGGACCAGCTGTGCAGGTGACTAGCCTAAAGAAAGAACAGACAGAACACAACAGCAGAGAGCACACAGCACACAGAGACATTCCCTGAATCACCAGTATCTAAACACTAAATGATTTCTTCATTAAACAATTACTTTCAGGACCAGGGGGCATAAACAACTTTTCTAAACACAGGAGAAGGAATAGAACTAAACAAAATGCCAGAGGAATTTATCTCAGATGAAATAACAAGGTAAGGCAATGGTCAGAGAGCTAAGCAAAACAGATGTAAGTAACATGGTTGATGGAAAATTTAAAGCAATAATCATAAGCATACGCTCTGAGATTGAGAAAATAATAATAGAAGATAATCAGTGGAACCTTTACCACAGAGATAAAATAATTAATAAAGAATCAATCATAGATGAATAAGGCAGTATGTGACAGGAATCAGGCTTGATACAATTAAAAGCTAGCTGAAATAAGCAGAAGAACAAATTAGTGACATAGAATACAAAACAACAGAAAATAATAAAGCTCAATAAAGGAATAAAAAATATCATGGGACATGAGAATAGACGTAGGGAACTCAGTGACTCCATCAAAGATAATAACATTCATATTATAGGAGTCCAAGGATGAGAGAGAAGAAAATGAGCAAAAAAAAAAATTATTTCAAGAAACAATCGCTGAAAAATTCCTAATCTGAGGAAGGAAACAGACATCCAGATGCAGAATGCACAGAGAACTCCCATCAAAATCAACAAATGTAGGCCAATAATAAGAAATAATGTAATTGAATTTGGAAAACATAGTTATGAAGTTAAAAAAAATCTTATAATTAGCAAGGCAAAGGGAGTCCTTACTTACAAGAGAAGAGTGATAAGGCCAGCTAGAGATTTCTCAACAGAAACTTGGTAAGCCATCAGAGATTGGCATGATATATTAAAAGAGCTAAATGGAAAAAAAAAACTTTTGAGCAAAGAATACTCTATCCAGAAATGCTATTATTCAGAGTAGAAGGAGGAAAACAAGTTTTCCAGACAAACATAAATAAAGCATTTCATGACCACTAAACTAGCCCTGCAAGAAATATTAAAGAGGACTCTTCAATGGCAAAGGAGAGAGCAAAAGTAACAAAGCAAGAAAATATCAGAGAAAATCTCCAGAAACAATGACAAAACAAGAAATAAAGGACAATAACTGCATATCTATCAATAATTATTTTGATTGTAAATGGACTAAATGTCTCACTCAAAAGATAAAGTGTAACAACATGGATTTCTTTTTAAAAAAGGACTCATCTATATTTTTCCTACAAGAGACTTATTTTAGAACTAAAGACACCTGCAGATTGAAATTGAGGGATGTAAAAATATTTATAATCCAAATGGATGTCAAAAGAAAACCACAGTAGCAACATTTATATCAGACAAACACTACTTAAATAAAAGACTATGACAAGACATGAAGTCAGGGTCTGTATGATAATAAAAAGGCAACTCAACAATAAGATCTAAGAATTGTAAATATTAATGTACCTAATATGGGAGTACCAGATATAAAAAAAAAAAACAGTAACAAACATAAAGAAACTCATTGATAACAATACAGTGATAGTAAGGGATTTTAAAATCCCACTGACATCAATGGAAAGATCATTAAAACAGAAAATCAACAGGAAAACATTGCATTTGAATGCCAGTCTGGACTAAATGGACTTAACAGATATATTCAGAACATTCTATCCTAAATCAGGAAATTGAACATTCTTTTGGAGGGCTTATGGAGCATTCTCCAGAATAGATCACATATTAGGTCACAAAACAGCCCTAAAGAAATGCAAAAATATTGACATAGATGGAGATAGAGAGTATAGTACTAAGCCAAATATGGCAGTCAAAGATGATTTCACTCACATGTGGAATTTAAGAAATAGAACAAAGGAGTAAAGGGATTAAAAAAAAATAGAGGTAGACTAAGAAACAGATTCTTAAGTGTAGAGAACAACCTGATGGTTACCCGAAGAAAGGTGAGTGGGTTGATGGGTTTAATAGATAATGGGAATTGAATGCACTTATGATTGCATTAAATGTGTACATTGCTTTGGGTAGTATTGATATTTTAACAATACTTGTTCTTCTAATCCATTAGAATAAAATATTTTTCCATTTCTTTGTATTATTTTCCAATTGTTTCATCAGTGTTTTGAGGTTTTCAGAGTATGGGTCTTTCATGTTTGGTTCGGTTTATTTCTTATGGTTTTTAGTAAAATTTTGAATGGGATTAATTCAACTTCTCTTTCTGTTGCTTCCTTATTGATGTATAGAAATGGAATGTATCTTGTGAATTTACTAAATTTGGGTATTAGTTCTATTTTGGTAGAGTTTCTGTATATAATATCATGCCATCTGCAAAGAATGAAAGTTTGACTTCTTCACTGATAACGTGATTGTATTTTATTTCTTTTTATAAGATTTTATTTATCTGAGAGAGATTGAGCATGACTTGGGGGGAGAGGCAGAGGGAAAAGAAGAAGCAGACTCCTTGCTGAGCAGGAAGCCCAATACTAGGCTGGATTACAGGACCCTGAGTTCATGACCTGTGTTGAATCAGATGCTTAGCCAACTGATACACGCAGGCACCCCTGTTATTTATTTCTTTTTGTTGTCTGATTTCTGTGACTAGGACTTTTAATAATATGTTAAATAGAAGTGGTGAGAGTGGACATCCTGTCTCATACTTGACTATAGAAAAAAAGCTCTAAGTTGTTCCCCATGGAGGATGATATTAGCTGTGGGTTTTCAAAGATTATTATTTTTTAAATCATGTTTAAAATGTTTCCTGTAAACCTAAATTGTTGGTTTTTTTTTTTTTATCATGGATGCATGCACTACTTTGTCAAAGTTTTTTCTGCATCTATTGAAACAATCATGTTGTTCCAATCCTTTCTTTAATTAAGGTGGTGCAACATTTTCCTTGATTTATAAATGCTGAACTACATTACAATGCAGGAATAAATTCCACTGGATTATGGTAATTGATTCTTTTAATGCACTGTTGGATTCCATTTGCTAGTATTTTATTGATAATTTTTGAACCATATTTATTTGGGTTATTGGCCTGTAGTTTTCTTTATTAGCAGTGTCTTTTTTAAAAGATTTTATTTATTTATTTGACAGAGATCACAAGTAGGCAGAGAGGCAGGCAGAGAGAGAGAGGGAAGCAGGCTCCCTGCTGAGCAGAGAGCCCGATGCGATGCGGGAATCAATCCCAGGACCCTGAGATAATGATCTTAGCTGAAGGCAGCGGCTTAACCCACTGAGCCACCCAGGAGCCCTTTAGCAGTGTCTTTATCTGGTTTGGGTATCAAGATAATGCTCGTGCCAGGGAATAAATGTGGAAGCTTTTCTTCCTTTTCTATTTATTGGAATAGCTTGAGAAAATAGGTTTTAATTCTTTAAATATTTGGTAGAACTTTCCTGGCCATCTTTAAGTCAGTGGTATTTATTTTTCATTATTCTCTTTCTCTCTCTTCATATTTGTTATGTAGACTTAATTTCTAAGTATATTTCAGAAAGATTCCTCTGGATTATTATCTCATTGTGGCACAAAGTTGCTTTTATAATGTGGCACAATAGTTGACATAAGACACTGTTAATTCAGTTTTTGTTTACTTTCAAAACATATTTTATATTATCTGAAACCTCTAATATTCTCAGGCTCTTCACCTCAAAAAATATACCTACGTTCTTTTTTAGTTTAGTTTTTAACAGATAATACTGAAAGGCAAATATTAATTCAGTTCTCAAATCAATTTGCATTTGTATGGGAATACAGTATTATGCAAAAAGAAAATTATTCTTAGCTTCAAATGCCTTACTCTGAACATTAGCATAATGTATAATAAGGAATGTCATGAAAAAAACTACTATTCAAAAGATGAAAACTTGATTTGATTCCCTAAATTCAAACACAATACTCTAATCTTCTATTATTTGACATGTTACAGCTTCCAGTTGTAATGCGATTTATCTCCTTCATCTGAAGAAAAGCAAAAAACAACCGAAAAATAAAATAGCAAAAACAACAGATGAGAACCACATTAGTGGCTTAGTTCCTTTTTTACATATCCTTCATACTATATTTCATTATAGTTGTGCATAAACTTACAATCATCCCAAACTTATTGCAGTTCAGTATAAGGAAGGCAAGCCATGAAAAGTGAATGAAATGAAATAGAATGTAAAAATATAAATCTGATGTTGATTATGCAGAGATTTTCCATCTGACTGTTTTTATAATAGACAAAGATTTTATATCCACATTCCTTACTCAAAAGAACAGATTGGTAAAAGGTAAACATACGAATGAAAATTTGAAAGAAATCCTATGTCAAATATAAGCTTCTTTAATTGAGCTTAAACATAAAACAACATTCTTTCATGTATTTTCTGTATATATTTATGTATTCATTGAATAAAAATATTTGAATAAATAATGAAGAAAACATTACCTTTTAATCTGGATAAATAAATAACTCGGTGTTTTCACTTAAGGGGATTTTAAATCTCTGAATACAGGTAGAATGTTTATCTGAAAATATAAAGTGTCTGAAAATAAATATGATGTTTCTTGTTGTTAATTATTCACAACTGTCAATGGAATGGGATATTTTTTTAATTTTTTTATTTTTTATAAACATATATTTTTATCCCCAGTACAGGTCTGTGAATCACCAGGTTTACACACTTCACAGCACTTACCAAAGCACATACCCTCCCCAATGTCCATAATCCCACCCCCTTGGAATGGGATTTTTATACTTCACAAAAACTTACCCACACTGGGAACATAATTGTGATGTTCATTCATCTTGATAGTACTACATTGATCATTCCTGATATTTATACTGACCTTCTTCAGCTAAAGGTACCTCAACACTGGAGATGGCCAAGCCCACCACTGGTATAACATACTTCCTCCTTGTAGGATTCTCAGAGATTCACAAACTTTTAATCTTACATGATATTCTACTCTTATTGATCTACTACTCTAATGGAAATACCCTCATCATCACCATAATCTCTCATGACAAGAATCTTTTCACTCTTATGTGCTTTTTTTTCTCCCACTTTTAGATATCTTTTAAAAGATGTCACTCTACCCAAACCTATTATTAATTTAACAGCATAAAGCAGGACAATCTCTTTTCTGTGATGTGTCACAGAGCAGGCTTGATGCTTTAAATGCCATTTTCAGAGCTGTTCTTACAGTGATGCCCTATGACCTTTATGTGGTCATTTGTCATCACTTGCACTATGAAAGCATCATAAAAAGAAATTCTGTGTGCACCTAGCAGCAGCTTATGGTTCAGTGGGGGCATAAGTGGGAGCATGAACACCTTCTTATTAAACTTATTCAACTTCATCTTAAAGTAATTTTTTGTGATGTTTCTTCTACATAGATCTCATGCTTTGGCACACATATTACAAAAATTGTTACAACTGTCATATTTCCTAGGTCTTAGTGTTTTTTTTTTCCCATCATAATGTTCTACCCTTATGTATATCTGGCTGTTCTGAGAATCTCATTATCACAGTATATATCAAAAGACTTATCCACCTATCTACTTCATCTATTAATTATAACCTTATTTTTCTCCACTGCCAGTGCACTGTATTTGAGGAACAAGTCAGATATTCCATCTCTTCTGGGTCTCTTTTTATCTTTTCTACTCACAGTGCCTTTCCAATTCTGAAACCTATGATCTATAGCTAGAAAAGTACAGGTATACAAGATGTTTCAAGAAATGTAATTTGGAGCAGAATCTTTTTCATATTGTAATTCTTGTCTGGCCTTATGTGCAATATCTTCTATTGCTACTTAGTAAGATTTTGAATAGATATGATCCATAATTTGGATTAATCTAGCTGTACAACAAATGAGGAAAAGGTTAGTGTGTGACTATGTGTTAAAATTGATGTTTCCCATCCACGTACTAATAGTGATATAAAGGGATACCTGCAATCCAATTTTATAGAAGCAATGCCCTCAATAGCCAAACTATGGTAAGAGTCCAGATGTCCAACAAGAGATGAATGGATAATGAATAGTTGGCCTATATATACAATGGAGTATTACTCAATCATCAGAAAGAATGAAATCTGGTCATTTTCCATGATGTGGATGGAGTGAGAGTGTACTAAAGTAAGCGAAATAAGTTAGCCAGGGAAAGACAAATACCATATGATTTCACTCATATTTGAAATTTAAGAAACAAAACAGATGAACAAAAGGTGAGGGAAGAAAAAAAGTCAAGGGGAGTAAACCTTAATAGACTCTTAACTCTTGAGAGCAAACTGAGGGTTGATGGAGGGAGGATGGGCTAAATGCCTGATGGATATTATGGAGGGCTCTTCTTGTGATGAGTAATGGGGGTTATATGTAAGTAATGAATCACTAAATTATACTCTTGAAACCAATATTATTCTATTTGTTAACTAATTGGAATTTAATAAAAACAACACACTCAATTGAAAATAAAATGAAATACAATATTTTATTTTATTTTATATTTTATAATATTTATTTTATATTTTATACATCTATATATAGATGCCAAAATATATATAGATATATATTTTATTGAACATAAAATAAAATGAAATATTTTATTATTTTATTTTATGATCAATAAAATCTAATCAATCAGTTTTGTGTTTAACAATTGTTTTTGCAGTGTGCCTGGGTGGCTCAGTGGATTAAGCCTCTGCCTTCAGCTCAGGTCATGATCTCAGGGCCCTGGGATTGGGACCAACATCAGGCTCTCTGCTCAGTGGGGAGCCTGCTTTCCCCCCTCTCTCTATGCCTGCCTCTCTGCCTACTTGTGATCTCTGTCTGTCAAATAAATAAATAAAATATTTTTAAAGAAAAGCAATTATTGTAGTTGGTGTTGTGCCCACAATATATTTTCTTATCCTCAATTTTTTGTTATGTTTCCCATGGTTTCTTCTAGAATTTTTATAATTTCTTTCTCATGTTTACATCTATTATTATCTTGAAATACTTCTGCTTACTCTAAGAGGTAAGAATTGGAGTTTTTTGTATCAATATCCAGTTAAGCTATTTTTTAAAGATTTTATGTATTTATTTTAGAGGGGTCAAGAGGAGGAGCAGAGGGAATCTCCCGCAAACTCCATGCTAACTGTATAGGCTGATGCAAGGCTTGATTCCAGGACCCCAAGATCATGACCTGAGCCAAAATCAAGAGTTGGACACTTAACCACCTGAGCCATTCAATTTCCTCTAAATTAATGGGTGAATGAATAAATGAATGAATGAATAATTAAATAAATAAAATATTCTTTTTTTCAAGGTTTTATTTATTTGAAAGACAGAGATCACAGTAGACAGAGAGGCAGGCCAGAGAGAGATGAAGGGAAGCAGTCTCCCCACTGAACAGAAAGCCCAATGTGGGGCTTGAACCCAGGACCCTGGGATCACAACCTGAGCCAAAGGCAGAGTCCTTAATCCACTGAGCCATCCAGGTGCCCCTAAATAAACATATTCTTAATGAACTGAGACATTCAGGCACCCTGGGATTGAACCCTGAGTCAGGCAATCTTTCTCCTGCTCCGCCCTCCACTTGTGCTCTCTGTCAAATAAATAAATAGAATCTTTAAGAAAAATATATTCTGCTTTCCCCACAGTTTTTTTTTAATTATTTTTTTCTTTAAATATTTCCTTCTTTCAGGACATTTATGTTGTTATATTGTTTTGTAAACTTATCTGCACTTAAATACTACACTTCTTTCATTGCTCTGACATTATAGTATGTGTTAAAGTTAGGTATGACAAGTTCTCAGTTTTTATTCCTTTTTTTTACAATTGTTTTTACTATTTTAGTACTTTACATTTATAGAAGTTCTGTGTTTCTGGGCTATAACCATTACAGGTGTTTATTTAGAATATTATTATTATTATTATTATTATTATTATTATTATATCCTCCACTGTATATTCTATTTCCTTGTCTCAACATTCCTATTTTCTGAATTGCTGCATTTATTTTTTTCCTCTCCTTGATGAGTTCATAGATCAAGAGGGAGTAGTTTGGAAAGAATGCCATTTTCTTAGCTGGAAAACTCTGGCAGACATTTCCCCTAGAAAGCGGGCTTTTAGGGAAGTTTCTGTGTTTCACAGTGATTTCTTTCTTCTGCTTGTTGTAGCCAAATAAAATGTTTTCTTGGATAGTCTCTATAAGTATCTTGTGAGATTATTTGAGATAATACCCTTAAAAATGTAGTTAACCTTCCTTAGAATGTTGTTCTCAGGAGATTATCTCATGTGATATTCCACACTGATCTATCAAAAAATATATATCAAAATTACAATTTAAATGTTTTTAATATTTGTGGTTGTAATGTGTTCAGATAGATCCTGGCTCTGGATTTACCTGTATTTAGAGATTTTGGTGGCTTTTTGTGTGTTTATTTTTGTTTGTTCTTTTCTTGAAATCTTAGTTTTCTGTTAGGTCAAAGAAATCGTTGACTTTTTCATGTCAGCTGTTTCTTATTGTAAGGTAACAACATCTAAGCTATTTACATATTTTAGCTCAAACTGGAAGCCCAGAAGTTTTATTATAAGATTAAAATAGTTCAAATAGTGAGGTACTTGTGCAAGATTCACCAGTTGAAACGTGCAGTGCAGTGGACCAAGAGATGCCAGAAAATTATATGGTAGCAATTTTGTTAAGATAGAGTTCATTAATTTTCTTGCTATACATGAAAAGATGATTTAGTGAAGAAACTATCAGTAGTCATTTAAGTCAAAAAATTAAAATAAAAATGAACAATTAATAAAGTCATTGGCTTATCTGTTTTTACATGAAAACTTGAAAAAATTGCTTTTGAATGGTTTTCCTAAGAACCCCTGTCAGCTTACAGTTCCTAAGACAAGAGATGAAAGGGTTTAACAAAGGAGTAATCACAGTGTACATGACAGCTGCTGCTTTTTCTCTTTCAGCTATCTGGGAGTTGGAGAGACATAAATAAATACAAAAAAAAAAAAGGACAACACAGATGTGTGAAGAACATGTGGAGAATGCTTTAAACTTTCCTGTGGTTGATGGAATTCTGACTATAGCATAACCAATGAGTATGTGAGAAACTAAAATAGAGATAAAGTTTACCACCACGACCAGTCCCCCCTCAATAAAAATAAATAACTTATTGATATAAGTATCTGAGCAGGACAATTTTAGCAGTGGACCAATATCACAGAAGAACTGAGGAATTTTGTTATCCTTACAGAAATATAATTGAACCCTCAAGATGGTGTGTATCTGTGCACTCAAGATTGCAAAAATCCAGGGTATGGCCACCAGAAAAGCACACAATTTGGGAGTCATAATGGAAAGGTAGGACAAAGGAAGGCAATGGTTTCAAAACAGTCATAAGACATAATAGGGAGAAGTAATGTTTCCATCCCTGAAAAGCAGATAAACAGGTTCATTTGCATCATGCAGTTATTGAAAGAGATAGTAGAAATTCTTGTCTGGATGCCTACAAGCATTTTAGGAACAGTAGTGGAAGACAAACAGAGATCAATCAAGGATAGATTGCTAAGGAAATAATACATGGTGGAGTGAAAGCAAGCATTTGACATAATTTTTAGGTTGATCAGAAGGTTACTAACCATGGTGGTCATGTAAATACACAGGACTATGGAAAAGAGGAGTGGGTTTGGCTGGATCATCAGAATAATCCATGAGGATGAACTCCAAAGTGGTGGTTTTGTTTAACCTCTATATAAATTCTATCATCTGCATGCAATTCTTATGATAAATATAGCATCATGAAGTTCACCAAACAGAATTAATCAAGCCATCAATCCATGTGAGGTGTCCACTCTGAGAATATAATGAGATTTATTTGAGAATATTCAACAGTCATTGTTTCTTATCATCAATTTTGTTAAAAAATCGTGTAATTCTCTATTAAGAAACATTTTATCACATTCAAAGAAGAAATTGGGTCTCATAAAATTTTAAGACTTCCCTATACTCACAAAGTTATAAGTTTGTGAAACTGATATTTCAGCACAAATTTTGTGACTAAATGTTGTTTTTCATTCACAAGGGGTTTAAATTTCACCAGGAAACTGCTAAATATAAAAATATTTAAACTTCTTCTGTATTTACATCAAAAGTAAGAATGATGATCTCTATTCATCTCTCTTTTTTAAAATTTATTTTTTATTGATTTTCAGCATAACATTATTCATTATTTTGGCATCACACCCAGTGCTCCATGCAATCCGTGCCCTCTATAATACCCACCACCTGGTAACGAAATCTCCCAACCCCCACAGCTTCAAAATCCTCAGATTGTTTTTCAGAGTCCAAAGTCTCTCATGGTTCACCACCCCTTCCAATTTCCCCGAACTATCTTCTAACTCCCCATGTCCTCCATGCTATTTGTTATGCTCCACAAATAAGTGAAACCATATGATAATTGACTCTCTCTTCTTGACTTATATCACTCAGCATAACCTCTTCCAGTCCTGGCCATATTGCTACAAAAGTTGGATATTCATCCATTCTGATGGAGGCATAATACTCCATAGTGTATATGGAACACATCTTCCTTATCCATTTGTCCATTGAAGGTCATCTTGGTTCTTTCCACAGTTTGGCGACCATGGCCACTGCTGCTATAAACATTGGGGTACAGATGGCCCTTCTTTTGGGGTAAATACCCAGGAGTGCAACGGCAGGGTCATAGGGAAGCTCTATTTTTAATTTCTTGAGGAATCTCGACACTGTTCTCCAAAGGGGCTGCACCAACTTGCATTATCACCAACAGTGTAAGAGGGATCCAGTTTCTCCACATCCCCTCCACACATGTTATTTCCTGTTTTCCTAATTTTGGCCATTCTAACTGGTGTAAGGTGATATCTCAATGTAATTTTAATTTGAATCTCCCTTAAAGCTAGTGATGATGAACATTTTTCCATGTGTCTGACAGCCACTTTTATGTCTTCATTGGAGAAGTATCTGTTATTATCTTCTGCCCATTTTTTGATATGATTGTCTGTTTTATGTGTGTTGAGTTTGAGGAGTTCTTTATAGATCCTGGATATCAACCTTTGTCTGTACTGTCATTTGCAAAAATCTTCTCCCATTCCGTGGGTTGCTCTTTGTTTTCTTGACTGTTACCTTTGCTGTGAAGAAGCTTTTGATTTTGGCGAAGTCCCAAAAGTTTATTTTGGCTTTTGCTTCCTTTGCCTTTGGAGACATATCTTGAAAAAAGTTGCTGTGGCTGATATCAAAGAGATTAATTCCTATGTTCTCCCCTAGGATTCTGATGGATTTCTGTCTCACGTTGAGGTCTTTTATCCATTTTGAGTTTATCTTTGTGCACAGTGTAAGAGAATGGTCAAGATTCATTCTTCTACATATAGCTGTCCAGTTTTCCCAGCACCATTTATTGAAGAGACTGTCTTTTCCACTGTATATTTTTTCCCGTTTTGTTGAAGATTATTTGCCCAAACTGTTGAGGGTCCATATCTGGGCTCTCTACTCTGTTCCACTGGTCTATGTATCTGTTTACTATGCCAGTATCATGCTGTCTTGGTGATCACAGCTTTGTAGTAAAGATTGAACTCAGGTAGCATGATGCCCCCAGTTTTATTTTTTGTTTTTCAAAATTTACATAGCGATTCGGGGTCACCTCTGATTCCATACAAATATTAGGATTATTTGCTCCAGCTCTTTGAAAAATACAAGTGGAATTTTGATCTGAATGGCATTAAAAGTATAGATTGCTCTAGGCAGTATAGACATTTTAACAATGTTTATTCTTCCGATCCAAGAGCATGGAATGGTCTCCCATCTTTTTGTGTCTTCTTCAATTTCTTTCATGAGTGTTCTGTAGTTCTTCAAATACAGATCCTTTACCACTTTGGTTAGGTTTATTTCCAGGTATCTTATGGTTCTTGGTGCTCTAGTAAATGGGATTGATTCTCTAATTTCCCTTTCTGTATTTTCACTGTTAGTGTATAAGAAAGCCACTGATTTCTGTACATTGAATTTGTATCCTGCCACGCTGATGAATTGGTGTATGAGTTCTAGTAGTTTGGGGGTAGAGTCTTTTGGGTTTTCCATATATAGAATCATGTCATCTGAGAAGAGAGAGAGTTTGACTTCTTCATTACCAATTTGGATAACTTTTATTTCTCTTTGTTGTCTGATTGCTGTTGGTAGGACTTCTAATACTATGTGGAACAAGAGTGGTGAGAGTGGGCATCCTTGTTGTATTCCTGATCTTAGTTGGAAGACTGCAAGCTTTTTCCCATTGGAGATGATATTTGCTGTGGGTCTTTCATAGATAGTTTTTGTGTGTGTATGTTTGAAAAATTTAATGAATTCTTTTTTTTAATTTTTTTATTTTTATGAACATGTATTGTTATCCCCAGCAGTACAGGTCTGTGAATCACCAGGTTTACACACTTCAAAGCACTCACCAAAGCACATACCCTCCACATTTGTCCATAACCCCACCCCCCCTCATCCCACCCCCCTCCCCCCAGCTACCCTCAGTTTGTTTTGTAAGATTAAGAGTCACTTATGGTTTGTCTCCCTCCAAAACCCATCTTGTTTCATTGATTCTTCTCCTACACACTTAAGCGCGCATGTTGCATCACCACTTCCTCATATCAGGGAGATCATATGATAGTTGTTTTTCTCTGCTTGACTTATTTCGTTAAGCATGATACACTCTAGTTTCATCCATGTTGTCGCAAATGGCAAGATTTCATTTCTTTTGATGTCTGCATAGTATTTCATTGTGTATATATACCACATCTTCTTGATCCATTCATCTGTTGATGGACATCTAGGTTCTTTCCATAGTTTGGCTATTGTGGATATTGCTGCTATAAACATTCGGGTGCACGTGCCCCTTTGGATCACTATGTTTGTATCTTTTTTTTTTTAAGATTTTATTTATTTATCAGAGAGAGAGAGCACAGGCAGACAGAATGGCAGGCAGAGGCAGAGGGAGAAGCAGGCTCCCCGCTGAGCAAGGAGCCCGATGTGGGACTCGATCCAAGGACGCTGGGATCATGACCTGAGCCAAAGGCAGCTGCTTAACCAACTGAGCCATCCAGGCGTCCCTATGTTTGTATCTTTATGGTAAATACCCAGTAGTGCAATTGCTGGGTCATAGGACAGTTCTATTTTCAACATTTTGAGGAACCTCCATGCTGTTTTCCAGTGTGGTTGCACCAGCTTGCATTCCCACCAACAGTGTAGGAGGGTTCCCCTTTCTCCACATCCTCGCCAGCATCTGTCATTTCCTGACTTGTTGATTCTAGCCATTCTGACTGGTGTGAGGTGATATCTCATTGTGGTTTTGATTTGTATTTCCCTGAAGCCGAGTGATATGGAGCACTTTTTCATGTGTCTGTTGGCCATCTGGTTGTCTTCTTTGCAGAAATGTCTGTTCATGTCTTCTGCCCATTTCTTGATTGGATTATTTGTTCTTTGGGGGTTGAGTTTGCTAAGTTCTTTATAGATTCTGGACACTAGTCCTTTATCTGATATGTCGTTTGCAAATATCTTCTCCCATTCTGTCAGTTGTCTTTTGATTTTGTTAACTGTTTCCTTTGCTGTGCAATCATAGATAGTTTTGATGACGTTCAGGAATTTTCCCTCTATCCTTATACTTTGAAGCGTTTTAATCAGGAACGATGCTGGATTTTGTCCAAAGCTTTTGCTGCATCGAGTGAGAGGGCCATGTGGTTCTTCTCTCCTCTTATTGATTTGTTCTATCACATTGATTGATTTGCAAATGGTGAACCATCCTTGTAGCCCAGGAATGAATCCCACCTGGTCATGGTGGATAATCTTTCATGTGCTGTTGGATCCTGTTTGCTAAGATCTTGTTTAGAATCTTAGCATCCATATTCATCAGTGATATTGGTCTGAAATTTTCCTTTTTGGTAGGGTCTTTGCCTGGTTTGGGCATCAGGGTAATGCTGGCTTCATAGAAAGAGTCAGGAAGTTTTCCTTCTGCTACAATTTTTTGTAACAGCTTCAGGGGAATAGGTGTTACTTCTTTTGAAGTTTGGTAGAATTCCCCAGGGAATCTTTCAGGTCCTGAACTCTGTTTTTTTGGGAGGTTTTTGATCACTGCTTCAATCTCATTAATAGATATCGTTCTATTCAGGTTTTCAATTTCTTCTTGGTTAAATTTTAGGGGTTTATAATTTTCCAGGAATGCATCCATTTCATCCGGCTGCTAAGCTTATTGGCATATAACTGTTGATAATTTCTTCCAATAACTGTTTCTGCTTTCTTGGTGCTCATTGTGACCTCTCCCTTTTCATTCATAATTTTATGAATTTCGGTTTTCTCTCTTTTCTTTTAGATTAGTGTGGCCAATGTTTTATCGATCTTATTGATTCGTTCAAAAAACCAACTTCTAGTTTTATTGATACTTTCTACTGTATCTGTGGTATCTACCTCATTGATCTCAGCTCTAACCTTGATGATTTCCTGCCTTATGTGTGGAGTTGGTTTGATTTGTTGTTGATTCTCCAGTTCTTAAGGTGTAGAGACAGCTTGTATTTCTGGATTTTTCCTTTTTTTTTAAATTTTTTATTTTTTATAAACATATATTTTTATCCCCAGGGGTACAGTTCTGTGAATCACCAGGTTTACACACTTCACAGAAATCACCAAAGCACATACCCTCCCCATTTGTCCATAACCCCACCCCTTTCGCCCAAACCCCCTCCCCCCAGCAACCTTCAGTTTGTTTTGTGAGATTAAGAGTCACTTATGGTGGACGCCTGGGTGGCTCAGTGGGTTAAGCCGCTGCCTTCGGCTCAGGTCATGATCTCAGGGTCCTGGGATCGAGTCCCGCATCGGGCTCTCTGCTCAGCAGGGAGCCTGCTTCCTTCTCTCTCTCTCTCTGCCTGCCTCTCAGTGTACTTGTAATTTCTCTCTGTCAAATAAATAAATAAATAAAATCTTTAAAAAAAAAAAAAGAGTCACTTATGGTTTGTCTCCCTCCCAATCCCATCTTGTTTCATTGATTCTTCTCCTACCCACTTAAGCCCCCATGATGCATCACCACTTCCTCATATCATGGAGATCATATGATAGTTGTCTTTCTTTGCTTGACTTATTTCGCTAAGCATGACACGCTCTAGTTCCATCGATGTTGTCGCAAATGGCAAGATTTCATTTCTTTTGATGGCTGCATAGTATTCCATTGTGTATATATACCACATATTCTTGATCCATTCATCTGTTGATGGACATCTAGGTTCTTTCCATAGTTTGGTTATTGTGGACATTGCTGCTATAAACATTCGGGTGCACGTGCCCCTTTGGATCACTACGTTTGTATCTTTAGGGTAAATACCCAATAGTGCAATTCCTGGGTCATAGGGCAGTTCTATTTTCAACATTTTGAGGAACCTCCATGCTGTTTTCCAGTGTGGTTGCACCAGCTTGCATTCCCACGAACAGTGTAGGAGGGTTCGCCTTTCTCCGCATCCTCGCCAGCATCTGTCATTTCCTGACTTGTTGATTCTAGCCATTCTGACTGGTGTGAGGTGATATCTCATTGTGGTTTTGATTTGTATTTCCCTGATGCCGAGTGATATGGAGCACTTTTTCATGTGTCTGTTGGCCATCTGGATGTCTTCTTTGCAGAAATGTCTGTTCATGTCTTCTGCCCATTTCTTGATTGGATTATTTGTTCTTTGGGTGTTGAGTTTGCTAAGTTCTTTATAGATTCTGGACACTAGTCCTTTATCTGATATGTCGTTTGCAAATATCTTCTCCCATTCTGTCAGTTGTCTTTTGATTTTGTTAACTGTTTCCGTTGCTGTGCAAAAGCTTTTGATCTTGATGAAATCCCAATAGTTCATTTTTTCCCTTGCTTCCCTTGCCTTTTCCGTTGTTCCTAGGAAGATGTTGCTGCGGCAGAGGTCGAAGAGATTGCTGCCTGTGTTCTCGTCAAGGATTTTGATGGATTCCTTTCGCACATTGAGGTCCTTCATCCATTTTGAGTCTATTTTTGTGTGTGGTGTAAGGAAATGGTCCAATTTCATTTTTCTGCATGTGGCTGTCCAATTTTCCCAGCACCATTTATTGAAGAGTCTGTCTTTTTTCCATTAGACATTCTTTCTTGCTTTGTCGAAGATTAGTTGACCATAGAGTTGAGGGTCTATTTCTGGTCTCTCTATTCTGTTCCACTGATCTATGTGTCTGTTTTTGTGCCAGTACCATGCTGTCTTGATGATGACAGCTTTGTAATAGAGCTTGAAGTCCGGAATTGTGATGCCACCAACGTTGGCTTTCTTTTTCAATATCCCTTTGGCTATTCGATGTCTTTTCTGGTTCCATATAAATTTTAGCATTATTTGTTCCATTTCTTTGATAAAGATGGATGGTACTTTGATAGGAATTGCATTAAATGTGTAGATTGCTTTAGGTAGCATAGACATTTTCACAATATTTATTCTTCCAATCCAGGAGCATGGAACATTTTTCCATTTCTTTGTGTCTTCCTCAATTTCTTTCATGAGTACTTTATAGTTTTATGAGTGTAGATTCTGTGCCTCTTTGGTTAGGTTTATTCCTAGGTACCTTATGGTTTTGGGTGCAATTGTAAATGGGATTGACTCCTTAATTTCTCTTTCTTCTGACTTGCTGTTGGTTTGAGAAATGCAACTGATTTCTGTGCATTGATTTTATATCCTGACACTTTACTGAATTCCTGTAAAAGTTCTAGCAGTTTGGAGTGGAGTCTTTTGGGTTTTCAACATATAGTATCATATCATCTGCAAAGAGTGATAGTTTGACTTCTTCTTTGCCGATTTGGATGCCTTTAATTTCCTGTTGTCTGATTGCTGAGGCTAGGCCCTCTAGTACTATGTTGAAGAGCAGTGGTGATAATGGACATCCCTGCCGTGTTCCTGACCTTAGCGGAAAAGCTTTCAGTTTTTCTCCATTATTAATGATATTTGCGGAGGGTTTTTCATCGATGGCTTTGATGATATTGAGTGTATAATTTTGAGTGGGGATTGTTCAGCCTCTAGTACATGAATGCTGGTTCCATTCACAAGATTGGGAAAATTTTCATGAAGAACTTGTTCCACTATATCTTCTATAATTCTTTCTTTCTCTTACCCTTCCGGGATTCCAATAATTCTGGCGTTGGAAAGTTTCATGGTATCATTTATTCCCCTTATTCTGTTTTCGTGGTTTCTAAGCTGTTTGTTCCAGGCTTCCTCCTTGTCCTTTCTCTCTATCTGTTTGTCCTCCACATCTCCAATTCTATCTTCTGTCTCAGTTACCCTAGCTTTGAGAGAATTTAGATTAGATTGGAACTCATTGAGAGCATTGTGAAGTTTATCCCTGGTAGCTTTCAGCTCAGCCCTAACATTGTGAACATCCTGTCTGGTCACTTTCAGTTTGGCTCTAATCAATTTCATTTGGTCATCAATGGCTTTCTCCAACCTAGCTATTGCCTTGATAATTGTTAGCCTGAATTCTCTTTCCTACATATTGTCTATGTTTATAGTCGTTAGCTCTTTTGCTGAAGGTTCATCCTCTGTATTTTTCTTCTGTTGAGCATTTCTCCTCCTAGTCATTTTTGTGAGAGATGACTGAACATATGTAGCTGGATGTATCGACCATGGTGCAGTCAAGTTTCACCCTGGAACACTTCTGAACTATCAGGATTCCCCACCCATACAAGAGACAAAAGTAAAGAAAAAGAAAAAAAGAAAAAAGAGGGAGAGAGAGAGATAGGAAAGAAAGGGAAGATGAAAGAGAAGGTTCAGCCCAAATGGGCCCAAGGTAAGATTTATGAAGTATACAAACAAAGACAGACAAACATAAAGACTGATAAAAGTATATGACAAGAGAAAAAAATATATATATGCAAATAAAGGAAGAACCTCGTCAAAAAGAACTCCAAGTGTAAGGTTTATATACTATCAGGACAAACACAAAAACACAGAAACAATGGTGGAAGAAAAAGATGGGAGAGTGTTCATAAGTTCTCAGTGTGGGTGAGGAAGGTTGTTTTGATTCCTCCTTGATGTATCTTGATATCTTTGTTAAATGACACAACTTTCCTAAGATAAAGGGGGATTAAATATGGCTTACCTATAGCGGTAGTATTGATTGCGGAAAGGGGATTACTTTGAAGTTTAACTCTATATGAATATTAGAAAATAAAAATAAAAAGTAATAAACTAGACTAAACTAAACTAAAATTTAAAAAAATAATTCAAAAAATAGAAATCCAAAGAAAATCACAGGTGTATGTTTCAAAAAGTTCAGGTTAGAAGGTTTTTATGGAATTTGATGTACTGGACATCTCACTGTGATGGTAAATAGGTTAAAAAATTATCTATATTAAAAGGAAAAAGAACCAGAATAGTGGGAATGAATAAAAAAATAAGTTTTCCTATGAAGTAGTGGAGGGGTGGTTGTTCTCTTGTAGTCTTTTAATTTTTTTTTCTTCCTTTCCTGGTTGGTTTTCTAGGGGAGTGGCCTGCACGTGGGTTGTCTGTCAATGATGTTCCTGAGTTAAGTGCCCCCCCCCCGCCCCCTCAAGGGGGTGGGCTCTGAGGAAACTGTTTTATTTTTCAGGCTTTTGTTCTCTGGAGTTTTTTCTTTGTTCACTTTTTTTTTTTCCTCTCACCTTGACCGCTTTTGATGGTTTTGGTAGTTTTAGAGGCAAACAGACTGCATCCTGGCCTCCCTCTCAGAGAGAAGCCTCGGAGCTCTGGCTGCAGAGCCAAAATAAGTTCCCCTTTGGCCGCTGGCAGAGCAGGTTCCAAGTCATGGTTCCTGGGAACGCAGGATCTTTTGCTTGTAAGCCAAACCACAACAGCAGTGGCTGTCTGAGCAGCTCCAGACCACCAGAGAGGTTCCAAGAAGCGATTGCACTCTGAGATTTTCTCGCTGGCCAGTGCTGAGAGTGCCTGGTCTTTCTGGGTCTAAAAGTGCCTGGCTTGCACGCACCTCTTTCAGGGGAGGTTGTGGGTGGCGCATGCTTTTCAGTCTCTGAGAACGGGGCGCAGGTCCAAAAGCATCAGGCTGGACCTTCATGCACCTCTTTCAATGGAGAATTTAGGGTGCGCATCTTAGGCTCTGAAACAATGGCGGGGGTCAAAGAGCGCCAGTGGGGCCTTTGTGTACCTCTTTCAGGGGAGAACGAGGGGCATGTGCATCTCTGGCTGTATAGCAGGGTTTGAGCATTCTGTCCTCTGGTGAGGCACCCAGCTCCTCATAGAAGCCAGACCCCACGCTTTCTTGGGAGCACTGGTGGCTTAGGGATCAAACCTGGTTTCTCCGCTGCACTCTCTCTGGCTCAGTGCCAGGGGAGGCTGTCCTAGGACTGGATACTTAAGCCCCTGTCCCTAGCCACCCAGATTCCCACAATTCTCCCTCACCAGGGATCTTTTGTTCTTTTGAAGTACTTTCAACCAGTCTCCAAGTTAATGCTGGTCCCCAGATACAGGGCACTCTGGCTCATATTAGGGTTATTACTTTCCAACCTGTTGCCTCTGGTGGCTCCCTCCCCCTTTTGTTTATCTTCCAATACCAGTTCACCATTCCCACTCTGCTTTACCTCCCCACTGGCGTCTTCTGCCCCTGTAGAGATCCAGACATGTATAATTCTGATCTCATGCTGATTTCATGGGTGATTGGAGTTCTTTGGTTGGTAATCAGCTCACTTTACTTACAGGTTTAAAAGACGCCTCCTCCTACTTCCCCTCCATCTTGTCTTCCCTCTATTCAACTCTCTTTTTATTTCACAATCCCCAGAAGACCCATTCTAGATTCTTTTAGTTCTTTGTCATTGTCTTTATCAGAATAATGAAACTATAGCAACTTAATTATCCCTTAATGAGTGTTTTTTTAATTATTAATCTTCAAGACACTGGATAATAAAGACAATGTTATGCTTACTTCTGTATCTTAGTCCTTTAAAAAGAGATTGCCTGGAAGTAGATGTAAATATTATAGATTTAAATGATAGGATAATTAGATGAATGAATAATTCTCAAAAATGAATAATTTGCATCATGAAAATACGGCTATTATAGTCAAGAAGATTATGAATGGTTCATCTAGTTTCACATTATAAAGACTATGTGCTTCCATTTTCAGAAAAAGAATAAGTAAGATATTTATGTTTTTTATTTTTTTTTTGAAGATTAGTTTGAGAGACAGAGTGAGAGTAAACTGAGAAAGGACAGAGTAAGAGGGAGAGGCAAAGCAGACTCCCCACTGAGCAGGGGCCTGAGGCTGGATTTGATCCACAATCTAGAGATCAGGACCTGATCTGAAACCAAGAGTCATATGCTTAACAGATTGAGACACCCAAGATACCCAGAGTGAGTTATTGATAAAAATTAATTCGAGTAATAATTAAATTTTGGATGTCTACATTTATTTATTTTTATTTTTATTTGTTTTCTTCCCTAGGAGGTTCCAAGATGGTGAAGTAGGAGGAACTTGGACCATCTTTCAAATACAACTAGAACAACCTTCAGCTATTTTGAACAACTGGGAAAAGGATCTGAGGAATACAGGAAAAAACCCACACATTTAGAGCCAGTGAATTTGGCAGAAGCAAGGTTTGCATGTTTGAATTGGGAGATTGGGGTCCTCAGCACTGGGATGGGGAGGAAGCATGATTCAGGAAGCAAAGTCAGGAAGAAGGAGAAAGTCGGAAAATTGCAGCAGTTTGTGACTCTTCAATAAGTTGTGGCGAGTTGTCTACATTTCTGAGAGTAAATCCATAACAGGGAATTGTTAATTAGAAAACAAATGATTTAACACACATTAATAAAAATGACATAATTCCACATGAAAAACTTGGAAATAAAATTCTTCAAAGATTATTAGATCTGTAGCTCTGAGATAAAATTTCTCATTGCCATTTTCCTGATTCATAGACTGTCAAATAAAACAATTATTTGAATTAATGATTCTGGTAAAACATTATAAAACTACTGTAATGTGTTTTAAGAACAATAGCCAAAATGTATTTTAATATTGAAATTTAGTGAATAAAATAGAGATTAAATTATATCCAAGAGTAGGATAATTACGGCAATGGTTACACAGAGAGAGTATTAAGATCAAACATCCTGGGGGATCTGGGTAGCTCAGTCAATTAACCATCTGCCTTTCGCTCAGGTCATGATCCCAGGGTCTTGGAATCAAGCCCTGCACTGGGCTCCCTGCTCAGTGGGGAGCCTGCTTCTCCCTCTCCCCCTGATCATTCTCTCTAGCTATCTCTGTCACAAATAAATAAATAAAATATTTTTAAAAAATCAGATATCCTGTCATTTGTGTTATTTTTGTCACCTCTAGCTACATATAAAAAAAATTGTGTTGGGGTGCTTGGGTGGCTCAGTGGGTTAAAGCCTCTGCCTTCAGCTCAGGTCATGATCCCAGGGTCCTGGGATCGAGCCCCACATTGGGTTCTCTGTTCAGTAGGGAGCCTGCCTCCCTCTCTCTCTACCTGCCTTTCTGCCTACTTGTGATCTCTGTCAAATAAATAAATAAAATATTTAAAAAAATTTAAAAAATGTGCTATGTTAGTAACCACACAGTACATCATTAGATTTGATGTATTGTTCCAAGATTCATTGTTTATGGATAACACCCAGTGCTTCATGCAATGCATGCCGCCCTCCTTAAATACCACCTATACCTACTTTGTTGAATGTTTTAACTCTATATTTAAAGTTGAATGAGAGTTTTATTTTTGGAGTCAAATTAATGATCGTGGAGTGGGTAGACATTGAGTGTGCAGTACTTAATATATAAATCCCAGGGACATCTGGGTGTCTCAGTTGGTTAAAGCCTCTGCCTTCAGCTCGGGTCATAATCCCAGGGTCCTGGGATCGAGTCCAACATTGGACTCTCTGCTTTGCAGGGAGCCTGCTTCCTCCTCTCTCTTTGCCTGCTTCTCTATCTACTTGTAATATCTGTCAAATTATATATATATATATATATATATATATATATATATATATTCCAATAAACAGTAAAGTGTGTGGATTTTTGTAACATATTTTTTTCAAGAGACCTATTACCAAATAATAATAATCATCAAATGGAACCAAAATTTCAGTTTTTCTCATATTGTCCTGGTCATATATATTTATTTTTCAAAATATCTCAGGGCACCCTGGGGGCCTTAGAGCTAATCTGTCTTTTGAAATTACAATGATCTGTTTTATATTTATAGATACAAAGGGATGTTACAAACATGGGTAACTGTATGGGTCTATTGAAACACATATGACCTCCAAAAAAAGAAAACAAATTAAAGAAACAAGGGGTGCCTTCATGGCTCAGTTGGTTAAGTATCTGCCATCCTTTCAGGTTATGATCTCAGGGTTCTGGGATCTAGCTTTGCATTGGGCCCCCTGCTCAACAGGGAGTCTGCTTCTCTGTCTCCCTCTGCAGCTCCCTTTTCTTGTGCTCTATCTCTCTGTCATATAAATAAATAAACTCTTTAAAAAAAGAAAAGAAAAAAATGAAGTTCTCTTCATTACAGGGGTCATCAAAGTTAAGAAAATAGTCAAATTCTTATTTACTAAAAATAAAAAATGTAAAATATAAATTTCAAAGGATACCAAATGAAATTAGTCCCCATGGAGTCCATGCAAATAATGATAATTTCTGACTATGTTTATGGCCCAAATCAATTGTATTATTTTCAGTTATCAAAATTTGGGTGAACTTGTTCTCTCTCAAATATCTTCTTCTATCTCTGTTATAGACAAAATATGTAATATTTATTGCAGAGGATCAATGTGTATGACAAGCATATTTAGCAAACACACACTAAAACTATATATTGTATGTTTCGCCTGCATAACAGTGTTTCATGACATAAACATATTATTTGAAACATTGAATTTATCACATAGATTGAACTGATATTGTTTAGATACTTTGTAGTCTCATCAGCATAAAATCAGTAAATGGTTTATCTCATAATACAAAGAACACAGAACAGAAATATGTAATGTCATATACTTGTAAATTTTTCTACAATAGTGTTGTGTGCACTTATAGAGGTAGAACGGTTAGAAGAACATTTATCTTAATGCTTATTTTTTAAACAATTTATTTTGGGGGGACGCCTGGGTGGCTCAGTAGGTTTAGCATCTGTCTTCAGCTCAGGTCATGATCCCAGGGTCCTGTGAAAAAGCCCTGTGTCAGGCTCTCTGCTGAGAAGGGAGTCTGCTTCTCCCTCTTCTCCTCCCCTACTACTCCCCTTGTGAGCTCTCTCTGTTAAAAATAATAATAATAATAATAATGTATTATTTTGTAATAAATCACATATAATTATAATATATATTACATATGTAATATATAATATATTATATTTAAATACATTACTTATTTATTTTTATTTTATAGAGAGAGAGCATGTGCACAAGTGGAGGAGTAGCAAAGGGAGAAACTCTTTAAGCGGACCACCACATGTATACTCCACGGATAAGAAGCCAGACCTGAAGATCTATCTCATGACCCATGAGGTAATGATCTGAGCCAAAAACCAAGTGTCAGATACTCAATTGACTGAGCCACTCAGGTGCTCCTATCTTAATACTTTTTTAAAAATGAAAACTATCACCTATAGCTATAGTTTTCAGATAGTAAATAGTAAATTCAAACCTCTAAGCTGTGTTAGAGTTTTTGTAGACACCTGTGTACTAATCACCTAGAATTAACTTCTACAATGGCATGGAGCTACTAATTCTATAAATCCTAAAGGACTCTCACAGAGGTTATATACATCATAATCAGTAAGGGGAGATTTGTAAACATCTGAAATAACTTACCTAAATTAATGTTTTTGTTTTTGAGTGCTCTTCACTGCTTTCCCTTCTGAATAATCTCATCAACAAAATGAGATTAATAGATTCACCAGTTTATCCTTCTGTAACAATTAAGGTTGTGGATGACGAATTGGTAATTGAACATAATAATGTAACTGAAGAACGTGACTAAATGAAGTAGATGAGGAAGGATGTAGAACCTTTACATATTGCTGGTAGCTTCAGACACAATCTGTTCAGTTTCCCATGAGAAAGAGATACTAAGCAGCTACTTAACCTCAGATGTGCATCCAGAGACATTTTCTCTAGAGAATAATGTAGCTTATTATTATTATAAATCTTATCCTTCCTTTTGGTTATATACACAGTATCGCAACTACAGAATTTTTCAGAGGAGATTAGGGAATTGTTGAATTATCCAAGAGTTTCAAATAAAATATTCTCCAAAGTAAAACATCAAGTATGAAATGATGGTGATAGAACATAATGGTCTCAATCTACTAGATTTAATTTTTCTTTTATGAGTAAATTAATATTATCCCTCCAAATTAAGATGTACTACTGTTTTTCTTTTGTCTAGCATGTCCTATGTCTGGTGGCATATTTAACTAAGAGTGTTTGTACTTTTAATGGCAAAAATTCCTTCTCATCTAAAGTTGTTAAATTTGGGCTAAAATGCTCTGCAATAAAGACTATATTTGCTGTTTATGCCAGAGATTCTAAGAATTTATGGAAAAATAGAGAATTCTACTATATCAATATGATTGCAACTTTGGGGAAATAATAATAAATATTGCATTTGAAACTATTGAAATCTAATTAAAAACACTATTTTGTGATAGCATGTACTTAAAGCTTGGATTTACTTGAACACCAATCTTCCTTATTACCTCAGGTAAATTCAATTGGTGACTATTGACCATATGAAGAATTATATTTTCAATTATTTCTACTTTGTAATTATTTCAATTTTTTCTCCTACACATCCTTTTTAACACAGATATAAAATAATTGAAATATTATGATTTTACATTTTTAATCAATTTCTTTTCATCATAACAGAATTCATTGTTTATGCACCACACCCAGTGCTCCATGCCATTTGCGCCCTCCATGATACCCACCACCTAAATCCCCAAACCTCTCACCCCCTGCCCCTTCAAAACCCTCAGATTGTTTTTCAGAATCTATAGTTTCTAATGGTTCATCTCCCCTTCCAATTTCCTGAAACTCCCTTTTCCTTTCCATCTCCTTATGTCCTCCATGTGATTTTTTATGTTCCACAAATAAGTGAAACCATATGATACTTGACTCTCTCTGCTTGACTTATTTCACTCAGCATAATCTCTTTTAGTCCTGTCCATGTTGCTACAAAAGTTGGGTATTCATCCTTTCTTATGGAGGTATAATACTCCTTAGTGTATATGGACCACATCTTCCTTATCCATTCGTTTGTTGAAGGGAATCAGAACAGACCCTGAATTGCTAAGGAAATGTTGAAAAAGAAAAACAAAACTAGGAGCATCACGTTACCTGATTTCAAGCTTTACTACAAAGCTGTGATCACCAAGACAGCATGGTACTGGCATAAAAACAGACACATAGACCAGTGGAACAGAGTAGAGAACCCAGATATGGACCCTCAACTCTACAGTCAAATAATCTTCTACAAAACAGGGAAAAATATACAGTGGAAAAAGACAGTCTCTTCAATAACTGGTGCTGGGAAAATTGGAGAGCTATATGCAGAAGAATGAAACTCGACCATTCTCTTATATGTACACAAAAATAAACTCAAAATGGAAAAAAAAAAAAAGACCTAAACATGAGATAGGGATCCATCAGAATCATTGAGGAGAACATAGCAGTAACCTTTTCGATATCAGCCACAGCAACTACTTTCAAGATATGTCTCCAAAGGCAAAGGAAACAAAAGTGAAGATGAACTTTTGGGACTTCATCAAACTCAAAAGCTTCTGCACAGCAAAGGAAATAATCAACAAAACAAAGAGACATCCCATGGAATGGAGAATATATTTGTAAATGACAGTACAGACAAAAGGTTGATAGGATTTATAAAAAAGTATCTCTAAAGAACTCCACAAACTCAACACACACAAAACAGATAATCATGTCAAAAAATGGGCAGAAGACATAAACAGATACTTCTCCAATGAAGACATACAAATGGCTATCAGACACATGAAAAAATGTTCATCATTAGCCATCAGGGAGATTCAAATCAAAACCACATTGAGATATCACCCTACACCAATTAGAATGGCCAAAATTAGCAAGACAGGAAACAACATGTGTTGGAGAGGGTGTGGAAAAAGGGGAACCCTCTTCCATTCTTGGGGGGAATGCAAGTTGGTGCAGCCACTTTCAAGAACAGTGTGGAGATTCCTCAAGAAATTAAAAATAGAGTGGCGCCTGGGTGGCTCAGTGGGTTAAAGCCTCTGCTTTGAACTCAGGTCACGATGCTAAGGTCCTGGGATCGAGCCCCACATAGGGCTCTGTTCTCAGTGGGGAGCCCATTTTCCCCTCCTCTTTCTCTGTCTGCCTCTCTGCCTACTTGTGATCTCTGACTGTCAAGAAAATAAATAAAATCTTAAAATAAAAGAAATTAGAGTTTCCCTATGACCCTGCAATTGCACTACAGGGTATTTACCCCAAAGTACAGATGTAGTAAAAAGAAAGGTCATCTGTACCCCAATGTTTATCGCAGCAATGGCCATGGTCACCAAACCGTGGAAAGAACCAAGATGCCCTTCAGCAGACGAATGGATAAGGAAGATGTGGTCCATATACACTATGGAGTATTATGCCTCCATAAGAAAGGATGAATACCCAACTTTTGTAGCAACATGAACTGGGCTGGAGGAGATTATGCTGAGTGAAATAAATCAAGCAGAGAGAGTCAATTATCATATAGTTTCACTTATTTGTGGAGCATAACAAATAGCATGGAGGACAAGGGGAGATAGAGAGGAGAAGGGAGTTGGGGGAAATTGGAAGGGGATGTGAACCATGGGAGACTATGGACTCTGAAAAACAATCTGAGGATTTTTAATTGGCGGGGAGGTGGGAGGTTGGGGGAACCAGGTCGGGGTGTTGGAGAGGGCACAGATTGCATGGAGCACTGGGTGTGGTGCAAAAATAATGAATACCGTTACGCTTAAAATATTTTTTTAAAAAGGTCATGTTAGAAGGTTACTATGGAATTTGCTTTACTGGATATCTCACTGTGATGGTAAATAGTTTAAAATTATCTATATAAAAAAATGAAACAGAATAGTGGGAACAAGTTAAAAATAGAAGTTGTCCTATGAAGTAGTGGTGGTTTGTATTCTTTTAGTCTTTTTTTTTTTTCTTTTTCTTTCCTGGTTTTCTGAGGGAGCAGCCTGCCACTGAGTTTTCAGTCAGTGATATTCCCTGAGTTAAGTCCTCCCTCCCCCCCTGAAGGGGTGGGGTCGAAGGAAACCGGTTTTTTTCAGACTTTTGTTCTCTGGAGGTTTTTATGTTCACTTTTTTTTTTCTCTCACCTTGACTTTTGATGGTTTTTGTAGGTTTAAAGGAAAGCAAACTGCACCCTGACCTCCATCTCAGAAAGAAGCCTCATCCTGGTCCCCTGTGGGTGCTGCGGAGCCCATATAAATTCCCCCTTCGCCACTGGCAGAGCAGGTTTTGAGTTGTGCTCCCTGGGGATGCAAAATCTTCTGCTTGTACCCAAAACCAAGGCAGTGGCAGCAGTCTGGGAAGCTCCAGACCACCAGAGAGTTTCCAAGCAGCAATCACAACACTGAGATTTTCCTGCTGGCATAGGTCCCAGAGCACCTGGCTGGGCCTTTATGCACCTCTCCCAGGGGAGGGTTTAGGGTATACCTGCATATCAGGCTCTGAAAAAATGGCGCAGGTCTAAGATGATCAGGCTGGGCCTTCGTGCACCTCTCTCAGGGGAGAATGAGGGGTGCGTGCATCTCAGGCTCTTTAGCACAGCTGGGCATTCTGCTGTCTGGTGAGGCTCCCAGACCCTCACAGAAGCTGGACCCCACCCTTTCTTGGGAGCTCTGGAGGCTCAGGGACCAAGACATGGTTTCTCTGCCACACTCTCTCTGGCTTAGCGCCAGGGGAGGCTGTCCTGGATCTGGGGACTTAAGCCCCTGCCCCTAGCTGCCCTGATTCCCACAATTTATTCCCCCACAATCCTTTGCTCTTTCTGAGTGCTTTCAACCAGTCTCCAAGTTAATGCTAGTCCCCAGATGCAGGGCTCTCTCCTATTAGGGGTATTACTATCCAATTGGTCACCTCTGGTGGCTCCTTCCCCCTTTTGTTTATCTTCCAATATCAGTCTGACGTTCCCACTCCGCTTTACCTGCCTACTGACGTGTTCTGCCCCTGTAGAGATCCAGACGTGCATAATTCTGATCTCAGGCTGATTTCATGGGTGATCAGAGTTCTTTGGTAGGTAATCAGCTCACTTTAGGGTACAGGTTGAAAAGGTGCCTCCTCCTACCTCCCCACCATCTTGTATTCCTGTATTGCTACTTTTTATAGTTTTTCTTTATCACTCTTTTTGACATTTTATTTACAATATTTCTTGGTGTATATATCCTTTGTTGAATTTGATGGGGGTTTTTCTATGCCTCCTGGATCTGTATATGTTCCTGTTCCTAAATATGGGAAATTTTAAGCTATTATTGCTTCAAACACTTTTTCTGCCCCATTTCCTCTCTTCACTTCTTCTGGGACTTCTATAATAAGAATGCTATTATGTAATGAAGTCAGTGGGTTCTTAGTCTACTCTCATTCTAATTAATTTTTTCTCTCTTTTGTTTACCTTGATTACTTCTTTTAATCTGACTTCTAGGCCATTGATGCATTCTTCCAATTCTTCTACCTTGCCGATCTTTTCATCAAGTGTTTTTTTTTTTTTAATTTAATGTATTGTGCCCATTATGTCCTATATGTTATTCCTTATCTTGGTGTTAATGGTCTTACTGATGATTTTGACTGTTTTTCAAGTCCATCCAGTATTTTTATGATAAATACCTAAAATTCTCTATTAGGCACTTTACTTTTATCTGTTTCACTTAGATCTCTGTTCATGGTCTTGTCCTATTCTTTCATTTGGTACAAATTCCTCTGCCTTCTTACCTTCTCTAACCCTCTGTGTCTGTTTCTCTGTGTTAGGAAAACATCTATGTAGGAACAATAATTTTAAAGAAATTATAAGATACTCATTTACCTAACAAGGGATAGAATGAGATAAAAAGTCTCCCAACTTATTACAGTAAAAACATATACAGATAAAAAAATATACACACTATCTAAGAAATGATTCAGTAGAACAAGACTCTGGAATTGATTACATGTTGTTATATCATATCATTAAAATATATGGACAATATATTTAGATGAGACAATGTATCAATAAACATCAATATATTTTCTGGTTGCTATACTCATTTATGTTTTCTTAAGTAGATTATTTTGTTTCTTATAATGTCAGAATTATTCACCACTCTATATGTACACCCTTTTTCTTGAATGTTGTATCTAAAAAATCAAAAGAGTAGCATCAATAGATTTTATAGCAATTCAAATGTCCATTGGTAGGGGAGATGTTTCATAAATTATGACATATGCAAAAAGAACAGTTTTTGGTATTAAAAATAAAACAAATCTTTATATAACAGCATATTTAAAATATTTATTTATTATTTTTATTTGATTTTTAAAGATTTTATTTATTTATTTGACAGAGAGCAGCACAGGAAAGGGAAACAGGTAATGGAGAAGCAGAGTCCCCATAAGCAGGAACTCTTTTGTTCCCTTTCCTGACCTAAGTCATGACCTGAGACCTCAGGCCATGATCTGAGCTGAAGACAGATGCCTAACTGACTGAGCCACCCAAGTGCCCATTATTTATTAAATTTAGAGAGAACAAGAGAGCAAGAGGGGTGGGACAGAGGTAGAAGGAGAGAGAATCCCAAGCAGATTCACCACTGAACATTGAGTCTGACAAAGGGCTCCATCTTATGACCCTGAGATCATGACCTGAGGGAAAAGCAAGAGTCAAACATTTAACTGACTGAGGAATCCGGGTGCCCCTATATGGTAACATATATGCCAGTTACTATAATAAATATACTGATATATACATTAAAACAGTCTTAAATTTTGTACAATACATAATAGATGATGGTTACTCTGTTTTTGTTTTCAATATAACAGCTTTATTAGGTAGGATTCACATGTCATAAAATTTATTATTTTAAAGTGCACTATTAAGTGAATTTTAGTATATTCAGAGAGTTGGATATCCATTGCTGCTGTCTAAGTTTAGAATATTTCCATGATTAAAAAAAAAAGACAGTAATTTTTTACCAATTGCACTCATACCTAATTTTCCGCTTGACTTTAGTCCCTGACAACCATTAATCTCCTATCTGTCTCTATGAAATATTTTTTTCCTATTCTGGATGTTACATATGAATGGAATCATATATCTGGCTTTTTGAATCAAGCATTATTTATTGAGCATAATGTTCTTAAGGTTCATCATTGTTGTAACATGGCTATCCCACAATTTTGTACTTTGGAAGAAAAATACTGATACTGATTAGATAGACTTCGAAATTTTCTGTACTGTTTCTTTCTTTTATTTTTTAAAATTATGTTATTGACTTATTTGATACAATTGTATGTATGAGACTAATTATAATTTTCTTCTTTTTGCATTCTCTATTTTTAAAAACTCACAAAATACATATTCAGAAAAAAACGCAAGTGTATATGTTATCTGTGAGTACCAAGGGAACAGACACAACTAAAGCAAGATTAACTGTTCCCCAAAAGTTACTAAATACTATAACATACAAACCATTCTGTTCTAGGGATCACAATGGTTTTACTAACAGGAAATACAATAACATATTTCACCATTAATCAAATTAAGAATAATTATGTCAGGGAGGACAAAATGGTGGGGAAGTAGGAGGAGGTGCCTCTTAAACCTGTACCCTAAAGTGAGCTGATTACCAACAAAAGAACTCCAATCACCCATGAAATCAGCCTGAGATCAGAATTATACGTGTCTGGATCTCTACAGGAGCAGAAGAGGCCAGTGTGCTGGTAAAGCAGGGTGGGAACTGAAAACTGGTATTGGAAGATAAACAAAAGTGGGAGGGAGCCACCAGAGGCAATGGGTTGGAAAGTAATAGCCCTAATAGGAGCGAGAGTGCCCTGTGTCTGGGGACCAGCATTAACTTGGAGACTGGTTGAAAGCACTTCAAAAGAGAAAAAGATCACGGGGGTGGGGGTGGGAATTGGGGCAGCTAGGGAAAGGGATTTAAGTCCCAGGTCCCAGGACAGCCTCCCCTGGCACTGAGCCAGAGAGAGTGCAGCGGAGAAACCAGGTCTTGGTCCCTAAGCCACCAGCTATCCTGAGAATGTGTGGGGTCTGGCTCCTGTGAGGGACTGTCCTCACCAGAGGACAGAACGTGCAAGCCCTTCTATACAGCCAGATATGCGCGTGCCCCTCATTCTCCCCTGAAAGAGGTACACAAAGGCCCAGCAGGCACTCTTTGACCCGTGCCATTGTTTCAGAGCCTAAGATGTGCGCCCCAAATTCTCCCCTGAAAGAGGTGCTTGAAGGCCCAGCCTGGTGCTTTTGGACCTGCGCCCCGTTCTCAAAGCCTGAAAAGCGTGCATGATCCTCAGCCTCCCCTGAAAGAGGTGCTTGCAAGCCAGGCACTTTTAGACCCTGAAAGACCAGACACTCCCAGCCCAGGCGAGGGGGAAAATCTCAGTGTGCGATTGCTGCTTGGAACCTCTTTGGCGGTCTGGAGCTGCCCAGACAGCCGCTGCTGCTGTGGTTTTGGGTACAATCAAAAGGTTTTGTGTACCCAGGAACTGGACTTGGAACCTGCTCTGCCAGCGGCAAAAGGGGAACTTATTTGCGCTGTGCAGCCAGACTGAGGTTTCTCTCTGAGAGGGAGGCCAGGATGCAGTTTGTTTTCCTCTAAAGCTACAAAAACCATCAAAAGCAGTCAAAGCCAGAGAAAAAAAGAAAAAAAAAAAAAAAGAGTGAACAAACATAAAAAAACTGCCAGAGAACAAAAGCCTGAAAAAAAACAGTTTCCTCAGAGCCCACCCCCTTGACGGGGATGGACTTAATTCAGGGAACATCTTTGACTGAAAACCCACGTGGCAGGCCCCTCCCCCAGAAAACAAACCAGAAAGGAGGAAAAAAAAAAAGACTACAAGAGAACAACCACCACTACTTCATAGGAAAACTTTTATTTTTTTTCTCGTTCCCACTATTCTGGTTCTTTTTTTTTTTTTTTTTAATACATAAGTTTTTAACCTAGTTACCATCACAGTGAGATGTCCAGTACATCAAATTCCATAATAACCTTCTAACCTGAACTTTTTGAACATTCAGCTGTGATTTTCTTTTGGATTTCTATTTATTGAATTATTTTTTTTTATTTTAGTTTAGTCTAGTATATTCCTTTTTATTTTTATTTTCTAATATTCATATAGAGTTAAACTTCAAAGTAATCCTCTTTCCCTGATCAATACTACCCCTATAGGTAAACCAATTTTTAATCCCCCTTTATCTTAGGAAAGTTTTGTCATTTAACAAAGATATCAACACACATCCAGGAGGAATCAAAACAACCTTCCTCACCCACCCTGAAAACATATGACCACTCCATCATCTTTTCTTCCACCATTGTTTATGTGTTTTTGTGTTTGTCCTGATAGTATATAAACCTTACACTTTGGTTCTTTTGACGAGGTTCTTCCTTTATTTATATTTATATATATGTATGTATATGTATATGTATATATATATATATATATATTTTCCTCTTGTCATATACATTTATCAGTCTTTGTTTTTGTCTGTCTTTGTTTGTATACTTCATAAATCTTACGTTTGGGTCCATTTGGGTTGAACCTTCTCTTTCATCTTCCCTTTCTTTCCTGTCTATCTCTCTCTGTGTCTCTCGCTTTCTTCTTTACTTTTTTTCCTTTTTCTTTTCTTTTGTATCTCATATGGGTGGGGAATCCTGATTGTTCAGAAGTGTTCCAGAATGAGCCTTGACTGAACCACGGTTGACACATCCAGCTACATCTGTTCAGTCATCTCTCACCGAAATGACTAGGAGGAGAAATGCCCAACAGAAGAAAAATACAGAGGATGGAACTTCAGCAACAGAACTAGCCACAATCAACATAGACAATATGTCGGAAAGAGAATTCAGGCTAACAATTATCCAGGAAATAGCTAGGTTGGAGAAAGTCATGGATTACCAAATAGAATTGATTAGGGCCAATCTGAAAGTGACCAGACAGAATGTTCACAATGTTAGGGCTGAGATGAAACTACCGGGCATGAGCTTCACAATGCTCTCAATGATTTCCAATCTAATCTAAATTCTCTCAAAGCTAGATAACTGGACAGAAGATAGAATTAGTGATCTGGAGGACAAACAGATAGAGAGAAAGGATCAGGAGTAAGCCTGGAACAAACAGCTTAGAAACCACAAAAACAGAATCAGGGAAATAAATGATGCCATGAAGCATTCCAACGTCAGAATTATAGGAATCCTTGAAGAGGAAAAGAAAGAAAGAAGTCTAGAAGATATAGTGAAACAAGTTCTTCATGAAAATTTTCCCAATCTCACAAATGGAACCAGCGTTCATGTACTAGAGGCTGAACGGTCTGCACCCAAGATTATAAATTCCAAAAAAAATCAAGACACCTGATAGTCAAATTGAGGAATCATAATTGTAGGTATAATCTCTTGAAAGCTACTAGGACAAAGAGGCTCCCACTTACAGAGGAAACCCCATCAGAATAACGTCGGACCTGTCCACAGATACCTGGCAAGCCAGAGAGGCCTGACAAGATATATTCAGGACACTAAATGAAAAGAACATGAAGTCAAAAATATTTTATCCAGCAAGACTAGCATTCAAAATGGATGGAGAAATAAAGAGTTTCCAAGACCAGCAAGGCTTAAAAGACTATGCAACCACCAAGCCGACAATGCAAGAAATATTAAAGGGGGTTCTATAAGAGGAAAAATACTAAGAATAGCATTGAACAGAAATATAGAGACAGTCTACAGAAAGAAAGACTTCAAAAGCAACACGACGTCAATAAAAACTTAACTATCAATAATCACTTTCATTGTGAATGGCCTAAATGCACCCATAAAATGGCACAGGTGGCAGATTGGATAAAACGACAGGACCCATCCATATGTGGTCTACAAGAGACCCATTTTGAACTAAATATACACCCAGATTGAAAGTGAAGGGATGGAGAAGCATCTTTCATGCCAATGGGCCTCAAAAGAAGGCTGGGGTAGCGATTCTCATATCAGATAAATTAGATTTTAAACTAAAGACTGTAGTCAGAGATACAGAAGGACACTACATCATTCTTAAAGGGATTATCCAGCAAGATTATCTAACAATTGTAAATATCTATGCCCCCAATAGGGGAGCAACCAATTACATAAGAAAACTATTAATCAAGATAAAGAGTCATATTGACATGAATACATTAATAGTAGGAGATCATAACACGCCTCTCTCAGAAATAGATCACCAAAGCATAAAATCAATAAAGAAAGAAGAGCATTGAATGACACATTGGACCAGATGGACCTCATAGATATATACAGAACACTCCACCCTAAAATAACAGAATACTCATTCTTCTCAAGTGTACATGGAACGTACTGCAGAATAGACCACTTACTGGGTCACAAATCAGGATTCAACTGGTACCAAAAAAATGAGATGATTCCCAGTATATTTCAGATCACAATGCCTTTAAACTGGAGCTCAATCACAAGGAAAAGTTCCAAAGGAACTCAAACACCTGGAAGCTAAAGACCAACTTGCATTAGAATGCTTGGAACAACCAGGAGATCAAAGAATAACTGAAACAATTCATGGAAACCAATGAGAATGAATACACTTTGTTCCAAAACCTGTGGAATACAGCAAAAGCCGTCCTAAGGGGGAAATACATAGCTTTCCAAGCCTCTCTCAAAAAAAAAAAAAAAAAAAAAAATTGAAAAATCCAGAACACACCAGTTGTCTCTACACCTTAAAGAACTGGAGAATCAACAACAAATCAAACCAACTCCACACATAAGAAAGGAAATCATCAAGATTAGAGCTGAGATCAATCAGGTAGAAACCAGAGATAGAGTAGAATGTATCAATGAAACTAGAAGCTGTTTTTTTGAAAGAATCAATAAGATCAATAAACCATTGGCCACACTAATACAAAATAAAAGAGAGAAAGCCCAAATACATAAAATTATGAATGAAAAGGGAGAGATGAAAAGGAACAACAAGGAAGTAGAAACAATCATCAAAAGTTATTACCGGGCGCCTGGGTGGCTCAGTGGGTTAAGCCACTGCCTTCAGCTCAGGTCATGATCTCAGAGTCCTGGGATCGAGTCCCGCATCGGGCTCTCTGCTCAGCAGAGAGCCTGCTTCCCTCTCTCTCTATCTGCTTGCCTCTCCATCTACTTGTGATTTCTCTCTGTCAAATAAATAAATAAAATCTTAAAAAAAAGTTATTACCAACACTTATATGCCAGTAAATTAAGCAACTTACATGAAATGGATGCATTCCTGGAAAACAATAAACTCCCAAAATTGAACAAGTAAGAAATTAATAAACTTAATAGACCAATATCTAGTAACTAGATTGAAGCAGTGATCAAAAACCTCCCAAAAAAACAGATCCCAGGACCTGACGGATTCCATGGGGAATTCTACCATACTTTCCAAGAAGAAGTAACACCTATTCTCCAGAGGTTGTTTAAAAAAAAATTAATCAGAAGGAAAACATCCAGAATCTTTCTGTGAAGCGAGCATTACCCTTATCCCCAAACCAGGCAAAAACCCTACCAAAAAGGAGAATTTCAGACCTGATGAATATGGATGCTAAGATTCTCAACAAGATCCTAGCCAACAGGATCCAACAGAATATTAAAAAGCTTATCCACCATGACCAGGTGGGATTCGTCCCTGGGCTACAAGGATGTATCAACAATCAGAAATCAATCAATGTGATAGAACAAATTAGTATGAGAAGAGATAAGAATCACATGGTCCTCTCAATCGATGCAGCAAAAGCATTTGACAAAATCCAGCATCAGTTCCTGATTAAAATGCTTCAAAGTATAGGGATAAAGAGAAAATTCCTGAACTTCATCAAATCTATCTATGAAAGACCCACAGCAAATACCATCCTCAATGGGAAAAAGCTTGCAGCCTTCCCGTTGAGATCAGGGAACACAAGGATGCCCACTCTCACCAATCTTGTTCAAAATAGTATTAGAAGTCCTAGCAACAACAAACAGACAACAAAGAGAAATGAAAGATAGCCAAATTGGCAAGGAAGAAGTCAAACTCTCTCTCTTCACAGATGACATGATTCTATATATGGAAAAACCAAAAACTCCACCCCAAACTACTAGAACTCATACAGCAATTCAGCAATGTGGCAGGATACAAAGTCAATGTGCAGAAATCAGTGGCTTTCTTATACACTAACAATGAAAATACAGAAAGGGAAATTAGAGAATCGATTCCATTTACTATAGCACCAAGAACCATAAGATACGTGGGAATAAACCTAACCAAAGAGGTAAAGAATCTGTACTCAAGGAACTACAGAATACTCATGAAAGAAATTGAAGAAGACACAAAAAGATGGAAGACCATTCCCTGCTCTTGGACCGAAGAATAAATATTGTTAAAATGTCTATACTGTGTAGAGCATTCTATACTTTTAATGCCATTCCGATCAAAATTCCACCGGTATTTTTCAAAGAGCTGGAGCAAATAATCCAGAAATTTGTATAGAGCCAGAAGAGACCTCGCATTGCTAAGGAAATGTTGAAAAACAAAAATAAAAGTGGGGGCATCACATTACCTGATTTCAAGCTTTACTACAAAGCTGTGATCACCAAGACAGCATGGTACTGGCATAAAAACAGACACATAGACCAGTGGAACAGAGTAGAGAGCCCAGATATGGAACCTCAACTCTATGGGCAAATAATCTTCGACAAAATGGGAAAAAAATATTCAGTAGAAAAAAGACAGTCTCTTCAGTAAATGGTGCTGGGAAAACTGGACAGCTATATGTAGAAGAATGAAACTCGACCATTATCACAAAGATAAACTCAAAATGGATAAAAGACCTCAATGTGAGTCAAGAATCCATCAGAATCCTAGAGGAGAACATAGGAAGTTATCTCTTCGATATCAGCCACAGAACTTCTTTCAAGATATGTCTCCAAAGGCAAATGAAACAAAAGTGAAAATAAACTTTTGGGACTTTATCAAAATTAAAAGCTTCTGCACAGTAAAGGAAACAGTCAAGAAAACCAAGAGGCAACCCACAGAATGGGAGAAGATATTTACAAATGACAGTACAGACCTAAGACTGATATCCAGGATCTATAAAGAACTCCTCAAACTCAACACACACAAAAAAGGCAATCATATCAAAAAATGGGTAGAAGATATGAACAGACACTTCTCCAATAAATACATACAAATGGCTATCAGACAACATGAAAAAATGTTTATCATGACTAGCCCTCAGGGAGATTCAAATTAAAACCACTTTGAGATACCACCTTACACCAGTTAGAATGGCAAAATTTAAGAAGTCAGGAAACAACATGTGTGGAGGTGATCTGGAGAAATGGGTACCCTTTTCTACTGTTGGTGGGAATGTAAGTGGATGCAGTCACTTTCGAGAACATTGTGGAGATTCCTCAATATATTTAAAATTGAACTTCCCTATGACCCTGCCATTGGACTCCTGGGTATTTACCCCAAAGATACAGATGTCGTGAACAGAAGGGCCATCTGTACCCCAATGTTTATAGCAGCAATGGCCACAGTCGCCAAACTGTGGAAAGAACCAGGATGCCCTTCAACAGACGAATGGATAAGGAAGATGTGGTCCATAATCATGATGGAGTATTATGCCTTCATCAGAAAGGGCAAGTATCCAACTTTTGTAGCAACATGGATGCACCTGGAAGATATTGTGCTGAGTGAAATAAGTCAAGCAGAGAGAGTCAATTATCATATGGTTTCACTTATTTGTGGAGTGTAACAAATAGCATGGAGGACATGGGTAGTTAGAGAGGAGAAGGGAGTTGGGGAAAATCGGAAGGGGGAGGTGAACCATGAAAGACTATGGACTCTGAAAAACAATCTGAGGGTTTTGAAGAGGCATGGGTGGGAGGTTGGCTTACCAGGAGGTGGGTATTATAGAGGGCATGGGTTGCATGAAGCACTGGGTTTGGTGCAAAAATAATGAATAATGGTATGCTGAAATTAAATCAAAAAAATTTAAAAAATGAATAATTATCTCATCCTTAAACTCAGCACTAATCTTTAGTAAAACTCAGTATCTTCAAAATTAATTTATTCCATAGTATATGTGAAGTGTACAATGGGGTACATATTTCCAAAGATTTCAGAAATAAGAAAAGTCTATCTGCTATTCAATAATTTTCTGTTTTTCAATATAACTAAATATGTGAAATATATATGAACTTAAAAATGGAAGAATATTAAATAATGTTTATTCTTAGATATTATGATTGCATCTCTAGAAAACTACAAGTAACATGTTGAAGCAATTGTTTAGTAATACGATTTTATAATATCTGTATCAGTAAAGCAGTTGTAGTCTATAGACAATTAGGAAGTTAATACACATGAAAGATAATGGAGGTGTTTACCCACGAATTTAATTTTGTTAATTCTTCTGTAAAATGAGCTAAAAAGAATTTTACAATGGTGTTTTGAAAGAAATAGCTTTTAAAATATTTCTGAATGAAGAGGATAATCATTAAGAGTTGAAAAAGAAAACTGTACCCTGCCCTTCTTTTCAAATATTTGTTCATTTGTTTCTTTGTTTGTCTGTTTGTTTGTTTTAGAGAGGGTGTGAGTGGTGGAAGGTGCAGAAGTCAAGTGAGAGAGTCTTCAAGCTGACTCCTCACTGAATGGGGAGCCTGATGTCAGGATTGATCACAGAACCCTGAGATCAGCACCTTATTCAAAATCTAGGTCAGTTACATAACCAACCGATCCATCCAGGTGCCCCTGTACTTTGTTTTTGTTGTTGTTGTTGTTGTTTTAATAGTGTAATCCAAAATACAGAAATGGAGAAAATTATGTTTTGTAGGGGCGCCTGGATGGCACAGTGGGTTAAGCCTTTGCCTTTAGCTCAGGTCATAATCTCAGGGTCCTGGGATCAAGCCCCATATCAGGCTATCTGCTCAGCAGGGAGTCTGCTTCTTCCCCTCTCTCTGCCTGCTTCTCTGCCTATTTGTGATCTCTCTCTCTCTCTCTCTGTCAAATAAATAAATAAATAAATAAATAAAATTTTTAAAAAAGAAAAAAAAATAATGTTTTGTATACCCAATCTCAAAGCCAGATGCAATGATGAAATAGATCATTTGATCTAGCTAGATTAAATTAAAGCCCATGTTTAAAATATTACCACCAAAAACATTTTTAAAAAGTAGATAACTGCTCTTATATCTGAAAAGCATGGGACTGATAATTTCTGAGATCCCCAATATACAGTAAGCTTAATGACAGCAATAAAGATCAATAAATATAGGGGAGAAAGTTATAAAAAGACTGCTCACACAAAATTAAAGCTAATCATTCATATACACTTTAAAACTTGCCCAACCTCATTGTAAATTAGGTGCATGCACTTTAAAGTAATGAAACTTTTTTTCCTCTCATAATGGTAAAGAAAGATCATCCCAGGTAAAGTCAGAATAAGAGTCTGCATCTTTTTAGTTTTTTGTTACAACTTTGATAATAAGTGAGGCAAAACTATAAAGTCCATTTCTTTCCAAGCAAGATTTAAAAAAAATTAATTTAGCTCAATTACCAGGGTACTAACCCAATCAACAGAGAATCACTTTAGAACAGTGAAAATGCAAGGACAGAATCCCATGGTTCTGAGTGCAGTCTGTCCAGACATAATTTTGAATAAGATCATGTCATCCAGCTGAAAGAATCTGATGATGGTTAAACTTTACTTGCTCTGACTCTGTTTATGCCTCCTATTTTTATTTTTGAAGCGATAGTTGGATGATTATACTTCTCTAAGTATTCATTTTCTCATCTTCAAAGAGTGTGTGATAATATGTTTCATAGCTCAGAGGAGTTAACACAGATGAAGTAGGCAGAGTATTATGAACATTAGTTGTCAGTATAAACCTCTGAAAGTCCACAAAAAAATAGACAAAAAGGAGGAGACCTCATTAAACCAACCCTCTACCATCCACAGGATTTTGGTGTGTCTCATGCTCTAAATAACTGAGACATGAAGTCCGTTTAAATAAAGAGAAGCACTCTGAAGGAAAAAAAGGTTGAAGTAAAACTTCTGCAAAAGCTTTTGATGGTGACCATTAATGATACAGGCAAGTTTAAGTTTGAAAATATAAGACATTCTAACATAAACTTTAGAAGTGAAGCCACTTGTGTTTGAATTCTGCCTTTATCCTGTGTGGTTTGCATGAGACTAGCTTTTTAAGCTGTCCACAGCCCATTCTATCCATCTAATGTGTTGTTTTTAGCATGGATGTAAGTCATATTTAATCACACATAAGAAAAACCTTAGAATGAAGCTAGTGTATGTTCTTAGGCAAGATCTTACTTTCCCAAAAGTACATTTCACAAACTGCGATTCATTGTTGCCTTTGGCTGCCTGCCAAAATAAATGCTTTCTTAGTTTCTTTTATTATAAACAAAAGAAAGCAGTTTCCTCACAAAACAAAACAAAACAAAACAAAACACACACCTATCTGATACTTAGAAGAAACAGAGTGGAAAAGGATGATGGTTAATAAACCCTCCTTCACAGGGTATATGGATCTGACCTTTCAGCTATTTAAAACCAAAGGTAAACAGTTAACATTAAAATCATTATGAGCCCTGAAATTTTTGAGTCTTCTTAAAATGTAAGATACATTAATTTTATTTCTATGAATGTCTGTTTTAGCTTACAAATCATTAAAATAATAAATTCTAATACCCTGGCTTTATCACAGATAGTTAAACACTTAACATTTCTTTCAACATTTACAGCTTGGGGATTTCTTATCACTGGCAGGTCCAAGGAAGTGAAGCTCCCTTATTGGCCCAGGTATGGAGGCCACGGTGAATTAGGCTGTTGGAAGTGTGCTGATATTTCAAAGGAAAAAAAATGGCTTTTTTTCCTGCTACAAAACTTCTAATAATGCAATAATAATGCAGGGAATTTCTTAATATCAGTGATAGCTTTTTTATTTTCTTTTGTAATTAACTCGGATATACATAATGTTTTTGTAACAAAACACAAAACACCTTGTCCATGCTCTTTGAGGCAAAACAAAACAAAACATAAGACAAATAGAAAAAGAGCCCTCAATTGTAAACTTTTTTTTCTAAGTCTTTAGTTACCAGAACAGTTGGCTATAGCACTAGAGTTCAGAACACAGCAACAGTGTTGCAGTGCGTGGGGGAAACACACACACACACACACACACACACACACACACACACACACACAAGCAGATATCAGTTGGGCACAAACTGGTACATTCTATCTATCTTCTGTCTGTTTTTGGAGCCCATTTGAATAAAAATGTATCTAGAATTTTATCTGAACCTTGATTTCACTTTTATTATTCAATAAGGCATTCAAACCTTCCACACATCTTCTTTCTCTTAAATTATTTTGTATTTTCTCTTTCCACCTCATTGTTATTGGGGGGACATTTAATCTGGACCTTTGTTAAATAACTCATAGGTATACCATTTAAAATGATATACTCATTTTTTATTCTTTCTCAAAAACAAAAACAAAATAAAACAAAACCCACTTTTCTTTCAAAAGTCACTAAACATAAATAACAGTTAAGTTCTCAAAAATACAAATGTTAAATGCCATTCTTTTTAAACTCTGAGAATGCCACTGGCTGCCAGTGTAGACATCTAAAGGCTGAACCACTTGGTTTATGTCCTGCAACCCAGCAGATGCCTATTCCGTATCATGTCTACAAACCATTGCTGTAAAGCATTATACCTACACAATTTTCAGGCTGCCAAGGTCTTCTTTGTTCACACTACATCTCTGACATTGGGGAACTTATATTCTCTTCTCTCTTTTATATGGCATTACTATTACAAGGGATAATCTTTTAATTTCCCACATTCTATATCCAAACTACCATGATTTCCTCAGAATTCCTGAAGCATTTAGTGTCTGATCATTTGGTCCCATAAATACTACTTTATATGTATATTAGAATCATGAGGTAGGAATATATTATGTTCTATTTTGTTGAATAAAGTACAATTCAGAATAAACAACTTTAAGATAAGTAACTGTGTCTCCAAAGAAAAGTTGAGGTTGCTGTTGAGAACTTATTTTGATTGCTGAAATCTCCAAAGTAGACTTTAAAAATAGAAGTGAAGCAGGACATCTGGGTGGATCAGTTAGTTGAGCATCAGAATATGGTAAAGAAGCAGCCCTCAAATCCTTGCATGCATAGTTAAAACATATAATTTGGCCTCATTCCTGAACTTCTGATTCAGCATGTTTGAAATGAAAGGCCCCCAAATCTGCATTTCTAGCAAATTTCCAAGTGATGCTGATATTGTTGCCCAGGGGCCACATACTTCATGAACCTCTGGTCTAGCTGAGTAGAGATGTTGTAAGGAAAAAAAATTATTTTCCATAAACCCCAAGGGCAGCTCACAGACATAAAGAACAAAAGGCACACATTGACCTTGGATAATAGAAAACAATTTGCAAAATATTTTATTTTTTTGTCTGCTGATTGCTTAGCTAATTTTATGACAAATGGTATGAGGTGGGGTAAAGGAAAACATAGGTAGATGCAATTGGAAGATAGTATGCATGAAACACCCTTTAAGGAAGTATAAAAATGATGTAGGAGAAACTAAACTGATACTCAGATAAATAGATTTTGTTGATAGTATGATTTTCAACAATGTTATACATTAATTATATGTCGATAAAACTGGGGAAAAAGTAATCACCAAAACTACTTTTACTTATCTTCTATCTTCCAAGAGTACTTTGGAATTTTCACCAATCAAAATAAATTCTTAGTAACAAACTCCACTTATTTCCTCTGGGAATCCAATTACTTAACTTAAACATATTTACTCTGGATTTAAGCCTTAATTATTCAACAAAAAGAACATAATATTTTCCTACCAAACAATTTTAGAAGAAAACACTTTTCCAGTTGAAAAATATGCAAAATACTATCCTAGATGTAATTGCTTTTAAAAGCTGAATTCTACACATTTTTAAATGATTTAATATGTTCCATGACATACAGTGAACTGCATTGTATTTTCATCATATTGTGATTACATGTAATGATTTTAGTAGAATATGAGTTTACAGTATTTTTTTCAAAGAGCATATATATTTACAAAAAATCAAGGCAATCATTTTTGCTGAATTTTTGTATGTTTATCTGAATAATGGAATTTTAAACTTCAGGAGACAGGGAAAACTAGAAAGAAAGTCACTGGGGTGAAGTTTTATCAAGAATAAGACAAAAAGGGGACGCCTGGGTGGCTCAGTTGGTTAAGCAGCTGCCTTCGGCTCAGGTCATGATCCCAGCGTCCTGGGATCGAGTCCCACATCAGACTCCTTGCTCGGCAGGGAGTCTGCTTCTCCCTCTGCCTCTGCCTGCTATTCTGTCTGCCTGTGTTCACGCTCTCTCTCTCTCTCTGACAAATAAATTAAAAAAAATCTTTAAAAAAAAAGAATAAGACAAAAAGTTTGGCTTGAAAATCAATAATACAGTTTAGGAAACACATTTTTGCATCCAATGAATTAATGGTTATTAGATTAGGCATTTAGAATACAAGATGAAATTCAGGATCTACTTAACATGGCCTCATATGGAATCTTGCATAGGATATCTCTTCTGGATGTCACTAATAAATATGTAAATTAAATGTGTCATACTAAAGGACATCTAGCATTTCCACTTTATGACTGCACTACAATTTTATAAAGGAAAGAACCCCTTCTATTCTCAGCAAAGAGGTAAGGGATACGTGAACTTGATGTAAAATCACAGGAGCATTTACAGTTCTTAAGTATGTAGATGATGGGGTAACCCATAGAGAATGGAGACAACGAGGAAAATGTAAAAAGAAATGGAAATCTGGCCAAGCAGGTTTAAATCAGAAGGTGAGTTTGTTACCCTGCATAATTAAAAGGGACATGTGGCTACAAATATGATTTGATATAACAATCCCTGAAAGGCAAAAGCAACAATGTTGGAGAATCTGCTGAGAAGATAAAAACTTCTAAGACACATAAAATATAATTAAATATTTTGCTGCACAATTGAAATAGTCCAATTCTATGCATACATTGTTTTTAATCAAAAAATTGGAAAAAAAGGATTATTTGTGTTCCCCATTAACTACCTAAAGTTTTTAACAAGATTTATGTCTTTTCATAACATTTGAGGTGCTACAGGAAAAGTTAAAAATGGATTGGTTCATGACTTACACAAAAATAAAACAAAAACCAGTAAAAGATTTCATTAGTGAGTGAGGGAACTGGCAAGATATTGCATGCAGTTCAGAAGGAGAATTACAGATATCATAAATATGAGGACATATAAAGAACGCTGAAATTAATTTACAAATAAATACAAAATGGGTCTGAGTACAGAGCAATAGTCAATAACATTCCTTAGAAATGTAACTGATTAGTGTTTTGTGAACAAGAATAATTTATATTATTACAATTTACTATAATTCAAGGATTACAAAACAGCTTAAAGATAATACAATGCAATGATGATACAATGCAAAGAGAAAGAAGGAAGGAAGAAAGGAAGGAAGGAAGGAACGAAATAAAAAAAAGAAACGAAAAGAAGGAAGGAAGGAGTTTAAAAAAATTATAATTTGACAATTTCTCAAAATTCTTGACTCAGGCATAATGAAGGAAGATTGGATAAATAGAAGAAATGGTGTTTGTTAAAGACCTTGTTAATGAATTAGGCTCGGTGTTTCTTCATTTGTTTGTTGGCTTTTGTTTGATTTTGTTTTTGTGGAGTCCAATGCAGGGCTTGAAACAATGACTCTGAAACCAAGAACTGAGCTGAAATCACATGTCAGACACTTAACTGACTGAGCTACTCAAGCACCTGGCTGGGTATTTTTATACACATCATTCAGTTCATTAATATAAGAAAGTTCAGTCTGTACATTGAATAAACTAATACTCAGATAATTAATAATCAAAAATCTAGTAAATGAATAAGATGAAATTTATATTTGGGATTGATTGCTTACATTCTATGGCTTTCATCATTACCTATCACAACATACTTTATGAAAAATTCCATCTTAGTGAGATGCAGAGTGTAGTTCTTGATCTGGGTAGGTGGATGAAGTAGATGCTTTGGAATGGACTGACACTCCATTCAGTCACACTGTGGTGTGATCAACTGTGGTTCCCTGATGTCAGTGGAGGCTTTCTGGTGGCAATCTCATGTGATCTTAAATATTTTGATAGATGCATATGACAGTAAGATAAAGGGAAATTAAGAAAATACAATAGTAAATTACCCTCATCTGAGTTTTAAGTTGCCTACTTTATTTTGTTTAATTTAATTTAATTCTTTAAGTGTTCCAAGATTCATTATTTATACACCACACCCAGTGCTCCATGCAATTCATGCACTCCTTAATACCCACCACCAGCCTCACCCATATCCTCACCCCATCCCTTCCAAAACCTTCCGTTTTGTTGTTGTTGTTGTTGTTGTTTTGTTTTGTTTTCTTGTAATCCACATTTTCTCATGGTTTGTCTTCCCTCTTATTTATTTTTTAGAGTAGTTGATTAAACATACAGAGAAATGGACAACTTCACTTCTGGGAGCATATTTTTCCTCATGGGCTTCTCTGATGTTAGAGAAATTCAGGTCTTACATGCAGTGCTATTTTTGCTAATTTATCTGGTAGCTCTACTGGGGAATCTTCTCATCATCACCCTTACCATCAAGGATCATCAGCTCCACACCCCTATATACTTCTTCTTAAATAACTTGTCCTTTCTAGATCTCTGTCTAATTTCCATCACTGTCCCCAAATCCATTATGAACTCTCTAATGAATCACAACACAATTTCATTACTTGGATGTGTTTCCCAGGTGTTTTTCTTCTTTCTCTTAGCCAGTACAGAAGTAGCACTACTCACAGTCATGTCCTATGATCGCTATGTTTCTGTCTGCCATCCTCTCAGATATGACATCGTCATGGGCCACAGAGCCTGTATGCAGATGGTGACTACTTCATGGATCAGTGGAGGTCTCAACGCAATTATTCATACAGCCTCTACCTTTTCCATACCCATGTGTGGGCTTCCTGAAATTCATCAGTTCTGCTGTGATTCCCCACAACTGCTCTCTCTTACCTGTTCACATAATATTGGGGAATTAGTAGTCATTGGGCTCAGTCTAGTGTTAGATTTTAGCTGTTTTGTGTTTATTGATATTTCTTACATTTTTATATTTTCCATTGTGCTGAGAATGCCTTCCAGAGAAGAAAGGCACAAAGCCATATCCACATGCCTGCCTCACCTCCTTGTTGTGACTCTGTTTCTCTCTTGTGGATTTTTTGTCTATTTACATCCCTTGCCCAAATATCCATCACTTTTAAACTTGCTAGTTTCTGTATTCTATACTGTGGTGCCACCCACCATGAACCCCCTCATTTACAGTCTGAGAAATAAAGATATGAAAATGGCACTAAGGAAATTGATAATGGACACATACAATTTATCAATAAAAAGAGTTAATATCACAGACATCATGATTTATTCACTCACTGGCGTAATCATACAAACAATCCATTGCATAGTCTGGTAATAACATTGGATCTGTAGAGTACAAATTATCGTTAAAAAAACTCATTGTATTCATTAAAGTGATACTAAGAAGCATCCTCCTTGTCCAGACCAAGCGTATAGCAAAACCAGAATGGTTCTTCTCAGGATTGGAAAGATGCATGCTTTTTATATCTGCCATACTAATGGGCATTCATTTTCCTATGACAAGCATGTAGTGACATGAGAGATAAGTTTTGCTCTCCCAGATAAACCAATTGTATGGTAACTCTTAGGAAAATCAATATAAAATGTCACATGAAAAAAAAATGTATAATGCATTCTGAAATAAAAGAAAATAGACAAAGGTAGGTGATATCTGTATAGCATTGTGAATGTATTAAATGCCACTAAATTGTACATGTTTAGTGTTTAATTTTAAGTTATGTTGATTTCATCTCACAAGGAAAAAGAAGGAAAAAAAAGTACTTTGTTGTCCATCTGCTTCCCCTCTTCTAACTCAAGCCTATTATATGACATTTTCTGACATCAATTGTGTCCTTGAAATATAGTGTAAGACAAAGATATAAAAAATGTAACTTTACTGTAGAGAGATACATATGCTTATAGTAATATTTTTCAACTCTTTATTTAAATTCCAGTCACTTAATATACAATGTAATATTAGTTGCATGTGTAGAATTTAGTGACTCAACACTTATATACAATAAACTGTGCTTATTATAAGTGCCCTCCTGAATTCCTATCCCAATTTAACCCATTCCCCCATCCACCTTCCCTATGGTAACCATAAGTTTATTCTCTGTAGTTAAGAGTCTGTTTATTGGGGGGAAGAAAGGAGAAGAAAGTCACTAAGACATTCCTTAACTCTAGCGGGCTTAAAGTGATATTAAGACAAGCTTCAGCAGAAAAAAAATTGATAAACCCTTAGCCAGAATTTCCATAACGAAAAGAAAAAAGACACCCCACAAAACAAAGAAACAAACAAAAAAAAATTGGAGAGAAGTAACAACAAACAAACAATTTCAGGAGAATATTTTGAAAAATTATATGCCAAAACATCAGACAATCTGGAAAAAACATGGATAAATTCCTAGAAACATATACACTAACACAACGGAAAATGGAAGAAACAGAGAAAGTGAGTGGGCAAATACCAGCAAAAATATTAAATCAGTAATAAACTAAAATCTCTCAACAAACAAAATCCAGGGCCAGAGGGCCTCACAGGGGATTTCTACTAAATATTTAAAGAAGTCAATACCTATTCTTCTCAAACTATTCCAAAAAAATATAAATGTAAGTGAAACTTCCAAATTCATTTGATGAGGGCAGCAGTACCCTGATTCCTAAATGAGACAAAGGCCCCATTAATAAAGAGGAGTACAGGACAATATCCTTAATGGACGTGGTTGCAAAAATCCTCAACAAAATACTAACAATTCCAGCAGTATATTAAAAGAATCATTCCCCATGACCAAGTGGGATTTATTTCTGGGCTACAAGTGTTGTTCCAAATTCACAAATCAGAGGTTATGATACACCACATTACTAAAAAAGGGTTAAAAAACTTATGATCCTTTCAACAGATGCAGAAAAAAATGAAAAAGTACAACATCAATTCATTATAAAAAATCTCAACAAATTAGCGATAAATGAAACAAGCCTGAACTTAATAAGGACCATGTATGAAAAACCTCACAGCTATTAAATCCTCAGTGGGTAAAATCTGAGAGATTTTCTTCTAGGTTCAGGAAAATACAGTCATTCCACTCTCACGACTGTTATTTAATATATTGTTGGCAGTCCCAGCACAGCAATCAGACAACAGAAAGAAAAAAATAATCATCCAAATTAATAAGGAAAAAGTCAAACTTGCACTGTTTGTAGATAACATGATATTCTAATAGAAAACCTGAAAGACACAACCAAAAAATTTCTAGAACTGTACACAAATGCAGTAAATTCACAGGATACAAAATCAGCATACAGAAATCTGTTGCTTTTCTATACACGAATAATGAAGCAGCAGAGATATAAATCAAGGAATCAGTCCCATTTACAATTGCACCAAAAACCATAAGAACCTAGGACTGAACCCAATCAAAGGGGCAAAAGATTGGTATAATGAAAATTATAAAATACTGCTGAAAGAAATTGAGGAGGACAGAATGAAACAGAAAAGTATCCCAATACCATGCTATGGAAAACCTAAATGTCCATTGGCTGATGAATGTTAAAAAAGATGGTGTATGCATATATATACAAGTATGCAGTGGAATATTACTCATGAAAAAGAACGAAATTTTTCCATTTTCAACAATGTAGACAGAGTTAGAGAATATTATGCTAAGTCATGATCCCAGTGTCCTGGGATTGAACCCCACATCAGGTTCTCTGCTCCGTGGAGAGATTGCTTCCTCCTCTCTCTCTGCCAGCTTCTCTGCCTAGTTGTGATTCTCTGTCTGTCAAATAAATAAATAAAATCTTTAAAAAACACGCACACAAAGAACGAACCCACTGAATGGGAGAAGATATTCGCAAATGACAGTACAAAGGGATGATATCAAACAGCTCTTGGTTTCATTAATCTGTTCTACTTTGTATTTGTAGTTTCAATATAGCTTAATTCTGCTGTAATTGTTATTTCTCATGTTCTGCTGGCTTTACACTTTGTTTTTATTTTCCCATAAACCTTTGTTTATATTACATTACTCTCCCTACAGTACTTCATTAGTTTTTTATGTAGTGTTCCATGATTCATTGTTTGTGTATAACACCCTGTGCTCCATGCAATCTGTGCCCTCCTTAATACCCCAAATCGGTCTCTCCTATTGCCTACTCCCCACCCCTAGGCCTTTTATGTGTAATATTAGGGGTTTTTTTTTGAGATTTCTCTTTTTTCTTGAGGTAGGCCTGTATCATTTTAAATTTTTTTTAATGCGTTGTGTTTATCACCATAAAATACATCATTAGTTTTTGATGCACTCCAAGATTCATTGTTTATGTACAATACCTCTATGCATTTGAGGTCTCTCCAATTTTTTTTTCATTACTGACTTCCTGTTTCATAGTGCTGTGGTCAGAATATATGCATGCTATGATATCTATCCTTTTGTACTTTTTGAGTCCTGATTTGTGACCTAGTATAACTTCTCTTCTGGAAAATATCCATGTGCACTTGAAAAGATTGTTTATTCTGTTGCTTTAAGGCAGAATGTTCTGAATATATATTTTAAATACACCGGGCCCAGTGTGCCACTAAAAGACTTTGTTTCATTATTGATTTTCTACTTAGGAATCTGTATTGATCTAAGTGGTATCAATGACCCTATTATTAGTGTATGATTATCAAGGAGTTCTTTTGTTTGTTATTAACTGTTTTTTTTTTTTTATTCTTCCATGTTGGGGGCATATTTACATTTGTTAGATCTTCTTGTTGAATTTTCCCTTTTGTATGGTATCATGCTCTTCTTCAACTCTTATTACTGTCTTTGGTTTAAAATTTAGTTTGTCTCATATAAGTATTTTTACTCAATCTTTCTTTTACTTCTACTTACATGATAAATATTTCTTCTCTTTATTTTCAATCTGAACATGTCTTTACATCTAAATTGAGCCTCTTACTTTCACCATATTTATAGGTCTTGTTTTTGCTTTTGTTGTTGTTTCAGGTTTTTATTTCAATTCAGCTTATTTAATATATAGTGTAATATTGATTTCATGAATAGAACTTATCAATTCCTCTCTTGCATATAACACCCAGTTCTCATCACAATGTTCTCCTTAGTTCCCATCACCCATTTAGCCCATCACCCACTCATCTCTCCTCCAGGAACTCTCAGTTTGTTCTCTAGAGTTGAATCTCTTATGGTTTCCTTCTTCTCTTTTTTCCCCCTTCCAACTGTTTTCATTCTTAAATTCCATAGTAAAATCATATGGTATTTTTCTCTTTCTGACTGACTTATTTTGCTTAGCATAATACACTCTAACCCCAACCAAATCATTGTAAATGACAAATTTTCATTCTTTTTGATGAGTATCAAATATTCTATCATATATAGAAATATAAATATATATACTTATATAATTACATAAATATATAAATATATATATAATTCATAAAATTATATACTTACATATAAATAAAGATGTGTTCATCATATAATATATATGCATCATATCACACATAATATGATGAACCCATCGTTATTCATCTTTAGATGGGCATATGAACAACTGAGCTCTTTCCATAATTTGGCTATTATTGATAATGTTGGCATAAATATCAGGGTTTATGTGCCCCTTTGAATCAGTATATTTGTATCCTTGGATAAATACCTAGTAATGCAACTGATGGTTCATAGAGTAGTTCTATTTTTAACTTTTTAAGGAAGCGCCATTTTGTTTTGCAGAGTGGCTTATTTCTTTCTTGGTGGTTTTATTGTTATTATTTTTTATCTCTTCTGACACTCTATGATTTTGTTTGGAGAATATGTTCCATTTACATTCAGAGTAATTATTGTTAGTTATGTATTTAATGTCATTTTATTACCTATTTTTTTTTCATTGTTTCTGGAGATTTTCTCAATTCCTTTCTTCTCTATGCCACTCTTGGTCCTTTGTTTCCACTCAAAGTGTCCCCTTTAATATATCTTGCTGGACTGGCTTTTTTTTTTATTTTTAAAGTATTTTTTAAAGACTTATCTATTTTAGAGAGAAAAGAGTGTCAGAGAGAGAGAGAATTCTCAAGAAGACTTGCCACTGAACAGGGAGCCCAATACAGGGCTCGGTCCCTGGGCCTGTCCATGACCTGAGCCAAAATCAATAGCTGGACACTTAATCTACTGAGCCACTGAGGTGCTCCAAAGGTTAAATAGTCACGAACTCCTTTAAATTTTGTGTGTCACTATTTGTTTCTCTTTCTATTCAAAGGTGTGACTTGTTGGATAGAATATTCTTGGTGGCAGATTTTTCCCATCCAGCTCTTTGAATATATCATGCCACTCACTTGTGGCTTGCCATATTTCTGTTTATAAATCTGCCATTAGCCTCCTGTGTCTTCCCTTGTAAGTTAAGGACTTGTTTGCCTTTCTGTTTTTATGAATTTTTGTTCTTCACTATATTTGCCAGTTTGATTCCAATATGTCTTCATGTTGGCCTACTTCTGTTTATTTTGAAGGAATTCTCTGTGCCTCCTGGACCTAAATGCTTGTTTCCATCCTCACATTAGGGAAGTGTTCAGTTATTATTTCTTTAAATAAGTAAATTTTCTGCCCACTTTTCTCTCTCTTCCTCTGACAGGACTTCTATAATATGAATTTTATTATATTTTAGGGGTCACTGAGTTCCCCAAGTTCTTGAATATCATAAATTATGATTCTTGAATATCATAAATCTTTCTCATTTTTGTTCAGGTTCGTTACTGTTAATTATTTTGCCTTCTATATCATTTATTTGTTCCCCTGCTTCTTCCAGCCTTGTGTTCATTGCATCATGTCTGTTTCTAATTTCAGTTATTGTATTTACATTTCTGATTGATTCTTTAAATGGTTTCTTTGAAGTTTCTGTTCTTTTCTAAGCCTAGCTAGTATCCTTATGATCACTGTTTTAAATTCACCATTAGACATATTATTTATATCTTCCATTCATAGATATTTGGCCATGGCTTAATCTTGTTCTTTCAATCAAGATGAATTCCTCCATCTTGGCGTTTTGTCTATGTCTCTGACTTCTTCACATTAGAAAAACCTATTATATTCTCTGCTCTTGAGACTAATGGCTTTATGAAGAAAAGTTCATGTAGTGGTCAGGGCCATGTGTTTTAGAAAGTGTCACTGTGTCTGTTGCTGTGTTTTGGCTGCTGTACCCCAAAACATGTCTCCACCCTTCCTACTTTCTTCAATGTATCTTGTTCTCTTCCTTTAGTTGTAGAGTTCTGTCAGTCTTCAGATTGATTTTTGGGATATTTAGAATGATTTCAGACTTATCTAGTTGTGTTCGTGGGATAAAGATGAGCCTAGGTTACTCCTACTTTGCTGCCATTTTCGCCAACAGAAATAGAACTTGTCCAATCTCTGAGCACTGAAGTACCTCTGTACATGACATCATGAAGTCTGAATGTTATCAAGAAATGTCACATACGACTATAATCCCTTATCTGATTAAACTCCTTTAAAAGTGCCTGGGCCAGTAGAAATTGGGTAATTGCACTTTGAACAAGTGTTTGATTTCTCCTCAGGTAGAAAGCCCCCTGAATAAAGTTTATATTATTTTCCAATCTAAACGAGCATCTAAGCATTGACCTTTTGAAAGACAAACAGTGGAACTTGGGTTTGGTTAACATATTTGGCAAGAGGGCCATGAGAGTTAGAACTCTTATCCTTTGACAAATGAAATCACCCCTACAGCACACAGGGCATACTCTTCACATTTAGTCTAGTCATTTTGATGGTCATGGTAGATAAGATCCTTGAGGTTAGTTGGCTTTGGAATGAATATTGCTGGTGCCTGGGTGGACAAGATGGCGGAGGATTAGGAGGAGGCACCTTTTTCAGCCTGTACCCCAAAGTGAGCTGATTACCTACTAGAGAACTCCATTCATACATGAAATCAGCCTGAGATCAGAATTATACACGTCTGGATCTCTACAGGGGCAGAAGATGCCAGTGGGCAGGTAAAGTGGAGTGGGAACAGTGGACTGATATCAGAAGATAAACAAAAGGGGGAGGGAGACACCAGAGGCGACCAGTTGGAAAGTAATACCCCAATACGAGTGAGAGTGCCCTGCGTCTGGGGATCAGTGTTAACTTGGAGACTGGTTGAAAGCACTCCAAAAGAGCAAAGGATTGCTTGGGGAAATTGTGGGAATTGGGGACGCTAGGGTCAGGGCCTTAAGTCCCCGGTCCTAGGACAGCCTCCCTGGTGCCAAGCCAGAGAGAGTGCAGCAGAAAAACAAGGTCTTGGTACCTAAGGTACCAGCACGCCCAAGAATGCATGGGTTCTGGCTCCGGTGAGGGAATGGGAGCCAGGGCAGTGGGCAGAATGTGCGAGCCCTGCTACAAAGCCTGAGATAAGTGCACACATCCCTCATGCTCCCCTGAGAGAGTCACAAAGGCCTCTCTGGTGCTCTTTGACCCGCACCATTGTTTCAGAGCCCAAGATGCGCACCCCAAACTCTCTCCCCTGACAGAGGTGCGCAAAAGCCCAGACTGGTGCTTTCGGACCTGTGCCCCATTCTCAGTGCCTGAGATGCGTGCACAACCCATAGTGGCCCCTGAAAGAGCCCAGCACTCTTAGACTCAACAAGACCAGGCACTCCCATCTGGGTCCAGCGGCAAAATCTCAGTGTGGGATTGCTGCTTGGAACCCCTCTGGCGGTCGGGAGGTCCCAGACAGCCACCACTGCCTTGGCTTTGGGTACAAGCAAAAGATCCTGCGTCCCCAGGGTCTGCAACTTGGAACCTGCTCTGCCAGTGGCCAAGGGGGAACTTACTTAGGCTCTGCACCCAGACTGAGGCTTCTCTCTGAGAGGGAGATCAGGGTGCAGTTTGTTTTCCTCTAAAACTACAAAAACCATCAAAAGCGGTTAAGGTGAGAGAAAAAAAAAAGTGAACAAACATAAAAACCGCAAGAGAACAAAAGCCTGAAAAAAACAGTTTCCTCAGAGCCCACCCTCTTGAGCGGGGCAGGAGAACTTAACTCAGGAAACATCATTGACTGACAACCCACGTGGTAGGCCCCTCCCCCAGAAAACAAACCAAGAAAGGAAAAAAAAAAAGAGGAAAAAAAAAGGACTACAAGAGAACAACCAGTACTTCATAGGATAACTTTTATTGTTCACTCATTCCCAAAGTTCTGGTTCATTTTTTTTTTTTTACACATAGGTAATTATTTTAACCTATTTACCATCACAGCGAGCTGTACAGTACATCAAATTCCATAATACCTTTCTGACCTGAATGTTTTGATACATACACCTATGTTTTTCTTTTGCATTTTTATTTTTTGAATTCCTTTTTTTAAAATTTTAGTTTGGTTTAGTCTAGTATATTCCTTTTTATTTTTATCCTCTATATTCATATAGAGTTAAACTTTGAAGTAATCCCCTTTCCCCAATCAATAGTACCCCTATAGGTAAACCAATTTTTAATCCCCTTTATCATAGAAAAGTTGAGTCCTTTAACAAAGATATCAAGATACATCCAAGAAGAATCAAAACAATCTTCCTCGCACACACTGAGAATTTATAAGAACACTCCATCTTCTTCTTCACCAGTGTTTCTGTGTTTTTGTGTTTGTCATATAAATCTTACACTTGGGGTTCTTTTTGACGAGGTTCTTCCTTTATTTGCATATATATTTTTTTCTTCTCATATACTTGTATCAGTCTTTTTGTTTGTCTACTTCATAAATCTTAACATGGGGCCCATCTGGGCTGAAACTTCTCTTTCATCTTCATCTTCCCTTTCTTTCCTCTTTCTCTCTCTCTCTTTTCTTTTCTTTTACTGTTCTTTTTCTTTTTCTGTTCTTTTGTCTCTCGGTTGGGTGGGGAATCCGGATTGCTCAGAAGTGCTCCAGGGTGAAACTTGACTGCACCACAGTTGATACATCCAGCTACATCTGTTCAGTCATCTCCCATCAAAATGACTAGGAGGAGAAATGCCCAACAGAATAAAAACACAGAGGATAGACCTTCTGCAACAGAGCTAACGGCTATCAACATAGACAATATGTTGGAAAGAGAATTCAGGCTAACAATTATCCAGGCAATAGCTATGTTGGAGAAAGCCATGGATGACCAAATGAATTGATTAGGGCTGAACTGAAAGCGACTATACAGGATGTTCACAATGTTAGGGCGGAACTTAAAGCTACCAGGGAGGAGGTTCACAATGCCCTCAATGAGATCCAATCAAATCTAAACTCTCTCAAATCTAGGGTAACTGAGAGAGAAGATAGAATTAGTGATGTGGAAGACAAACACATAGAGGGAAAGGATCAGGGGTAAGCCTGGAACAAACAGCTTATAAACCACGAAAACAGAATCAGGGAAATAAATGATGCCATAAAGCATTACAATGTCAGAATTATTGGAATCCCTGAAGGAGAGGAGAAAGAAAGAAGTCTAGAAGATATAGTGGAACAAGTTCTTCATGGAAATTTTCCCAATCTCGTGAATGGAACCAGCGTTCATGTACTAGAGGCTGAACGGTCTCCACCCAAGATTATACATTCCAAAAAAAAAAAAAATCACGACACCTGATAGTCAAATTGAGGAATCATAATTGTAGGTATAATCTCTTGAAAGCTGCTAGGGCAAAGAGGGTACTTACGTAAAAAGGGAAGCCCATCAGAATAATGTCAGACCTGTCCAATGAGACCTGGCAAGCCAGAAAAGGCTGGCAAAATATATTCAGGGTACTAAATGAGAAGAACATGCAGCCAAGAATACTTTATCCAGCAAGACTGACATTCAAAATGGATGGAGAGATAGAGAGTTTCCAAGACGGGCAAGGATTAAAAGACTATGCAATCACCAAGTCGATACTGCAAAAAATATTAAGAGAGGTTCTATAAAAGAGGAAAAATCCTGATAATGGCAATGAACAGAAATATAGAGACAGTCTACAGAAAGAAAGACTTCAAAGGTAACTCGATGTCAATAAAAACGTATCTATCAATAATCATTCTCAATGTGAATGGCCTAAATGCACCCATAAAATGGCACAAGGTTGCATATTGCAGTCAAATGCTCTACCGCTGAGCTATACCCCCCACAGGGTTGCAGATTGGATAAAACGACAGGACCCATTCATATGTTCTCTACAAGAGACCCATTTTGAACCTAAAGATACACGCAGACTGAAAGTGAAGGGATGGAGAAGCATCTTTCATGCCAATGGGCCTCAAAAGAAGGCCATGGTAGTGATGCTCATATCAGATAAATTAGACTTCAAACTGAAGACTGTAGTCAGAGATACAGAAGGATACTACATAATCCTTAAAGGGACTATCCACCAAGATGATCTAACAATTGTAAACATCTATGCTCCCAATATGGGAGCAGCCAATTACTTAAGAAAACTGTTAATCAAGATAAAGAGACATGTTGATATGAATACACTAATCGTAGGAGATCTTAACACGCCTCTCTCAGGAATAGACAGATAATCTAAGCATAAAATCAGTAAAGACACAAGAGCATTGATTGACACATTGGACCAGATGGACCTCATAGATATATACAGAACATTCCACCCTAAAACAACAGAATACTCCTTCTTCTCAAGTCCACATGGTACCTTCTCCAGAATAGACCACATACTGGGTCCCAAATCAGGACTCAAATGATACCAAAAGACTGAGATTATTCCCTGCATATTCTGAGATCACAATGCTTTGAAAGTGGATCTCAATCACAAGGAAAAGTTCAGAAGGAACTCAACACCTGGAAGCTAAAGACCACATTGCTTAAGAATGCTTGAATCAACTAGGAGATCAAAGAAGAACTGAAACAATTCTTGGAAACCAAAGAGAATGAAGACCCTTCTGTACAAAACCTATGGGATAAAGGAAAGGCGGTCCTAAGGGGGAAATACATAGCCATCCAAGCCTCCCTCAAAATAATTGAAAAATCCAGAACACAGCAGCTGTCTCTACACCTTAAAGGACTGGAGAATCAACAACAAATCAAACTAAACCCACACATAAGAAAGGAAATCATCAAGATTAGAGCTGGGTTCAAAGAGTTGGAAATCGGAGATACAGTAGAACGTATCAATGAAATGAGAAGCTGGTTTTTTGAAAGAATCAATAAGATCGATAAACCATTGGCCACACTAATCCAAAAGAAAAGAGAGAAAGCCCAAAATCATAAAATTATGAATAAAAGGGAGAGATCACAACGGACACCAAGGAAGTAGAAACAATCATCAGAAGTTATTAACAAGAGTTATATGCCAGTAAGCTTAGCAACCTAGATGAAATGGATGCATTCCTGGAAAACTATAAACTCCCAAAATTGAACCAGGAAGAAATTGACAACCTGAATAGACCAATATCTACTAACAAGATTGAAGCAGTGAACAAAAACCTCCCAAAAAAAGAAGAGCCCACACCTGACAGATTCCCTGGGGAATTCTACCAAACTTTCAAAGAAGAAATAACACCTATTCTCCTGAAGCTGTTTCAAAAAATTGAAAAAGAAGGAAAATTTCCAGACTCTTTTTATGAAGCCAGCTTTACCCTTATCCCCAAACCAGGCAAAGACTCTACCAAAAGGAGGAATTCAGACCAATATCACTGATGAATATGGATGCTAAGATTCTCAACAAGATCCTAGCAAACAGGATCCAACAGCATATTAAAAAGTTTACCCAACATGACCAGCTGGGATTCATCCCTCTGCTACAAGGATGGTTCAGCATTCACAAATCAAACAATGTGATACAACAAATTAATATGAGAAGAGAGAAGAACAGGTCCTCTCAATTGATACAGAAAAAGCATTTCACAAAATCCAGCATCCGTTCCTGATTAAAACGCTTCAAAGTATAGGGATAGAGGGAACATTCCTGAACCTCATCAAATCTATCTATGAAAGACCCACAGAAAATATCATCCCCAATGGGAAAAAGCTTGCAGCCTTCCCGTTGAGATCAGGAACAAGACAAGAATGCCCATTTTAACCACTCTTGTTCAACATAGTATTAGAAGTCCTAGCAACAGCAATCAGACAACAAAGTGAAATTAAAGGTGTTCAAATTGGCAATGAAGATGTCAAACTGTCTCTATTCGCAGATGACCTGATTCTTTATATGGAAAACCCAAAAGACTCCACCCCAAACTACTAGAACTCATATAGCAATTCAGCAATGTGGCAGGATACAAAGTCAATGTGCAGAAATCAGTGGCTTTCTCATACACTAACAATGAAAATACAGAAAGGGAAATTAGAGAATTGATTCCATTTACTCTAGCACCAAGAACCATAAGATAACTGGGAAGAAACCTAACAAAAGTGGTAAAGGAACTGTACTTGAGGAACTACTGAACACTCATGAAAGAAATTGAAGAAGACACAATAGATGGAAGACCATTCCCTGCTCTTGGATTGGAAGAATAAACATTGTTAAAATGTATATACTTCCTAGAGCAATCTGTACTTTTAATGCAATTCTGATCAAAATTCCAGTGGTATTCTTCAAAGAGCTGGAGCAAATAATCCCAAAATTTGTATAGAATCAGAAGAGACCCCGAATCGCTAAGGAAATGTTGAAAAACAAAAATAAAGCTGGGGAATCCCATTACCTGATTTCAAGCATTATTACAAAACTGTGATCATAAAGACAGCATGGTACTGGCATAAAAACAGACACATAGACCAGTGGAACAGAGTAGAGCGCCCAGATATGGACCCTCAACTCTATGGTCAATTAATCTTTGACAAAAGAGGAAAAAATATACAGTAGAAAAAAGACAGTCTCTTCAATAATTGGTGCTGGGAAAACTGGACAGTTATAAGTAGAAGAATGAAACACGACCATTCTTACATGGTGCACAACAATAAACTCAAAATGGATAAAAGACCTCAATGTGAGACAGGAATCCATCAGAATGCTAGAGGAGAACATAGGCAGTAATCTCTTCGATATCAGCCACAGCAACTTCTTTCAAGATATGTCTCCAAAGGAAAGGAAACAAAATCAAAAATAAGCTTTTGGGACTTATTCAAAAACTTCTGGACAGCAAAGAAAACAGTCAAGAAAACCAAGAGGCAACCCACGGAATGGGAGAAGATATTTGCAAATGATAGTACAGACAAAACGTTGATATCCAGGACCTATAATCAACTCCTCAAACTCAACCCACATGAAAAAGGCAAGCATATCAAACAATGGGCAGGAGATATGAACAGACACTTCTCCAATGAAGACATACAAAGGGCTATCAGACGCATGAAAAAAATGTTCATCATCACTAGCCCTCAGGGAGATTCAAATTAAAAACCACATTTAGATATCACCTTACACCAGTTAGAATGGCTAAAATTAACAAAACAGGAAACAACATGTGTTGGAGGGGATGTGGAGAAAGAGAAACCCTCTTCCACTGTTGGTGGGAATGCAAGTTGGTGCAGCCTCTTTGGAGAACAGTGTGGATATTCCTCAAGAAATTAAAAATAGAACTTTCCTATGACTCTCCCATTGCACTCCTGGGTATTTACCCCAAAGATACAGAAGTCGTGAAAAGAAGGGTCATCTGTACCCCAATGTTTATAGCAGAAATGGTCACGGTTGCCAAATTATGGAAAGAACCAAGATGCCCTTCAATGGACGAAGGGATAAGGAAGATGTGGTCCATATACACTATGGAGTATTATGACTACATCAGAAAGGATGAATACCCAACTTTTGCAGCAACGTGGACGGGACTGGAAGAGATTATGCTGAGTGAAATAAGTCAAGCAGAGAGAGTCAATTATCATACGGTTTCACTTACTTGTGGAGCATCACAAATATCATGGAGGACAAGGGGTGTTAAGAGAAGGGAGTTGGGATAAATTGGAAGGGGAGGTGAATCATGAGAGACTATTGGTTCTGAAAAACAATCTGAGGGCTTTGAAGTGTCGGGGGGGTGGGAGGTTGGTGGTGGGTATTATAGAGGTCATGGATTGCATGGAGCACTGGGTGTGTTGAAAAATTAATGAATAATGTTTTTTTGAAAATAAATTAATTAATAAAAAAATTATTTTAGTGAGAAAAAAAATACTGCTGATGTCAACCCTGCTACTGTCAATTCTGTTCTTGTCATGGAAAAACTCACTGTTGATTTCAGACCAGCAACAACTGCCAGTTTCACTTTTTATATGGAGTTGAAGAAAGGCGCATTTGTGGAATGTGATGAGCTCCTGGACCAGGTAAGTACATTGGAGTGTTCACCAATGCAAGTTTTCCATTTGTGGCTTTTGGGAGAAACTAAAAGTGACCTGAAAAATAGTCTTTGCAGTTTGAATTTGGAGTATAACTGTTTTGGTGTATGTGTGGTTTATATTTATTTTGTTGTATTAAATTTGTGTATAATGTGAGGTTCTATCTTTGTCCCACTAAACGTCCAGAGGACAATATTTTATTTTATTTTATTTTATTTTGTTTTTTAAATATTTTTATTTATTGATTTATTTGACAGATAAGGAACGCAAGTAGTCAGAGAGGCAGGCAGAGAGAGAGAGGAGGAAGCAGGATCCCTGCTGAGCAGAGAGCCCAATGCGGGGCTTGATCCCAGGACCCAGGGATCATGACCTGAGCTGAAGGGAGAGGCTTTAACACACTGAGCCACCCAGGCGCCCCCACAGGACAATATTTTAGATAAAAGGAAAGAGTATAGCCAAAAGATCATGACTAAGGAATGATTTATTTTTCTTTTTCTTTCTTTCTTTCTTTCTTTCTTTCTTTCTTTCTTTCTTTCTTTCTTTCTTTCTTTCTTTTTTTTTTCTGTAGCCTTACCTGGCCTAAATATATCCGTGAAGATTCTCCAACCTTGGGAAGAACAAATCTAACAGCTTCATCTAGTCAGAATTCTTTTTTTTTTTTTTTTTTTTGGCATTTTCTTCTTGAACTTTTGCCTTGGAAGATGGGAAATACTCTTTTTGTTCACAAAGAGAGTCCACTTGAATGTATTTTGAACAGAAGGTGCAAAAAGCTAAAAAGCAATCAGAGAAAAAACTGCCTTGCAAGAAGAGGGACAGGAGACATAGATAAAGGAATGTTAGCAAAAACATTTAATTTTCCCCCAACTTTCCTGTCAGTACCTCTGCTACTCCGCTTCCACCTCTCCCTCCTCCTGTCTCTGCACCACAAGGAGCATGGCTCATAGAACCACTCCTACATCACCTTTGGTTCTCTCAGGTGCCATTGTCTCCTGCTTCTCCTTTCTTCACTATTGAGGAGCAAAAAGCACCTCAAGTTATTAGGTTGCCTCCTTATGAGATTTAAAATGAAACACTTCTAAATTATTATGAAGCAACCCAGGGTTTCCCCTGGACTTAAAGCAATTACTTCATATTTCTCTACAGGTGCTCCAAGAAAAATTGACAGTAAGGAACAAATTGATTGATGTTTAATGGACACAGGTACACATATTTAGTATTAAAGCTAGTTTAAGTTTGTTGGTATAACTCAAACAAACATGTTGTTAGAGTTATCCACAATAAATGTAAAATTTTTATACTACCAAGGTTAATTGAAGGTCAAATAAACTCATATTTCTGTTGTAATTTGTCATTAAAAATGACTTAAAATGATAGTTAATTTTTTCTCTCTCATAAAGTTCTCTTGGCTTAAGGGAACTATCAAATCTTTGATAACCTAAAACTTTGAACTTTTGCTAAGTTAAATGACAAACTGGATTGAATTTATTGGATATATAAGTATTTTCCAAATAAGATAAAATACTTAAATGTTAATTACTAAGCATAAGGTTTATCTGCTTTTAATTCATACTGCAAATAAGCAAAACATAAGCAAAACATTGGTCTGTTGGAAAACATGCTTTGTGATTTATTGAACTATTGCACTATAAGAAATGTATGTTCCTAAAAATTATTAAATGTATTCATAAATCTGTCATCTAAAGAATCCTGATGTGATAGATAATTCACAATTTATGTACTATATTTTCACTGGAGACTAGGCTCCTTAATTTAAAATTATGCTGAATTTAATAAAGCCAGATGAAAATTTTAAAGAAAGCAACACTCTATGTGGGAGATGTATAAAAAAGTTAAAACTGACAACGATCTATTACCTATCTGTATCTATCTACCTATCTATCTAGATATATGTGATATATATTATTAACATATTATATCAAATATTATTAAACACTATGGTATATATTAAATTTATTACTAAGGTACACAGGTACACATATTTAGTATTAAAGCTAGTTTAAGTTTGTTGGTATAACTCAAACAAACATGTTGTTAGAGTTATCCACAATAAATGTAAAATTTTTATACTACCAAGGTTAATTGAAGGTCAAATAAACTCATACTAAATATTATTATATAACATATAAATACTATATATAAGTATATATAATGTTGATGTGCATTATATATAATGGTATATTACTCAACAATCAAAAAGAATGAAATATTGCCATTTGCAATGACAAGGAAGGGATAGAAGGTATTATGTTAAGCAAAATAAGTCAGTCAGAGAATGAGAAATACCACATATGTGGAATTTAAGAAACAAAGCAAATGAACATATGGGAATGAAAGGAAAAGTAAAATAAGATAAAAATTGAGAGGGAGGCAAACCATAGGAAATGCTAAACTCTAGGAAACAAACTGAGGGTTGCTAGAAGGGAGGTGGGTTGAGGAAAGCATAATTGGATGATGGGGATTAAGGAAGGCACTTGATATAGTGAGCACTGGATATTGTATTCAAATGTTGAATCACTAAATTCTACCTCTGAAACAAATAAAAAATAAATTAAAAATAAGTGAAAATACATTTCAGTTGACATAAAAATAAATTTGCCCTAAAATAAGACTGCCTGTTTAGAAATAAAAGACTTAGGACAAAATCTGAATGAAAATAAAGTTGTAAAGAGAAGGAAAGTTTTAGAAAAGATTTTTAGCTATGGTCAGGACTCAGACTGAAACAAAGTACACTGATACAAGATTGAAATTCTGCTTTATTGGGTTTTGGTTTTATTTGCTCTTCTTTTACCAGCTCATTTAAGTGTAATACTAGCTTCTGTTTTTGATACTTTTCTTGTTTCTTGTTTCTTGAAAAATGCCTATATTGCTATATACTTCTCTCTTGGGACTGTCTGCACTGGATCCCAATGGTTCTGAACTATTGTGTTTTCATTTTCAATTTTTTCCATGATTTCTTTCTAATTATTCTTTAATTTCCTGGTTGACCCATTCAGTCTTTAGTAGGATGCTTTACTTTTTTTTAAAGATTTTATTTATTTATTTGCCAGAGAGAGATCACAAGTAGGTGGGGTGGAGAGGAAGCAGGCTCCCCGCTGAGAACATATCCCAATGTGGGGCTTAATTCCAGGACCCTGAGATCATGACCTGAGCTGAAGGTAGAGACTTAACCCACTGAACTGCCCAGGGGCCCCTAGTAGGATGCTTTAACCTTCAAAGTATTTGAGATCCTTCCAAATTTCCTCTTGTGATTGAGTTCAAGTTTCAAAGCATTGTGGTCTGAAAATAGAAAAGGAATAATCCCAGAATTTTGTATCCATTTGAGACCTGATTTGTGATCCACTATGTGATCAATTTTCTAGAATGATTCATATGTACTTGAGAAGAATGGGTTTTCTGTTGCTTTAGCATCAGATGCTCTATATATAGCTATGAAGTCCATCTGACCCGGTTTGTCATTCATATTCCTTGTTTCCTTGTTGATATTCTGCTTAGATGATCAGTCTCTTTCTGTGAGTGAAGTATTAAAGTTTCCTACTACTATTGTATTATTATTAATGTGTTACTCAAATTTTGTTATTAATTGGCTTACATAATTTAATGCTCTCAAGGTAGGGACATAAATATTTACAATTTTTAGAGCTCTTCACTGGAAAGACCTTTTAAATATGATATAGCATCGCTCTTCATCTCTTATTACAGTATTTGTTCTAAAATCTATTTTCTCTGATATAAAGATTGCTATCTCAACAACACTTGAATGTCCATTAGCACAATGAATGGTTCTCCACCCCATCACTTTCAATCTAGAGATGCCTTTGGGTCTAAAATGAATTTCTTGTAGCATATCATTGGTTCCCTTTTTTTTAAATCAAATTTGATATCTTGCATCTTTTGATTGGAGATTAACCCATTTATATTCAGAATAATGATTAAACATGTGAATTTAATGCCATTGTTTAACCTGTAAAGTCACTGTTTCTTTCTTTCTTATTTATGATTTTTTTACATTATTTTTTTATTTCATTTTATTTTATTTCTTTTCAGTGTATGTATTGCATGGCACACTGGATGTGATGCATAAACAATGAATTTTGTAACAGTGTAAAGTCACTCTCTGTAGTTGCCTTCTGTTTCTTACTTGTATATGTTCCATTTGGACACTCTTTGTTTACAGGATCCTTTTAAATATTTCATGTAGGGCTGATTTAGTGATCAGAGATTATTTCAGATTCTATTTGTCCTAGAAGCTCTTTATCTCTCCTTCTATTCTGAATGAAAGTATTGCTGGGTAGAGTATTCTTGGCCTCATGTTTTTCTAATTAATGACACCCTGAATATATCATACCAGGTCTTTCTGGCCTTGCAGGTATCTGTGGATTGATATGCTGCCAGACTAATGTTTCTACATCTGTAGGTTAAGGACCACTTGTCTCAAACAGCTTTCAGGGTTTTCTTTTTATCTCTGAAATTTGCAAGCTTCACAATTACATATTTGTTAATCTATTTTTCTTGATTTTGAAGGGGGTTCTCTTTACCTCTTGGAATTCAATGATTGTTTCCTTTAACAGATTATGTAAGCACTCAGCTCTAATTTATTCAAATAAACCTTCTGCCAGGCTGTCTTTCCTCATCTTCCAGAACCTCTATTATTCAAACATTATTGTGCTTTATGATAACACTTTTTTTTCCTCAAAGCCTCTCCTCAAAATGATACAGTAGATGCTTCTTTATTTCCTCTTTTTCTCAGCTTCTGTACTTTCCATCATTTTGTCCTCTATATCAGTGATTTTCTTTTCTCCCTTGTTTACCTTAGCAGTTAGAATATGAATGCAAAAATTCTCAAGATATTAGCCAATAGGATCTAACAAAACATTATAAGGACCATTCACGAAAACCAGTTGGGATTTATTTCTGGGCTGCAAGCGTGGTTCAACATTCTCAAATCAATCAATGTGATACATCACATTAATACAAGAATGGACAAGAAATATATGATCCTCTTAATTGATGCAGAAAAAGCATTTGACAAAATATAGCATACTTTCTTGACTAAAGCTCTCCACAGTGTAGGGATAGAGAGGAAATACCTTAGCAACATAAAATCCAGCAGTGAAAAATCCACAAAGGATATCATTTTTAAAAAGATTTTATTTATTTATTTGACATGCAAAGATCACAGCTAGGCAAAGAAGCAGGCAAAGAGAGAGGAGGAAGCAGATTTGCCACTTAGCAGAGAGCCCAATGTGGGGCTTGATCCCAGGACCTGGGGATCATGGCCTGAGCTGAAGGCAGAGGCCCTAACCCACTGAGCCACCCAGGTGTCCCGGAATGTCATTCTTAATGGAGAAAAACTTAGACCTTTTTCCCTAAGGTCAGGAATATGACAGAGATACCCACACTTACACTGCTGTTCAACATGGAACTAGAAGTTATAGCCTCAGCAGTCAGACGAAATAAAATAAAACGCATTCCAACTGGCAAAGAAGAAATCAAACCTTAACTCTTCACAGATGGCATGATACATTATGTGAAAAATCCAAAACTACTAGAACTCATACAGGAAATCAGCAACATGGCAGAATATAATATCAGTGCACAGAAATCAGTTGCATTTCTATACACATATAATGATAGAGAAGAAAGAGAAATTAAGGAATAAATCCCACTTACAATTGAATCAAAACTCATAAGATACATAGGAATAAACATAACCAAAGAGGTACACGATCTGTATTCAAAAAACTGGAGAACACATATAAAAGAATTTGAGGAAGACACAAAGAAATGGAAAAATATCCATGCTCATGTACTGGAAGAATAAATACTTTTAAAATGTCCATGCTAGAAGTGCCTGGGTGGCTCAATGTGTTGAGCCTCTGCCTTTGGCTCAGGTCATGATCCCAGAGTCCTGGGACTGAGTCCCATATCAGGTTCTCTGCTCAGCAGAGAGCCTGTTTCCCCCTATCTCTGCCTGCCTTTCTGCCTACTTGTGATCTGTATCTGTCAAATAAAATTAAAAAAAAAAAAAAAGTTCATGCTACCAGAGAAATCTGCACATTCAGGGCACTCCTTATAAAAATACCATAGACATTTTTCACAGACCTGGCAGCACAAATAATCCAAAGACAGTATGGAACAAGAAAAGACCCAAATAGTGAGAAGAATGTTGAAGAAGTAAACCAAAGCTGGTGGCATCACAATGCCTAACTTCAAGCTATAATCATCAAAACACAAATATGAAACATCTATTTATTTTATTAGAAAACACTGAAGGTTACAAGTTACATCTCCAATTTTTACTTATTTATTTATTTTTTATGAAATGTGCATTATTTTCTTTGCATTATAAACTAGGAATGTAAAAGCCTAGCCATTCCGCTTTACGTGAAGCTAGAATTTGTGTCCCTTCCTATTTAAATCTGAGCTCATAAACATTAAGTCCAGAGCAATTTATCTTAATCTATAATATTTAGGAAATTTAGCACAGAGACTGATTTATTAAATATTAATATTTAATATTAACAAATAAATAATCATAGTATTTATATATATATTTTTACAAAATGTTGTTATATATATGTATATATATATATATATATACATATACATATATATATATAATTTATTTACTCAAGAGAGATACTGAGAGAACACAGCAGGGAGAGGGACTGAAGGGGAGGGAGAGGGACAAGCAGACTCTCTGCTATGTGGAAAACCTGATTCTGGGCTAGATCCCAGGACTCTGAGATTGTGGCCTGAGCTAAAGTAGGACACATAGTGAACTGAGTCATGCAGGCACCCATGATTATTTAAGTAGATGTAAAAAAAAAATTGTCAAAGTACAGCATCTATTATTGATAAAAACCCTCAACAAAGAAGATTCATAGAGAATATGACTTAGCATAATTAATAGAAATCATCTATTAAAAGCTACAGCTAATATCACTCTCAATGGAGAAAACTGGGAGATTTTCCTCTCTAGTTAAGAATAATATACAGATATCCACTCTTATCGCTATTATTTGGCATAATACTGGAAGTAATAGTCATAACAATTAGAAAACAAAAAGAAATAAAATAAAGGCATGCAATTCATCCAGAAAGAAGCAAAATTTTCACTATTGGCAAATGAAATTTTATATATATTCCACAAGTAGTTGGTGAAAAACTCCATCAAATAGTGACTAGAACTGATGAACAAAATCAGTAGAATGACAGGATGGAAAATCAGTGTGCAAAAATCTGTTGCATTTATATACACCAATGATGAAGCAGCAGAGAGAGAAATTAAGGAATAAATCTCATTTACAATTGTACTCAAATTAATAAAATACATATGAATAAATCTAATGAGATGTGAAACATCTGTACTCTGAAAACTATAAAACACTGATGAAACTGAAGCTGAAACAAATAAATGGAAAGACATTCCATGCTCATGGATGGCAAAAGCAAAGACTGTTAAAATGACTATACTATGCAAAGCAATTTACATATATTTTAATGCAATCTCTATCAAAATGCCAACAGAATTTTTCACAGAGCTAGAAAAGAAAAAACCCTAAACTGTTTTGGGAACAAAAATACTTCCCTAAGATCCACTTTCCTAAACTGAAAAAATTGCTTATGATCTTATCTAATATATTACTGTAATGATTAAATGTGATAATTCATATAAAGTGTTTATTACCATTTCCAGTGTAAAAGAAATATTTATTAAGTTAGTAGCTTTTATTACTATAATGATGATCACCTGGGAATGCACTTTTTAAAATTTATTTATTTTTTTCAGTGTAACAGTTTTCATTGTTTTTGCACCACAGCCAGTGCTCCATGCAATCCATGCCCTCTATAATACCACCCCCTGGTTCCCCCTACCTCCCACCCCCCGCCCCTTCAAAACCTTCAGATTGTTTTGCAGAGTCTATAGTCTCTCATGGTTCACCTCCCCTTCCAATTTCCCTCAACTCCTTTCTCCTCTCCATCTCCCTTTGTCCTCCATGCTATTTGATATACTCCACAAATAAGTGAAACCATATGATAATTGACTCTGCTTGACTTATTTCACTCAGCATAATCTCTTCCAGTCCCACCCATGTTGATATAATACTTGGGTATCCATCCTTTCTAATGGAGGCATAGTACTCCACAGTGTATATGGACCACATCTTCCTTATCTATTTGTCCGTTGAAGAGCATCTTGGTTCTTTCCACAATTTGGTGACCATGGCCATTGCTGCTATAAACATTGGGGTACAGATGGCCCTTCTTTTCACTTCATCTGTATCTTTAGGGCAAATACCCAGGAGTGCAATGGTAGGGTCATAGGGAAGCTCTATTTTTAATTTCTTGAGGAATCTCCACACTGTTCTCCAACGTGGCCACACCAACTTGCATTCCCACCAACAGTGGAAGAGGGTTCCCCTTTCTCCACATCCCCGCCAACACATGTTGTTCCCTGTGTTGCTAATTTTGGCTATTCTAAATGGTGTAAGGTGGTATCTCAATGAGGTTTTAATTTGAAACTCCCGGATGGCTAGTGATGATGAACATTTTTTCATGTGTCTGATAGCCATTTGTATTTCTTCTTTGTAGAAGTGTCTGTTCATATCTTCTGCTCACTTTGTGACATGATTATCTGTTTTGTGTGTGATGAGTTTGAAAACATCTTTATAGATCCTGGATATCAACCATTTGTGTGTACTGTCATTTGCAAATATCTTCTCCCATTCCATGGGTTGCCTCTTCGTCTTGTTGACTGTTTCCTTTGCTGTGCAGAAGTTTTTGATCTTGATGAAGTCCCAAAAGTTCATTTTAGCTTTTGTTTCCTTTGCCTTTAGAGACATATCTTGAAAGAAGTTTCTGTGACTGATATCGAAGAGGTTACTGCCTGTATTCTCCTCTAGCGTTCTGATGGATTTCTGTCTCATGTTGAGGTGTTTTATCCATTTTGAGAATATCTTTGTGTACCGTGTAAGATAATGGCTGAGTTTCATTCTTCTACATATAGCTTTCCAGTTTTCCCAGCACCATTTATTGAAGAGACTGTCTTTTTTCCACTCTATATTTTTTCCTGTTTTGTCAAAGATTATTTGACCATATAGTTGAAGGTCCATATCTGGGCTCTCCACTCTGTTCCACTGGTCTATGTGTTTGCCTTTATGCCATACCATGATGTCTCAGTGATCACAGCTTTGTAGTAAAGCTTAAAATCAGGTAACATGATGCCCCCTGTCTTATTTTTTGTTTTTTCAACATTTCCTTAGCAATTCGGTGTCTCTTATGGTTCATAATACCATTACAATCTACAACTTGTGAAAGTTTTTTTTTTTTCTCCTGCCTGATTTGGATTTGTTTTATTTCTTTTTGTTGTCTGAATTCTGTGACTAGGAAATCCAGTAACGTGTTAAATTAAAAAAAAAAAAAAAGTGGTGAGAGTGGACATGTGCATCTTGTTCCTGACCTTAGGAGAACAATTCTCAGTTGTTTCCCCATTACGATGATGGCAGCTCTGCTTCATTTTTTGATTGTTTATTTGTTTGTTTTTGTTTTTGTTTTCAAGAAGTTCTATTTTATATTGATTAATGTTCCCTCTAAACCTACTAGGTTAACTGTTTTTATCATGCATAGACGTAGTACTTTGTCATTTTTTTCGTTTGTTGAAATGATGATATGGATCTTATCCTTTCTTTTATGATAAGCTGGACCATGTTGATTGATTTGTGAATATTGAAACACACTTAAAACCCAGAAAACATTTTCCAGTGATGGTAGTGAATATTTTTTAAGGTATTGTTAAACTTGCTAGTATTTTACTTGGTTTCTTTCTTTGCTTTTATTTTTATTTTAATTTTTCTAAATTTATGCTCATCAGGGATATTGGCCTCTAGTTCTCTTTTTTAGTACTGTTTTTATCTGTTGTTGTTGTTGTTGTTGTTGTTTTTTAATCTGGGTTATTTTTGCCTCATAGAACAAATTTGGAAGTTTTCCTTTCTCTTCTATTTTTTTGAGAATATTTTTAGGAGAATTGGTATTAACTCTTCTTTTTTTTTTTTTTTAATTACCTGTGAGACCATCTGGCCCTGGACTTTTATTTTATTTTATTTGAATTACTGTTTAAATTATTACCTGATAGTTAGTCCGTTCAAGATTTCTACTTCTTCCTGTTTCAGTTTTGCTGCTCTATAACTTTATAGGAATTTATTCATTTCTTTTTAGGTTGTCCAATTTATTTGCATGTACTTTTTCATAATTTTCTCTTGTAATTGTATTTCTGTTCTGTTGGTAGTTGTTTCCTGATAAGTCTGGCTAGAGATTTATCAATGTTATTGTTTTTTTTGTTTTGTTTTGTTTTTTCATATAAGCTGTCTTGGTTTCAATAATGTGTTCTATTTTTCTTTGTTTGTTTCTTTGTTTGTTTATATATAGTTTATCCTTACTCTTTCTATACTTGTTCTGGATTGGGTTTTCTTTATTTTTCTTTCCCTAGTTCCTTAAGGTGTAAAGTCAGTTTGTTTATTGAAGGTTTCTCACTCTTTTTAAAGTAGGCTGGATTGCTATAAACTTCCCACTTAACACCCCTTTTGCTTCATCCCAGACTTTTTTTTTAAGATTTTATTTATTTATTTGATGGACAGAGGTCACAAGTTTGCAGAGAGGTAGGCAGGGGAGGAGGGAAGCAGACTTCCTGCTGAGCACAGAGCCTGATGTGAGGTTCAATCCAAGGACCCTAAGAAAATGACCTGGGCTGAAGGCAGAGGCTTATCCCACTGAGCCATGCAGGCGCCGCCCCCCCACCCAGATGATTTTGACTGTAATATTTTCATTTTTCCACATACTCTTATTTGTTTTCCCAGTTGTCCCTTCATTGCTTATAAGCATGTTATGTAACCTTGATGTGTTTGTGGTATTTCTAGAATTTTTCTCCTGATGCACTTACAATTTCATACAACTATGTTCAGTTAAGATGCATGATATGACTTGGATCTTTTTTAATTCATCAAAACTCGTTTTGTGGTCTAATATAGAATCTATTCTGGAGAATGTTTCATGTGCATTTGAAAATAATGTGTATTATGCTGTTTTAGGATGGAAAGTTCTAAATACATTTGTTAAATCCTCCCATTCCAGTGTGTCATTGGAGGTATTGTTTCTTTGTTCTTCTGTTCAGAAAATCTGTACACGGATGCAAGAGGGGTGTTAAAGTCCTATACTTTATTGTTATATTATTATTTTATATTAATAATATATACTATACTATTGTACTATTATTATCAATTTAAATATTATATGCATTTGGGTGCTTCTGTGTTAGATGCATAAATATTTATAATTGTTATACCTTTCTTTTTTTAAATTTTTAAATTTTTTTAATTTATTTTCAGCATAACAGTATTCATTATTTTTTCACCACGCCCAGTGCTCCATGCAATCCGTGCCCTCTATAATACCCACTACCTGGTACCCCAACCTCCCACACCCCCGCCACTTCAAACCCCTCAGATTGTTTTTTAGAGTCCATAATCTCTCTTGGTTCACCTCCCCTTCCAATTGTTATACCTTTCTGTTGGATTTTCCTGTTTATGATTTTATACAGTCAGTCCTCATTAATTGTTACAGTTTTTGTTTTAAAGTTTAGTTTCTCCAATATAAATATTGACACTCCAGCTTTCTTTTGGCATATATCTATATCTATATATCTATACCTATATCTGTCTATCTATCTATCTATCTATCTATCTATCTCTCTACTTGCCATATCTTTTTATCCATTCATCATTTGATGGACATTTGGGCTCTTTCCACATTTTGGCATTCTTCACAATGCTGCTATAAACATCAGAGTGCCCAACTGAGCCACCCAGGCGTCCCTTCAATCTGTATTTTTATATATATTGAGTAAGGACCTAGTAGTGCAATGACTGATTCAAAAGGTGGTTCTAGGGGCCTTGGATGGCTCAGTGGGTTAAATCCTCTGTCTCCAGCTCAGGTCATGATTCCAGGGTCCTGGGATCTCTCTGCTCAGCAGGAGCCTGCTTCCTCCTCTCTCTCTCTGCCTGCGTCTCTGCCTACTTATGTTCTCTGTCTGTCGAATAAATAAAATCTTTAAGAAAACAAAACAAAACAAAAATAAATAAATAAATAAAAGGTGGTTCTATGTTTAACTTTTTGAAAAACCTCCATCCTCTTCTCCAGAGTGGCTGCAAAAGTTTGAATTCCCAACAAAAGTGTAAGAAGTTTTTCCTTTCTCTACATCCTTGCCAACAATTGTTTCCTGTGTCTTTAATTTTATCATTATGGCCAGTGTGATGTGCTATCTCATCATGGTTTTACTTATTTATTTATTTATTTGACAGACAGAGATCACAAATAGAGAGAGAAAGAGGAGGAAGCAGGCTCCCCGCAAAGTAGAACGCCTGATGTGGGGCTCGATGCCAGGATCCCAGGATCATGATCTGAGCCAAAGGTAGAGGCTTTAACCCACTGAGCCACCCAAGTGCCCTTCATCATTGTTTTTATTTGTATTTGTCTCATGATGAGTGATTTCAACCATCTTTTCATGTCTTTTAGGCATCTGAGTGTCTTTTATAGAAATCTGTCTATTAAAGTTTTGTGGCCATTACTTAACTGGATTATTCGATTTTTGGATGTTGAGTTGTAAGTTCTTTAAAAATTTGGATACTAACCTTTTCTCAGATAAGTAATTTGCTAGTATCTTTTCCCATTGAATAGTCTGCTTCTTAGTTTGGTAGTTGTTTCCTTTGTTGTGCAGAATCATTTTATCTTAGTGGAGTCCCAATAGTTCATTTTTGTTTGTTTTCCTTGCCTCCATATATGTTTCTAGTAAGATGTTGCTACTGTGAAAGTCAAATTGGTGACTAACTGTGTTCCTCTCCAGGATTTTGATGAATTCCTATCTCACATTGGGATTTTTCATCCATTTTGAATTTATTTTTGTGTCTGGTGTGAGAAAGTGGTTCAATTTCATTCTTCTTCATGTTGCTGTCCTATTTTCCAAACACCATTTGTTGACGAGACTGTCTTTCCTCCAGTGGATATTCTTTCTTGCTTTTTTGAGGATTTAGTTGACCATACAGTTTGGGTTCATTTCTAAGTTTTCTACTGTGGTCCATTTATCTATGTGTCTGTTTTTTTAATTTTTTTTCTAATACTATAGTTTCTTGATGACTACAGCTTTGTAATATATCTTGAAGTCTAGAATAATGATATCTTCAGCTTTCCTTTTCTTTTTTAGGATTGGTTTGGCTATTCAGGGTCTTTTGTTGTTCCACGCAATTCTTAGGAGTGTTTGTTCTAGCTCTGTGATAAAAACTAGTGGTATTTTGATAAGGATTATATTAAATGTGTAGATTGCCTTGAGAGGTAAACAACTCCCAAAAAGAAACCAAAATGTCTTCATATTTGCAAGGATGAAGTCACACTTTCACTATTTGCAGAGGACATGACACTTTATGTATAAATCCCAATAACATACCAAAAAAAAATGCTAGAACTAATACATGAATTCAGAAAGTTGCAGGATATAAAAACAATATACAGAAATGTGTTGTCTTTCTATACACCATTTATGCAGCAGTATAAATGGAAATCATAGAATTCATTCAATTTACAATTGTCCCTCAAACAATAAGATACCTAAGAATAAACCTAACCAAAGGGGAAAATTCCTATAATCTGCAGAAAAACAAACACTTATGAAGGAAATCGAAGAAAACTCACACAGAAATGGAAAAAACATCCCATGCTTAAGGTTTGGAAGAGCACTGGGTATGGTGCATAAACAATGACTTTTGGAACACTGAAAATAAATTTTAAAAAAGTAAATTAAAAAAAAAAGTAAGGATAAACATTGCTTAAATGTCTATACTACCCAAAGCAATCTAGTGATTTGATATATGGTTACCATGAAGTTTGTATATGATGACTTCTATATAGTCTAATGCAGTTGGTGCACATTTAAATTTTAACCCATTCTTCTAACTTCTCCACATTTTAGGTACATGTTATATTCTGTAGCATTTTTTTCTTTTGTTAACTTATTGACTGTTTTTAAAAGATATTCCTGTTTACCGTTTGTGTGTTTCCTACTGAAATACTGTCACTTTTGGTCTCTCCTTTCCACTCAAAGATTCTCTTTTATTATATCACGCAGAGTTGGTTTAATGATCATGAACTCCTTTAGTTTTTGATGTTTGTTGTTTGTTGTTGTTGTTTGGTCTGGGAAATTCTTAATTTCTTCTTCTATTCTGAATGATACCTTGCTGGGTATCAGCAGAGATTTTTTCCTTTCAGCACTGTAAATATATCATGCCACTACTTTCTGGCTTGCATACTTTCTATTAAAAAATATCCTGCTGGGGCACCTGGGTGGTTCAGTGGGTTAAAGCCTCTGTCTTCAGCTCAAGTCATGATCTCAGGGTCTTGGGATTGATCCCTGAGAGCATGATTTGAGCTGAAGACAGAGGTTTTAACCCACTGAACCACCCAGGCACCCCAGCAGATTTTTTAATAGAAAGTATGCAAGCTCTCTGCTCAGAACAAACCCTGCTTCCTCCTCTCTCTCTGCTTGCCTCTCTTCCTACTTGTGGTCTCTTTCTGTCAAATAAATTTTTTAAAAATCTCCTGATGTTTTCCCTTGTAGGATAATGACTTCTTTCATTTCGGTGCTTTCACCTTTTCTTTCTTTATCACAATATTTTGTCATTTTAAATACAATATGTCTTGGTTTAGTCTAATTTTTTATGATTCTGTTGGGAATGCTTTGTCTCCTGGACCTGGATATCTGTTTTCTTCCCCCAGACTAGGGGTATTTTAATCTATTTTCTATTTGAAAACATTTTCTGCTCCCTTTTCTCTCTCTTCTTCTTCCGGGACTCCTATAATACAAATGTTACTACGTCACTGAATTTCCTAAGTATATTCTTGTTTTACATAATTCTTTTCTTTCTCTTTTGTTCAGTTTGACAACATCCATTACTCTTCCTCTAGGCCACTTATTTGTTCTGCTGCATCTTCCACCTTACTGTTCAGTCAAGGGTGTTTCTCATTTTGTTTATGCTATATTTTTTCTTATTTCTGTGTGAAGGATCTCACTGATGTCTTAACTCCTTTACAGGTCCACTGAGTATCCTTATGTTCATTGTTTTAAATTCTCTATCAGGCATATTACTTATTCTTCTTTTGCTGAGATCACTAGCCATGGATTTGTCTTGTTCTTTAATTTGAGATCAATTTCTCTGTCTCCTCACTTATTCTGCCTGTCTCTGTTTCTCTGTGTTAAGAAAGTCAATTATGTCTCCCCCTCTTGAAAGTAGTGACTTTATGATAAAGAGTTCCTGTACTGCCTTGCAGTGCAATGTTGCCTGCTCATTAGAATTTGACACTTCAGGAGAGTAACATATATGTGTTGCTTATTGACTTTTATTGTGTTAGTCACTTTTTCTTTCAGAGCAATTATCTGCACTGACTCTTTGCCTTTTGTCCACTGTACCAGCTTTCTGAATTATTAGTGGGATCCAGGCAGATCACGTCCAAGGGAGTGTGCCTGCCAGGGAATGTTGGAGCAGGGGTTAGCACAATTTGCCCTCGGCCACCCGTCTTATGCCTGATCCCCCAAAGTATTGCAGCAGTTGGGAGTGGGAGTTGAATGGCTGTGTAACTGAGGATAAAAAGATTGATATGACATGTGACTTCAGTTTGGGGCATGTGGTTGGGCATGGTGCAGTGGCAGCTTTACCTGGCAGCTGGGAACAGAATGTGATGGGAGCTCAGAGAGAATGACTAGGCACAGCATGTGAGAGTGAGCATAGAAGGTTCCTGCCACTCTGCACCTGGTAGCTGGGCACAGCAAATGGTTATGGTGGCTCAGTGCATCCTATGGCGGGGTGTAGAATATGGCAACATGTGTGCACCTTAAGAAGAATGTGACTTAGAGAACAGCTATGCATCTGGCCACTGGGCAGATCATTCAAGGCTCTGATAGAGTTTTCCCAGAGCCCAGTACCTATATTAGAAGACTTGTAGTGACCAAGTCCTCATATGAACTATTGGATATGGTACACAGCTGGCAGGCTAGGTAGGAAATGTTTCCTAACTCGTGAAGATGACTCTGTGTTTTTCCTGAGTAGCGCAGGAAAAAATGATGACTGCTGTCTCACTTGTTTAAATAGAAACCATTTAAATCAACTTGAATGCTATGCATTTAAATCATCTTTATGTATGTAGTGTACACTAATACAATTTTTTCTAACATAGTGAAAAACTCTATTATCAGTTGTAAAATAGAATATAATGTAGATCCATTTACAAAAACATTTAGTAACAATTTTTGCTTGAGTTATCACATAATGTGAACAATTTAAGAGCTTATGTGAAAATATTTTTCAATTTTATGATTATATGATCCAATTTTTTTAATTTATTTTTTTTCCGTGTTCCAAAACTCATTGTTTATGCACCACACCAAGTGATCCCTGCAATATGTGCCTTCCTTAATACCCACTACTAGACTTACCCATCCCCTGACTCCCTTCCATCCAAAACCCTAAGTACGTTTCTCAGAGTCCACAGTTTCTCGTGGTTTGTGTCCCCATCCAATTTCTCCAATTAATGTTTTCTATCCTTCTCCTAATGTTTTAATGTTATTGTCTTGTCTTTCTCCTAATGTTAATCCTTATGTTCCACAGTTAAGAAAAGACATATGATAATTGACTTTCTCGACTTGACTTATTTCACTCAACATAATCTCCTCCAGTTCTGTCTGTATGGGTACAAAAGTTGGGCCTTCATCCTTTCTGATGGAAGCATAATACTCCATAGTATATATGGACCACATCTTCCTTATCCATCCATCAGTTGAAGGGCATCTTTGTTCTTTCCACAGTTTGACGACTATGGCCATTGCTGCTATGAACACTGGGATACAGATGGATGGAGACAAGATGGCGGGGAAGTAGAAGGCACTGTTTCAACTGGTCCCCTAGAATAAGATGATTATCTAACAAGGAACTCTGATCACCCATGAAATCAGCCTGAGATTAGAATTATACACTTCTGCATCTCTACAGGAGCAAAAGACACCAGTGGACAGCTAAAGCAGAGTGAGAACATCGGACTGATATCAGAAGATAAACAAAAGGGAGAGGGAACCACCAGAAGTGACCCAATGGAAAGTAATATCCTAGTACGAGAATGCCCAGTGATTGGAGACCAGAATTAACTTGGAGTCTGGTTGAAAGGACTAAAAAAAGAACAGAAGATTTTAAGGGGAAATTGGTGGAATCAGGAGGTTAGGGAGGGGGCTTAAACCCACAGACCCAGGATAGCCACCACTGGCTATGAGTCAGAGAGGGTGTGGTGAAGAAGTCAGACATTGTTCCCTGAGCTACTGGAGTATGTGAGAGTGTCTGTGTAGCAGCACACATGAAAAAGTCTGGTGTGGACGCCAGTGCGCACTCTCTAGAACCACAGCCTTTTGCACTCTGCACATGTGCTGTGCTACTACGGTCTGAGTCATGCCCTCCCTGAGTCACACCCTCCCCTGAGAGAGGTCAGCGCAGGTGCTAACTTGTGCTCTCTAAGACCATACAGATTTATATGCATCAACTGAGAGGGCCACGTGGTTCTCCTCTCTTCTTTTATTGATGCATTATATCAGTGATTGATTTGTCAATTTTGAACAGTGTTGCAACACAGGATAAATCGCACCTGGTTATGGTGGTTAATCTTTCTAATGTACTGTTAGATCCTATTAGCTAGGATCTTGTTGAGAAATTTGGAATCCATTTTCATCAGGGATATTGGTCTAAAATCCTCCATTTTTAGGGTCTTTTCATGGTTTGGGAATCAGGTTAATGCTGGGTTCAGAGAAAGAGTCTGGAAGTTATCCTTTGGTTTATAATTTTTGAAACAGGTTCAGGAAAATACATTATCATATAAAGATATATAATTTTTATATATCTAAAATATATAAATATTATGTATATATTTATATATAAGTATTTATTTTATTTATTTATATATATTTATTTATTTATTTATATACACACATTTATGTGTATATGTATATATACATATATTTATATTTATATACATATTTATATGTATATGTATATTTATTTATATGTATATAAATATACATATTTATTTATATGTATATATTTATATACAAGTACATATTTATAATATACTATAAATTACAATATTAAGTATAAATATTATAATATTTAAAATACTATTTATATATTATATAAATATAAATTATATAAATATTATATAAATATATATATGAATTTATAAATATTTATATATAAATTATATAAATATTATATAAATATATAAATTATATAAATTTATATTTATATATATATTATATAATATATATATAATTTATATATGAATTTTTATATATAATTTATATATAAATATAATTTACATATAAATTATATATCTTATTTATACATATATATTTATATATAAATTATATAAATATTGTATAAAATATATAAATTATATAAATTTATATATTTAAATATATATAATATAATATAATTTATATATGATTTATATATAAATATAATTTATATATGATTTATATATAATTTATAAAATAATAAATTATCATATAGAGAATAAGTACAATATTTATTCTTTGAATTTTTGGTAGAATTCCTCTGGGAACCCATCAGGTCCTTGGCTCTTGTTTTTTAGGAGGTTTTGATTACTGCTTCAATCTCATTACTAGATACTCCTCTATTCAGGTGGTCAATTTCTTCATGATTCAGTCTTAGAAGCTTATAGGTTTTCAGGAATATATCCATTTTTTCTAGGGTGCTTAACTTATTGGCATATAACTGTTGATAAATATTCCTGATGATCTTACTGATTCTTTTTTTTTTTATTCAGGTATAATTAACATATATATTTATATTAGTTTCAGGTGTACAGTATGATGATCAACAATTTTATGCATTACTTAGTGCTCAGTACAATAAGAATACTCTTTTTTTTTTGGGGGGGGGAGGCTTGCCAAGAATCTGGGAGGAACCAATGGTTGTCTTGGTTTTCCCTTAGGCCTGACTCTTTCTTTATTTTTTTTATTTTATTTTTTTAATTTTTTCAATTTATTTATTTTCAGGAAAACAGTTTTTATTATTTTTTCACCACACCCAGTGCTCCATACAATCCGTGCCCTTTATAATACCCACCACTTGGTACCCCAACCTCCCATCCCCCGCCACTTCAAACCCCTCAGATTGTTTTTCAGAGACAATAGTCTCTTGTGATTCACCTCCCCTTCCAATTTACCCCAATTCCCTTCTCCTCTCTAACACCCATTTTCCTCCATGATATTTGTTATGCTCCACAAATAAGTGAAACCGTAGGATAATTGAATCTCTCTGCTTGACCTATTTCACTCAGTATAATCTTTTCCATTCTTTCAAAGAATCAGCCTCTAGTTTCATTCATGTGTTCTACTGTATCTCTTGTTTCTATCTCATTGATCTCTACTCTAATCTTGATTATTTCACTTGTGCATAGAATCGGCTTAATTTGTTGTTGATTTTCCAGTTCTCTAAAGTGTAAAGAGAGTTGGTGTATTCAGGATTTTTCAGTTTATGTTAGTGAGGCTTGGATGGCTATGTATTTTTCTTAGGACTGACTTTGTCATATCTCATGGGTTTTGAACTAATGTGTCTTCCTTCTCATTGAGTGCCTTGAATTGCTTAAGTTCTTTGATTTCCTGGTTGATCCAAGCATTATTGTTCATGATGGTCTTTAGTTTCCAAGAATTTAAATTCCTTACAAACTTTTTCTTGTGGATGAGTTCCAGTTTTAAAAAACTGTGGCTTGAGAAAATGAGGGAATAAACTCAGTCTTTTGCTATAGTTGAGCCCTGATTTGTGACTCAGTATGTGGTGAATTGTGATGAAAGTTTCATGTGCAATTGAGAAGAATGAGTATTCCTTTGTTTTAGGTTGGAATGATTTGTATATATCTATGAGGTCCATCTCATCCACTGTGTCATTGAAAGCTCTTGTTTCTTTGATGATTTTCTGCTTTAGGTGATATGCCTATTGCTGAGGGTGGCTTGCTAATATCTCCTATAATTAATGTATTCTTATCAATATAACTCTTTAATTGTATTAACTGTTGTGTTATGTAGTTGGCTGCTTCATTTTTAGCTCCTAAATGTTTACAATTATTTGATATTCTTGGTGGATAGACACTTTAATAATGATGTACTGTCCTTCTGTATCTCTAACTATAGTCATTAGCTAAATACCTAATTTATTTGATATGAGAATTGCTATCACAGCTTTCTTTTGAGGCCCGTTGCCAAGAAAGATGGTTCTCCATCCCTTTAATTTCAGTCTGGATGTATCCTTTGGCCAAAAATGTGTCTTTTTTAGATAGCATATGGAAAGGTCTATTGTTTTATCAATTTTGCAACCCGTGCTGTTTTATGGGAGCATTTAGGCCAGTCTCATTGATAGTGATTATTGAAACATACCATTTCTTTGACATCATGTTGCCTGTGAAGTCTTTGTTTTTATACTTTGTCTATGTAAATTTCTGTTATATGTCACTCTTGGGTTATTTCTTCTTTTGTAAAACCCTCCTTAATATTTCTTGAAGTGCCCACTTGGTGGTCACATACCCTTTTAAAACTTGCACATCTTGGAAGCTCATTATCACACTATCCATTCTGAATGTCAACCTTGATGGATAAAGTATTCTTGGCTGCATGTTCTTCTCGTTTAGTGGCCTGAATATATCTTGCCAGCCCTTCCTGTCTTGCCAGGTTTCTATGGACAGGCCTGAAGTTATTCTGATGGTCTTTCCTCTGTAGGTAAGAAATCACTTATCCATTGGTACCACTAGGATCTCTTGTCTGAAATTATAACTCATGAATTACACAATGAAGTGTCTCAAGGTGTTTCTAGACTCAATGATCCTGGGGGGTGTCCTTACTGCCTCTAAGACACAAACACTTGTTCCAATCCTCAGATTGGGAAATTTTCTTTCTTTCTTTTTAAGATTTTTTTTCTTTTTTTAAATGAATTTTTTTCAGCATAACAGTATTCATTATTTTTGCACCACACCCAGTGCTCCATGCAATCCGTTCCCTCTATAATACCCACCACCTGGTACCCCGACCTCCCACCCCCGCCCCTTCAAATACCTCAGATTGATTTTCAGAGTCCATAGTCTCTCATGGTTCACCTCCTCTTCCAATTTCCCCCAACTTCCTTCTCCTCTCTAACTCCCCATGTCCTCCATGCTATTGTTATGCTCCACAAATAAGTGAAACCATATGATAATTGACTCACTCTGCTTGACTTATTTCACTCAACATAATCTCTTCCAGTCCCGTCCATGTTGCTACAAAAGTTGGGTATTCATCCTTTCTGATGGAGGCATAATTCTCCACAGTGTATATGGACCATATCTTCCTTATCCATTCATCCGTTGAAGGGCATCTTGGTTCTTTCCACAGTTTGGCAACCGTGGCCATTGCTGCTATAAACATTGGGGTATAGATGGCCCTTCTTTTCACTGCATCTGTGTCTTTGTGGTAAATACCCAGGAGTGCAATTGCAGGGTCATAGAGAAGTTCTATTTTTAATTTGAGGAATCTCCACACTGTTCTCTCCAAAGTGGCTGCACCAACTTGCATTCCCACAAACAGTGTAAGAGGGTTCCCCTTTCTCCACATCCCCTCCAACACATGTTGTTTCATGTCATGCTAATTTTGGCCATTCTAACTGGTGTATGATGATATCTCAATGTGGTTTTAATTTGAAACTCCCTGAGAGCTAGTGATGATGAATATTTTTTCATGTGTCTCACAGCCATTTGTATGTCTTCATTGGCGAAGTGTCTGTTCATATCTTCTGCCCATTTTTTGATATGCTTGTCTGTTTTGTGTGTGTTGAGTTTGAGGAGTTCCTTATAGACACTGGATATCAACCTTTAGTCTGTACAGTCATTTGCAAATATCTTCTCCCATTCTATGGATTCCCTTTTTGTTTTGTTGACTGTTTCTTTTGTTGTGCAGAAGCTTTTGATGTTGATGATGTCCCAAAAGTTCATTTTCGCTTTTGTTTCCTTTGCCTTTGGAGACATATCTTGAAAGAAGTTGCTGTGGCTGGTATCAAAGAGATTACTGCCTATGTTCTCCTCTAGGATTCTGACGGATTCCTGTCTCACGTTGAGGTCTTTTATCCATTTTCAGTTTATCTTTGTGTGCAGTGTAAGAGAATTCTCTAGTTTCAATCTTCTACATATAACTCACCAGTTTTCTCAACACCATTTATTGAAGAGACTGTCTTTTTTCAACTGTATATTTTTTTCCGGGTTTGTCAAAGATTATTTGACCATAGAGTTGAGGGTCCATATCTGGGACCTCTACTCTGTTCCCCGGGTCTATGTGTCTGTTTTTAGGCCAGTACCATGCTGTCTTGGTGATCACAGCTTTGCAGTAAAGCTTGAAATCAGGAAACGTGATGTACCCTGTTTTATGTTAGTTTTTCAACATTTCCTTAGAGATTCGGGGTCTCTTCTGATTCCACACACATTTTTGGATTATTTGTTCCAGCTCTTTGAAGAATACCCGTGGAATTTTGATTGGAATGCCATTAAAAGTATACATTGCTCTGGGCAATATAGACATTTTAACAATGTTTATTCTTTTGATCCAAGAAGGAATGGTCTTCCATTTTTTGTATCTTCTTCAATTTCTTTCATGACTTTTCTGTAGTTCTTTGAGTACAGATCCTTTACCTCTTTGGTTAGGTTTATTCCCAGGTATCTTATGGTTCTTGATGCTATAGTCAATGGAAGCTATTCTCTAAATTTCATTTCTGTATTTTCATTGTTAGTGTACAAGAAAGCCACTGATTTCTGTAAATTGACTTTGTATCCTGCCACATTGCTGAATTGTTGTATGAATTCTAGTAGATTGGGGGTAGGTCTTTTGGGTTTTCCATATAAAGAATCATGTCATCTGCAAAGAGAGAGAGTTTGACTTCTTCATTACCAATTTGGATACCTTTTATTTCTCTTTGTTGTCTGATTGCTGTTGATAGGACTACTAATACTATGTGGAACAAGATTGGTGAGAGTGGGCATCCTTGTCGTGTTCCTGATCTCAATGGGAAGGCTGCAAGCTTTTTCCCATTGAAGATGATATTTTCTGTGGGTCTTTCATAGATAGATTTGATGAAGTTCTGGAATGTTCCCTCTATCCCCATACTTTGAAGCATTATAATCAGGAACGGATGCTGGATTTTGTCAAATGCTTTTTCTGCATCAATTGAGAGGACCATGTGGTTCTTCTCTCTTCCTTATTAATTTGTTCTATCACATTGATTGATTTGTGAATGTTGAACCATCCTTGTTGCCCAGGAATGAATCCCACCTGTTCATGGTGGATACTCTTTTTAATGTCCTATTGGACCCTGTTTGCTAGGATCTTGTTGAGAATCTTAGCATCCATATTCATCAGTGATATTGGTCTGAAATTCTCCTTTTCAGTAGGGTCTTTGCCTGGTTTGGGGATCAGGGAAATGCTGGCTTCATAGAAAGAGTCTGGAAGTTTTCCTTCTGCTTTCATTTTTTGAAAGAGTTTCAGGAGAATAGGAGTTATTTCTTCTTTGAAAGTTTGGTAGAATTCCCCAGGGAATCGGTCAGATCCTGGGCTCTTGTTTTTGGGAGGTTTTTGATCACTGCTTCAATCTCGTTACTAGACACTGGTCTATTCAGGTTGTCAATTTCTTCCTGGTTCAATTTCAGAAATTCATAGTATTTCAGGAATGCATCCATTTCATCTAGGTTGCTTAGATTATTGGTATATAACTGTTGATAATAACTTCTGATGATTATTTCTATTTCTTTGGTATTCATTGTGATCAATCCCTTTTCATTCATAATCTTATGAATTTGAGCTTTCTCTCTTTTCTTTTGGATTACTGTGTCCACTGGTTTATCAATATTATTGTTTCTTTTTAAAAAAACTACTTCTAGTTTCATTGATACATTCTACTGTATCTCTGGTTTCTACCTCATTGATCTCAGCTCTAATCTTTATGTTTTCCCTTCTTTTGTGTGGAGTGGTTTGATTTGTCGGTGATTCTCCATTTCTTTAAGGTATAGAGAGAGCTGGTGTGTTCTGGATTTTTCAATTTTTTTGAGGAAGGTTTGGTTGGCTATGTATTTCCCCCTTGGGACCGTCTTTGCTGTATCTCATAGGTTTTAGACCGAAGTGTCTTCATTGTCATTGGTTTCCATGAATTGTTTCAGTTCTTCCTTGATTTCCTGGTTGATTCAAGCACTCTTAAGCAAGGTGGTCTTTAGTTTCCAAGTCTTTGTGTTCCTTCTGAACTTTTCTTGTGATTGATCTCCACTTTCAAAGCATTGTGATCTGAAAATATGCAGGGAATAATCTCAGTCTTTTGGTATCAGTTGAGTCCTGATTTGTGATCCAGTATGTGGTGTATTCTGGAGAAGGTTCCATGTGCACTTGAGAAGAATGAGTATTCTGTACTTTTAGGGTGGAATGTTCTGTATATATCTATGAGGTCCATCTGGTCCAATGTGTCATTCAATGCTCTTGTTTCTTTATTGATTTTCTGCTTCCATGATCTGTCTATTTCTGAGAGAGGCATGTTAAGATATCCAACATTAGTGTATTCATATCAACATGACTCTTTATTTTGATTAACAGTTTTCTTATGTAATTGGCTGCCCCCATATTGGGGGCATAGATATTTACAATTGTTAGATCATCTTGGTGGATAGTCCCTTTAAGAATGATGTATTTTCCTTCTGTATCTTTGACTACAGTTTTTAGTTTAAAATCTAATTTGTCTGATATGAGAATCACTACCCCGACCTTCTTTTGAGGCCCATTGGAATGAAAGATGCTTCTCCATCCCTTCACTTTCAGTCTTGTTGTATCATTAGGTTCAAAATGGGTCTCTTGTAGACAGCATATGGATAAGACCTCTCGTTTTATCCATTCAGCCACCCTGTGCCATTTTATGGGCACATTTAGGCCATTCACATTGAGAGAAACTATTGATAAATATGTATTTATTGACATCGTGTTACCTTTGAAGACTTTCTTCCTGTAGATTGTCTGTATATTTCTGTTCAATATTATTCTTAGGCTTTTTCTTCTTTTATAGAACCCCCCTCAATATTTCCTGCAGTGTATACTTGGTCGTTGCATGGTCTTTTAAGCCTTTCCGATCTTGGAGACTCTTTATCTCTCCATCCATTTTGAATGTCAGTCTTGCTGGATAAAGTATTCATGGCTGCATGTTCTTCTTATTCATTGCTCTGAATATATCTTGACAGCCCTTTCTGGCTTGCCAGGTCTCTGTGGACAGGTCTGACGTTATTCTGATGGGCTTTCCTCTGTATGTAAGGGGCTTATTTGTCCTAGCTGCTTTCAAGAGGTTCTGCCTACAATTATAATTCTTCATTCTTACTATTGGGTGTCTCCAGGACTTTCGAGAATCTGTAATCTTCGGGGGAAACTGTTCAGCCACTAGTACATGAGTGCTGGTTCTATTCATGAGATTCATAAAATTTTCAAGAAGGACTTGTGCCACTATATCTTCTAGAATTCTTTCTTTTTCCTCCCCTTCAGGGATTCCAATAATTCTGATGTTGGAACGTTTCATTGTATCACTTATTTCCCTGATTCTGTTTTCATGGCTTCTAAGCTGTTTGTTCTAGGCTTCCTCCTAATCTTTTCTCTCTATCTGTCTGTACTTCAGATCACTAAATTCTATCTTCTGTGTCAGTTACCCTAGCTTTGAGAGAGTATAGATTAGATTGGAACTCATTGAAAGCATTGTGAAGCTCATGCCTGGTAGCTTTCAGCTCCTCCCTAACACTGAAAACATGATCTCTGGTCGTTTTCAGTTTGGCCCTAATCAATTCCATTTGGTCACCCATGGCTTTCTCTAACCTCACTATTGCTTGGATAATTTTTAGCCTGAATTCTCTTTTGCACATATTGTCTATGGTGATAGCTGTTAGCTCTGTTGCAGAAGACCCATAACTCTGTATTTTTCTTCTGTTGAGCATTCCTCCTCCTAGTCATTTTGGTGAGAGATGGCTGAATGGGTACAGCTGGATGTATCGACCGTGGTGCAGTAAAAGTGCACCCTGGAATGCTTCTGATGTTCCCCACCCGAATATGAGAAAAAAGAAAAGAAAAAGAAAAAAAGAGAGACTGAGACAGGAACGAAAAGTGAGGTAAAAGAGAAGGTTCAGCCCAAATGGTCCCCGAGGTAAGATTTATGAAGTATACAAACAAAAAGAGACAAATAAAAGACTGAGAAAAGTATATGACAACAGAAAAAAATATATATTTGTAAATAAAGTAAGAACCTCGTCATAAAGAACCCCAAGTGTAAGATTTATATACTATCAGGACACACACAAAAACACAGAAACACTGGTGGAAGAAAACGGTGGAAGAGTGGTTATAAATTCTCAGTGTGGGTGAGGAAGGTTGTTTTTATTCTTCCTGGATGTATCTTGATATCTTTGTTTAATGACTCAACTTTCCTAAGATTAAGGGGGGATTAAGAATTGGTTTACGGGGCGCCTGGTTGGCTCAGTGGGTTAAGCCACTGCCTTTGGCTCAGGTCATGATCTCAGGGTCCTGGGATCTAGTCCCTCATCTGGCTCTCTGCTCAGTGGGGAGCCTGCTTCCTCTTCTCTCTCTCTCTCTCTGCCTGCCTCTCTGCCAACTTGTGATCTCTGTCTGTCAAATAAAATAAAAAAATCTTATAAAATAAATGAATTGGTTTACCTATAGGGGTAGCATTAATTGGGGAAGGGGATTACCTTGAAGTTTAACTCTATATGAATATTAGAAAATAAAAATTAAATAAAGGAATAAACTAGACTAAACTAAAATTTAAAAAAAAAGAAATTTAAAAGGTAAAAATGCAAAAGGAAAACACAGGTGTATGTATCAAAATGTTCAGTTTACAAGGTTATTATGGAATTTGATGTACTGGACATCTCACTGTGATGGTAAACAGGTTAAAAACTATCTATATAATAATAAAACATTATCTATATAAAAAATGAGCCAGAATAGTGGGAACGAATTAATAATAAAAATTGTCCTATGAAGTAGTGGAGGTTGTTCTCTTGTCATCTTTTTTTTTTTTTTTCCTTTCTTGTTTGGTTTTTTGGGGGAAGGGCCTGCCAAGTGGGTTTTCAGTCAATGATGTTTTTGAGTTAAGTCCTCCTGCTGCCCTCAAGGGGGTGGGCTCTGAGGAAACTGGTTTTTTCAGGCTTTTTTCTCTGAAGGCTTTTTTATTTGTTCACTTTGTTTTTCTCCCTTGCCTTGACCGCTTTTGATGATTTTTGTAGGTTTAGAGGAAAGCAAACTGCACCCTGGCATCCCTCTCAGAGACAAGCCTCAGTCTGGCTGCAGAGCCCAATAAATATTCCCTTGGCTGCTGGCAGAGCAGGTTCCCAATCATGGTCTCTGGGGACTCAGGATTTTTTGCTTGTACCCAAAACCATGGCAGCGGAGGCTGTCTGTGCAGTTCCAGACTGCCAGAGAGGTTCCAAGCAGAGATTGCACAATGAGATTTTCCCGCTGGCCCAGGCTGGAAGTGCCTAGTCTTTCTGGGTCCTAGAGCACCTCTCTCAGGGAAGGGTGCGGGGTGTGACTCGGACTCTGGTGGCATGGCAGGGCACTCGCGTGGGGACTGCAAAAGGCTGTGCTTCTGTTGGCTGACAAGGCTCCCAGCCCCTCATGGGAGCCGGGCCCCATGCGCTCTCAGGCACACTGTTGGTTCAGGGACCAAGACCTGGTTTCTCTGCACTCTCTCTGGCTCTGTGCCAGGGGTGGCTGTCCTGGGTCTGGGGACCTAAGCCCCTGTCTCTAATACCCCAATTCCCACATTTTACCCCTGGTGATCCTTTGCTCTTTTTGAGTGCTTTCTACCAGACTCGGGAGATAATGCTGGTCCCCAGATGCAGGGCACTCTCGTATTGGGATATTTCTTTCCAATGAGTCCCCTCTGGTGGCTCCCTCCCCCTTTTGTTTATCTTCTGATATCAGTCCGACTTTCCCACTCCGCATTACCTGCCAACTGGTGTCTTCTGATCCAGTAGAGATCCAGACATGTATAATTCTGATCTCAGGCTGATTTCGTGGGTGATCTGAGTTCTTTGGAAGGTAATCGGCTCACTTTAGGGTATAAATTGAAAGGGCGCCTCCTCCTACTTCCCTGCCATCTTGTCTCCAACCTCTCTTTTTAAGATTTTATTTATTTATTTGACAGACAGAAATCACAAGTAAGCAGAGAGAGAGTGAGGAATGGAAGCAGGCTCCCTGCTCAGCAGAGAGCTTGATGCGGGACTTGATCCCAGAACCCTGGATCTTGACCTGAGCTGAAGTCAGAGGCTTTATCACACTGAGCCACCCAGGCAACACTGGGTAAAGTTTAATCTAGAATTTGTTTGACTATATCTTCTAGTTTTATTTCTTTCTCCACAACTGCCCCCCCCCGGGATCTCAATAATTCTGATGTAGGAATTATTGACATTTCATGATGTAATTATAGCATGATGTATCTCCCTAGTTCTATTTTCATGGCTTCTAAGCTGTTTGTTCCAGGCCTCCTCCTGATCCTTTTTCTTTATCAGTTTGTGTTCTAGATCACTAATTTTTTAAAGATTTTATTTATTTATTTATTTGACAGAGATCACAAGTAGGCAGAGAGGCAGCCAAAGACAGAGAGGGGGGAAGCAGGCTCTCCACTGAGCAGAGGGCCCAATGCAGAGCTCAATTCCAGTACCCTGGGATCCTGACCTGAGCCAAAGGCAGAGGCTTTAACCCACTGAGCCAGTGAGACGCCCCATAGATCACTAATTTTATCTTCTGCTTCAGGTACTCAGGTTGTTAGAGTATTTAGATTAGATAGGATCTCATTGATAGCATTTTTTAACTTCTTCCAGATTAGCTCTCACTTCTGTTCTCAGATATTCTATGTTGTTCACAGTTGCACTAATGATCTTCTCCAACCAAACCATTGCCTGTATAATTGTTACCCTGAGTTCCCTTTCTAACATGTTATGTATGACCATATCCAGTAGTTCTCTGGCGGGCCATGGTCTCTGAATTTTTCCTCTGTTGGGGTCCCTCCTCATAGTCATTTTGGTGAGAGGTGGTTTAGAGAATGTATAGCTGAATATACCAACCATAGTCCAGGTAAGGAAAGTCCTGGAAAATTTCAGAGCAGTTACAAGTCACCTCCAAAAAGAAAGAAACAGAGAAAAAAATGCGGGAAAGAGGAAAAAAAGAGAGAGGGGGAGAAAAAAAAAACAGCCAAAATGATCCCCAAAAGAAAGATTTATAAGGAAAAAAAAAAAAAACGTAAAAAAACGACAAAAGTGAAAGATAAGGAAAAAAAAAAAAAAGAAAAAAAAAACTCAGCCAAAATGAAGATTTATATAGTACCAGAATAAAAACAAATACACAGAAACACTGACAGAAGAATAAGATGGGAAGGTGATTATAAATCCTCAATGTGAATGATGAAGGATATTTCAGTTCTTCCTGAACTTCCTTCTTATTTTTTTAATGACTCAAATTTACAGAGATAAAGGGAAATTAAAACTTGTTTATCTATAGAGTAGTATTGAATAGGGAAATAGGATTACTGTGAAGCCCATATACATAGGTATTTTTTTTTAATTTTTTCAAATTATTTCTTTTCAGAAAAACAGAATTCATTATTTTTTAACAACACCCAGTGTCCATGCAATCTGTGCCCTCTATAATACCCACAACCTGGCACCCCAACCTCCCACATCCCTGCATCAAACCCATCAGATTGTTTTTCAGAGTCCATAGTCTCTCATGATTCACCTCCCCTTCCAATTTACCCCAACTCCCTTCTCTCTAACACCCCTTGTCCTCCATGATATTTGTTATGATCCACAAATAAGTGAAACCATATGATAACTGACTCTCTCTGCGTGACTGATTTCACTCAGCATAATCTCTACCAGTCCCGTCCATGTTGCTACAAAAGTTGGGTATTCATCCTTTCTGATGGAGGCATAATACTCCATAGTGTATATGGACCACATCTTCCTTATCCATTCGTCCGTTGAAGGGCATCTTGGTTTATTCCATAGTTTGGCGACCGTGGCCATAGCTGCTATAAACATTGGGGTACAGATGGCCCTTCTTTTCACATCTGTATCTTTGGGGTAAATACCCAGGAGTGCAATTGCAGGGTCATAGGTAAGCTCTATTTTTAATTTCTTGAGGAAACTCCAGACTGTTCTCCAAAGAGGCTGCACCATCTTACATTCCCACCAAAAGTGGAAGAGGGTCCCCCTTTCTCCAGGACCTCTCCAGAACATGTTGTTTCCTGTTTTGTTAATTTTGGCCATTCTAACTGGTATAAGGTGATATATCAATGTGGTTTTAGTTTGAATCTCCCTGAGGGCTAATAATAATGAACATTTTTTATGTGTCTGATAGCCATTTGTATGTCTTCATTGGAGAAGTGTCTGTTCATATCTTCTTCCCATTTTTTGATATGTTTACCTGTTTCGTGTGTGTTGAGTTTGAGTTCATTATAGATCCTGGATATCAACCTTTTGTCTGTATTGTCATTTGCAAGTATCTTCTCCCATTCCGTGGGTAGCCTCTTTGTTTTTTTGACTGTTTCCTTTGCTGTGCAGAAGCTTTTGATTTTGATGAAGTCCCAAAAGTTTGTTTTTGCTTTTGTTTCCTTTGCGTTTGGAGACATATCTTGAAAGAAGTTGCTGAGGCTGATATCAAAGAGATTACTGCCTATGTTCGCCTCTAGGATTCCGATGGATACCTGTCTCACATTGAGGTCTTTTATCTATTTCAAGTTTATCTTTGAGTATGGTGTAAAAGAATGGTCGAGTTTCATTCTTCTACATATAGCTGTCCAGTTTTCCCAGCACCATTTATTGAAGAGACTGTCTTTTTTCCACTGTATATTTTTTCCTGTTTTGTCGAAGATTAATTGACCATAGAGTTGAGGGTCCATATCGGGGCTTTCTACTCTGTTCCACTGGTCTATGTGTCTGTTTTTATTCCAGTACCATGTTGTCTTGGTGATCACAGCTTTGTAATAAAGCTCAACATCAAGTAACGTGATGCCCCCAGCTTTATTTTTGTTTTTCAACATTTCGTTAGCGATTCGGGGTCTCTTCTGATTCTGTACAAATATTTGGATTATTTGCTCCAGCTCTTTGAAGCATACCAGTGGAATTTTTGTCGGAATGGCATTAAAAGTATACATTGCTCTAGGCAGTATAGACATTTTAACAATGTTTATTCTTCCGATCCAAGAGCATGGAATGGTCTTCCATCTTTTTGTGTCTTCTTCAATTTCTTTCATGAGTGTTCTGTAGTTCCTCGAGTACAGATCCTTTACCTCTTTGGTTAGGTTTATTCCCAGGTATCTTATGGTTCTTGGTGCTAGAGTAAATGGAATCGATTCTCTAATTCTCTTTCTGTATTTTCATTGTTAGTGTATAAGAAAGCCACTGATTTCTGCACATTGACATTGTATCCAGCCACGTTACTGAAGTGCTGTATGAGTTCTAGTAGTTTGGGGGTGGAGTCTTTTGGATTTAACATATAAATAATCATGTCATCTGCGAAGAGAGAGAGTTTTACTCCTTCATTACCAATTTGGATACCTTTTTTTTCTCTTTGTTGTCTGATTGCTGTTGCTAGGATTTCTAATACTATGTTGAACAAGAGTGGTGAAAGTGGGCATCCTTGTCTTGTTCCTGATCTCTAAGGGAAGGCTGAAAGCTTTTTCCCATTGAGGATGATATTTGCTGTGGGTCTTTTATAGATAGATTTGATGAGGTTCAGGAATGTTCCCTCTATCCCTATATTTTGAAGCATTTTAATCAGAAACGGATGCTGGATTTTGTCAAATGTCTTTTCTGCATCAATTGAGAGGACCATGTGGTTCTTCTCTCTTCTCATATTAATTTGTTGTATCACATTGATTGATTTGCAAATGTTGAACCATCCTTGTAGCCCAGGGATTAATCCCACCTGATCATGGTGGATAATCTTTTTAATGCGCTGTTGGATCCGGTTTGCTAAGATCTTGTTGAGAATCGTAGCATCCATATTAATCAGTGATATTGGTCTAAAATTCTCCTTTTTGGTAGGGTCTTTGCCTGGTTTGGGGATCAGGTAAATCTGGCTTCATAGAAAGAGTCTGAAAGTTTTCCTTCTGCTTCAATTTTTTGAAACAGCTTCAGGAGAATAAGTCTTATTTCTCCTTTGAAGGTTTAGTAGAATTCCCCAGAGAATCTGTCAGGTCCTGGGCAATTGTTTTTTGGGAGGTTTTTGATCACTGCTTCAATCTCGTTTTTAGATATCATTATATTCAGGTTGTCGATTTCTTCCTGGTTCAATTTTGGTAGATTATATTTTTCCAGCAATGCATCCATTTTATCTAGTTTGCTAAGCTTACTGACATATAACTGTTGATAATAACTTCTGATGACTGTTTCTACTTCCTTGGTGTTAGTTGTGATCTCTCCCTTTTCATTCATAATTTAATGAATTTGGGCGCTCTCTCTTTTCTTTTGGATTAGTGTGGCCAATGGTTTATCGATCTTATTGATTCTTTCAGAAAACCCGCTTCTAGTTTCCTTGATACGTTCTCCTGTATCTCTGGTTTCTACCTGATTGATCCCAGCTGTAATCTTGATGATTTCCCTTCTTATGTGTGGAATTGGTTTGATTTGTTTTTCATTCTCTAGTTCTATAAGGTGTAGAGACAGCTGGTATGTTCTGGATTTTTCAATTTTTTTGAGAGAGGCTTGGATGGCTATGTATTCCCCCTTAGGACCGCCTTTGATGTATCCCATAGGTTTTGGACCAAAGTGTCTTCATTGTCATTGGTTTCCATGAATTTTTTTCAGTTCTTCTTTGATCTCCTGGTTGATCCAAGCATTCTTAAGCAAGGTGGTCTTTAGCTTCCAGGTGTTTGAGTTCCTTCTGAACTTTTCCTTGTGATTGAGGTCCACTTTCAAAGCATTGTGATCTGAGAATATGCAAGGAATCATCTCAGTCTTTTGGTATCAGTTGAGTCCTGATCTGTGTCCCAGTATGTGGTCTATTCTGGAGAAGGTTCTATGTGCACTTGAGAAGAATGAGTATTCTGTAGTTTTAGGGTGGAATGTTCTGTATATATCTATGAGGTCCATCTGGTCCAATGTTTCATTCAATGCTCTTGTTTCTTTATTGATTTTCTGCTTCGAGGATCTGTCTAATTCTGAGAGAGGCGTGTTAAGATCTCCTATGATTAGTGTATTCATATCAATATGACTCTTTATCTTGATTAACAGTTTTCTTAAGTAATTGGCTGCTCCCATATTGGGAGCATAGATATTTACAATTGTTAGATCATCTTGGTGGATAGTCCCTTTAAGGATTATGTAGGGTCCTTTTGTATCTCTGACTACAGTCTTAATTTGAAGTCTAATTTATCTGATATGAGAATCGCTACCCCAACCTTCTTTTGAGGCCCATTGGCATGAAAGATGCTTCTCTATCCCTTCACTTTCAGTCTGCGTGTATCTTCCGGTTCAAAATGGGTCTCTTGTAGACAGCATATGGATGGGTCCTTTCATTTTATCCAATCTGCAACCTTATGGCATTTTATGGGTGCATTTAGGCCATTCACATTGAGTGTGATTATTGATAGATACGTTTTTATTGACATCGAGTAACCCCTGAAGTCTTTCTTTCTGTAGACTGTCTCTATATTTCTGTTTAATGCCGTTCTTGGGATTTTTCTTCTTTTATAAAACCCCCCTTAATATTTCCTGCAGTGTCGGCCCAGTGGTTGCATAGTCTTTTAAGCCTTGCCGGTCTTGAAAACTCTTTATCTCTCCATCCATTTTGAATATCAGTCTTGATGGATAAAGTATTCTTGGCTGCATGTTCTTCTCATTTAGTGCCCTGAATATATCTTGCCAGCCTTTTCTGGTTGCCAGGTCTCTGTGGACAGGTGTGATGTTATTCTGATGGGCTTCCCTCTGTAAGTAAGGAGCCTCTTTGCCCTGGTGGCTTTCAAGAGATTATACCTACAAGTATAATTTCTCAATTTGACTATCAGGTGTCATTATGTTTTTTTGGAAAGTATAATCTTTGGTTGAGACCGTTCAGCCTCTAGTACATGAACGCTGGTTCCATTCACGAGATTGGGTAAATTTTCATGAATGACTTGTTCCACTATATCTTCTAAACTTCTCTCTTTCTCCTCCCCTTCAGGGATTCCAATAATTCTGACATTGTAATGCTTCATGGCATCATTTATTTCCCTGATTCTGTTTTCATGGTTTCTAAGCTGTTTGTTTCAGGTTTCCTCCTGATCCTTTCTCTCTATCTATTTGTCTTCCAGATCACTAATTCTATCTTCTCTCTCAGTTACCCTAGCTTTGAGAGAGTTTAGTTTAGATTGGAACTCATTTTGAGCATTGTGAACCTCCTCCCTGGTAGCTTTAAGCTCCTACCTAATATTGTGAACATCTTGTGTGGTCGTTTTCAGTTTGGCCCTAATCAATTCTGTTTGGTCATCCATGGCTTTCTCCAACCTAGCTATTGCCTGGAAAATTGTTAGCCTGAATTTTCTTTCCTACATATTGTCTATGTTGATAGCTGTTAGCTCTGTTGCAGAAGGTCCATCCTCTGTGTTTTTCTTCTGTTGGGCATTCCTCCTCCTAGTCATTTTGGTGAGAGATGACTGAACAGATGTTGCTGGATGTATCAACTGTGGTGGAGTCAAGGTGCAGCCTGGAACACTTCTGAGCAATCAGGATTCCCCAGCTAAACGAGAGACAAAAGAAAAGAAAAAGAAAAAAAAAAAGAAGAAAAAAAAAGAGATAGAGAGACAGGAAAGAAAGGGAAGATGAAAAAGAAGGTTCAGCCCAGATGGGCCCCAAGGTAAGATTTATAAAGTAGACAAACAAAAAGTGATAAAAAGACTGATACAAGTATATGACAAGAGAAAAAATGTATATATATATGCAAATAAAGAAAGAATTTCATCAAAAAGAACCACAAGTGTAAAATTTATATGCTATCAGGACAAACACAAAAATACAGAGAAACACTGGTGGAAGAAAATGGGAGAGTTCTTATAAATCCTCGTGTGCGAGGAAGGTTGTTTTGATTCTTCCTGAATTTATCTTGATATCTTTGTTAAAGGACTCAACTTTCCTAAGATAAAGGGGATTAAAAATTTGTTTACCGGGGGAGGAGTCAAGATGGCGGAGAAGTAGCAAGCTGAGACTGCTTCAGCTAGCCGGAGATCAGCTAGATAGCTTATCTAAAGATTGCAAACAAGCAGACCGAAGAGAAGAAGAACAGCAATTCTGGAAACAGAAAAACAACTGCTTTCTGAAAGGTGTTTTCTTTTTTTAAAAAAAAAATTTTTTTCTTTTCTTTTTTTTTTCTTTCTTTCTTTTTAAACCTCTTTTTATCCCCTTTCTCCCCACTCACGATTTTGGATCTCTTCTAATTTAGTTAAAACATATTTTTCTGGGGTTGTTGCCACCCTTTTAGTATTTTACTTGCCCCTTCATTTACTCTTATCTGGCCAAAATGACAAGACGTAAAAATTCAACGCAAAAAAAAGAACAAGAGGCAGTACCGAAGGCTAGGGACCTAATCAATACAGACATCGGTAATATGTCAGATCTAGAGTTCAGAATGACAATTCTCAAGGTTCTAGCCGGGCTCAAAAAAGGCATGGAAGATATTAGAGAAACCCTCTCGAGAGATATAAAAGCCCTTTCTGGAGAAATAAAAGAACTAAAATCTAACCAAGTTGAAATCAAAAAAGCTATTAATGAGGTGCAATCAAAAATGGAGGCTCTGGGCGCCTGGGTGGCTCAGTGGTTAAGCCGCTGCCTTCGGCTCAGGTCATGGTCTCAGGGTCCTGGGATCGAGTCCCGCATCGGGCTCTCTGCTCAGCAGGGAGCCTGCTTCCCTCTCTCTTTCTCTGCCTGCCTCTCCGACTACTTGTGATTTCTCTCTGTCAAATAAATAAATAAAAATCTTAAAAAAAAAAAATGGAGGCTCTAACTGCTAGGATAAATGAGGCAGAAGAAAGAATTAGTGATATAGAAGACCAAATGACAGAGAATAAAGAAGCTGAGCAAAAGAGGGACAAACAGCTACTGGACCACGAGGGGAGAATTCGAGAGATAAGTGACACCATAAGATGAAACAACATTAGAATAATTGGGATTCCAGAAGAAGAAGAAAGAGAGAGGGGAGCAGAAGGTATACTGGAGAGAATTATTGGGGAGAATTTCCCCAATATGGCAAAGGGAACGAGCATCAAAATTCAGGAGGTTCAGAGAACGCCCCTCAAAATCAATAAGAATAGGCCCACACCCCGTCACCTAATAATAAAATTTACAAGTCTCAGTGACAAAGAGAAAATCCTGAAAGCAGCCCGGGAAAAGAAGTCTGTAACATACAATGGTAAAAATATTAGATTGGCAGCTGACTTATCCACAGAGACCTGGCAGGCCAGAAAGAGTTGGCATGATATTTTTAGAGCACTAAACGAGAAAAACATGCAGCCCAGAATACTATATCCAGCTAGGCTATCATTGAAAATAGAAGGAGAGATTAAAAGCTTCCAGGACAAACAAACAAAAGCCCAGGGCCAGATGGCTTCCCGGGGGAATTCTACCAAACATTTAAAGAAGAACTAATTCCTATTCTCCTGAAACTGTTCCAAAAAATAGAAATGGAAGGAAAACTTCCAAACTCATTTTATGAGGCCAGCATCACCTTGATCCCAAAACCAGATAAGGATCCCACCAAAAAAGAGAGCTATAGACCGATATCCTTGATGAACACAGATGCGAAAATACTCAACAAAATACTAGCCAATAGGATTCAACAGTACATTAAAAAGATTATTCACCACGACCAAGTGGGATTTATTCCAGGGCTGCAAGGTTGGTTCAACATCCGCAAATCAGTCAATGTGATAGAACACATCAATAAAAGAAAGAACAAGAACCATATGATACTCTCAATAGATGCTGAAAAAGCATTTGACAAAGTACAGCATCCCTTCCTGATCAAAACTCTTCAAAGTGTAGGGATAGAGGGCACATACCTCAATATCATCAAAGCCATCTATGAAAAACCCACCGCAAATATCATTCTCAATGGAGAAAAACTGAAAGCTTTTCCACTAAGGTCAGGAACACGGCAGGGATGTCCATTATCACCACTGCTATTCAACATAGTACTAGAGGTCCTAGCCTCAGCAATCAGACAACAAAAGGAAATTAAAGGCATCCAAATCGGCAAAGAAGAAGTCAAATTATCACTCTTCACAGATGAAATGATACTATATGTGGAAAACCCAAAAGACTCCACTCCAAAACTGCTAGAACTTATACAGGAATTCAGTAAAGTGTCAGGATATAAAATCAATGCACAGAAATCAGTTGCATTTCTCTACACCAACAGCAAGACAGAAGAAAGAGATATTAAGGAGTCAATCCCATTTACAATTGCATCCAAAACCATAAGATACCTAGGAATAAACCTAACCAAAGAGACACAGAATCTATACTCAGAAAACTATAAAGTACTCATGAAAGAAATTGAGGAAGACACAAAGAAATGGAAAAATGTTCCATGCTCCTGGATTGGAAGAATAAATATTGTGAAAATGTCTATGCTACCTAAAGCAATCTACACATTTAATGCAATTCCTATCAAAGTACCATCCATCTTTTTCAAAGAAATGGAACAAATAATTCTAAAATTTATATGGAACCAGAAAAGACCTCGAATAGCCAAAGGGATATTGAAAAAGAAAGCCAACGTTGGTGGCATCACAATTCCGGACTTCAAGCTCAATTACAAAGCTGTCATCATCAAGACAGCATGGTACTGGCACAAAAACAGACACATAGATCAATGGAACAGAATAGAGAGCCCAGAAATAGACCCTCAAATCTATGGTCAACTCATCTTCGACAAAGCAGGAAAGAATGTCCAATGGAAAAAAGACAGCCTCTTCAATAAATGGTGCTGGGAAAATTGGACAGCCACATGCAGAAAAATGAAATTGGACCATTTCCTTACACCACACACAAAAATAGACTCAAAATGGATGAAGGACCTCAATGTGCGAAAGGAATCCATCAAAATCCTTGAGGAGAACACAGGCAGCAACCTCTTCGACCTCTGCCGCAGCAACATCTTCCTAGGAACAACGCAAAAGGCAAGGGAAGCAAGGGCAAAAATGAACTATTGGGATTTCATCAAGATCAAAAGCTTTTGCACAGCAAAGGAAACAGTTAACAAAATCAAAAGACAACTGACAGAATGGGAGAAGATATTTGCAAACGACATATCAGATAAAGGACTAGTGTCCAGAATCTATAAAGAACTTAGCAAACTCAACACCCAAAGAACAAATAATCCAATCAAGAAATGGGCAGAGGACATGAACAGACATTTCTGCAAAGAAGACATCCAGATGGCCAACAGACACATGAAAAAGTGCTCCATATCACTAGGCATCAGGGAAATACAAATCAAAACCACAATGAGATATCACCTCACACCAGTTAGAATGGCTAAAATCAACAAGTCAGGAAATGACAAATGCTGGCGAGGATGTGGAGAAAGGGGAACCCTCCTACACTGTTGGTGGGAACGCAAGCTGGTGCAGCCACTCTGGAAAACAGCATGGAGGTTCCTCAGAATGTTGAAAATAGAACTGCCCTATGACCCAGCAATTGCACTATTGGGTATTTACCCTAAAAATACAAATGTAGTGATCCAAAGGGGCACATGCACCCGAATGTTTATAGCAGCAATGTCCACAATAGCCAAACTATGGAAAGAACCTAGATGTCCATCCACAGATGAATGGATCAAGAAGATGTGGTATATATACACAATGGAATACTATGCAGCCATCAAAAGAAATGAAGTCTTGCCATTTGCGACAACATGGATGGAACTAGAGCGTATCATGCTTAGCGAAATAAGTCAAGCAGAGAAAGACAACTATCATATGATCTCCCTGATATGAGGAAGTGGTGATGCAACATGGAGGCTTAAGTGGGTAGGAGAAGAATAAATGAAACAAGATGGGATTGGGAGGGAGACAAACCATAAGTGACTCTTAATCTCACAAAACAAACTGAGGGTTGCTGGGGGGAGGGGGTTTTGGAGAAGGGGGTGGGATTATGGACATTGGGGAGGGTATGTGCTTTGTTGAGTGCTGTGAAGTGTGTAAACCTGGTGATTCACAGACCTGTACCCCTGGGGATAAAAATATATGTTTATAAAAAATAAAAAGTTAAAAAAAAAATTTGTTTACCTATAGGGGTAGTATTGATTGGGGGAAGGGGATTACTTTGAATTTTAACTCTATATGAATATTAGAGGATAAAAATAAAAAGGAATCAACTAGACTAAACTAAAATAAAATTTTAAAAAAGGAATTCAAAAAATAAAAATGCAAATGAAAAACATAGGTGTATGTATCAAAAAGTTCAAGTTAGAAAGTATTATGAAATTTGGTGTACTGTACAACTCGCTGTGATGGTAAATATGTTTAAAAAATTACCTATGTGTTAAAAAGAAAAAAATGAACCAGAATAGTGGGAACGAGTGAACAATACAAGTTTTCCTATGAAGTAGTAGTTGTTCTCTTGTAGTCCTTTTTTGTTTTTTCCTCTTTTTTTTTTCTTTCTTGGTTTGTTTTCTGGGGGAGGGGCCTGCTATGTGGGTTGTCAGTCAATAATGTTTCCTGAGTTAAGTCCTCACGCCCCCCTCAAGGAGGTGGGCTCTGAAGAAACTGGTTTTTCGGGCTTTTGTTCTCTGGTGGTTTTTATACTTGTTCACTTTTTTTTTCTCTCACCTTGACCGCCTTTGATGGTTTTTGTAGTTTTAGAGGAAAACAAACCACACCCTGATCTCCCTCTCAGAGAGAAGCCTCAGTCTGGGTGTAGAGCCTAAATAAGTCCCCCCTTGGCCCCTGGCAGAGCAGGTTCCAAGTTGTAGTCCCAAAGCCAAGGCAGTGTCAGCTGTCTGGGAGCTCCCGACTGCCAGAGAGGTTCCAAGCAGCAATCGCACACTGAGATTTTGCCACTGGCCTGGGCTGGGAGTGCTCGGCTTGTGTGCACCTCTTTCAGAGGCGGCTATGGGTTGTGTGCACATCTCGGGCACTGAGAATGGGGCGCTGGTCTGTAAGCCAGGCTGGGCTTTTTCGCACCTCTGTCAGGGGCGAGTTTTGGGCACAGGGCTTAGGCTTTGAAACAATGGCAGGGGTCAGAGAACGCCTTTGTAACTCAGGGGAGCATGAGGGACATGCACCTGTATCTCAATCTTTGTGGTAGGGCTCGCGCTTTCTGCCAACCGGCGTGGCTCCCATCCCCTCACAGGAACTAGAACCCACGCATTCTCTGCAAATTAGGGACCAAGAGCTTGTTTCTCCGCGGCACTCTCTCTGCCTCAGTGCCAGGGGAGGCTGTCCTGGGACCGGGGACTTAAGCCCCTATCCTAGCCGCCCCGATTCCCACAATCTCCCCCACAATCCTTTGCTCTTTTGGAGTGCTTTCAACCAGTCTCCAAGTTAATGCTGATCCCCAGACGCAGGGCACTCTCACTCTTATTGGGGTATTACTTTCCATCTGGTCACCTCTTGTGGCTCCCTTCCCCTTTTGTTTATCTTCTGATATCAGTCCACCATTCCCACTCAGCTTTACCTGCCCACTGACGTCTTATGCCCCTGTAGAGATCCAGACATGTATAATTCTGATCTCAGGCTGATTTCATGGGTGATCGGAGTTCTTTGGTAGGTAATCAGCTCACTTTGGGGTACGGGCTGAAAAGGCACCTCCTCCTACTCCCCCACCATCTTGTCCCCCTATTCTCCATAGGTACATTTAAAAAAAAGAAAAAGAAAAAGAAAAAGAAACACAGGAATATGTATGAAAAAAGTTCTAGTTAAAAAGTTATTATGGAATATGGTATATTATACCTCTAGTTGTAATGGTAAAAGTCAGTTGAAAAAATTATAAGCAATAATCTTGAGAACAAATATTAAAAAATTGTTTCTATGAAATATATAGGTTTTAGGGCAATACTGGAAGCTTAATGTATAGTTTCACCCTGGTGTTGTTGTTTTAGTTTTATGGGGACACTGAGGTGGTTGTCCTCTTGTTCTCCTAGCTTGTCTTCTGGGGGAAGAACCTGCCATATTGTTTTTCTGTCAATCTTTAGGGCTGATTCACCCTGCCCCCTATCAAAGGGCTTGGCTCTGTGGAAACCGGTTTTTCAGGCTTTTGTTCTCTGGAGGTTTTTGTTTTTTGGTGGCTTTTTGCTGTTTTTCTTAGGTTTAGTGGAAAGTAAACTGTCTGCACTCAGAAATCTGCCTTGGAAAGAAGCCTCAGTCTTCTCCCCTCTGGTTGGTCCAGAACACACGGACTCCCCTTCTGCAAATCTGCTGAACACCACAATATCTCACAGGTATCGTGCACTCCCAGCCACTGTCTCAGTGGTTGTCTGGGGCTCTCACTTGTCTCTACACCCCCGTGCCACTAAAACCTTGAATGATATTGATCCAGAGAGCCTGATTCTGGTTACTGCCATTGCCAATACTTCTGTCTGGATTCCAGACCCATACCAGGTGCACTGACACACAGTGGCCATGCAGGTCCTGAAACGGTGCAAGCCACGGTATCCTGACTGGAGTCCATGATTGGTTCCCTCAGGTGTGGGCTGGGTGTGCTCAGACCCCATGACTTTGCAGGTCTCAGAAGGGTGTGGGCCTAGAAACCACTAGCTGTCACCACATCAGGATCTCTCATGTGTGGGTGGTAGTGTGCCCAGCCTGAGAGGTGGTGTAAGCAGTGGAAAGCCAGGGGCTCAGAGATGACAGACTGGAGGCCCTGTCGAATTATTTCTGGCACGGGTAGTCTGGCATGGGTGCCAGTGGTGACTGTCCTGGGACCATGGGCTTAGGCCCTTGCTCATGACTGCCCGATTCCACCAGTTGCTCCTTAAGATCTTTTGCTCTTTTTTATTGCTTTTAACCAGGCTCCAAGTAAATGCTGGTCCCCAATGACACTGCAATTTTGTATTGGTGTATTACTCTCCAATATGTTGCTTCTGGTGGCTCCCTTCCCCTTATGTTTATCCTCCAATATCAGTCTGAGCTTTCCCACTCTGCTTTACCTCTCCACTGGTATGTTATGCCCCATAGACATCCAGAAGTGTATAATCTTACATCTCAGGCTGATTCAATGGATGTTCAGAGTGTTCTGCTAGAAATTTAGCTTACTTTAGGGGACTAGCTGAAACAGGGTCTCCTACTTCTCTACCATCTTGCCCCTCCTCCCACTTGAAATTATTTTAAACATCAGTTCTTTTAGAACGTCTCTTGTAGGAGGTCCTTGGACTGCTTAGAGAACACTCTGATGTTAGAAAGCTGGGAAAAAAAAATCAACCCTTATTAATTCATTAATATGTGTGGTGCACTATGATGTGGGTTTACACACATTATTTCATGTAATATTTACAACCACATTGAGACCTTAAATGTTAGAAAGTAAGGGAATGTAGTATAAATGCATGACATTGAGCTTTCCATTGCCAAAGCAACTATTAGAAGCCATCAATCTTGAATAAACAAATTGCCAGCTTTCTGATAAAACCATTAGCTAAACAACTATAAAAGGAACAAAACTGCCCCTTGAGGTCCCCCATTTAGAAGGCCCTGAGTAACTTAAACAACTGGTCACTTGACTGACCCCACATTTCACTTATCCTTACTTACATCCATCTTTTTAATTTCCTAGTAAATAGTAAACCCAGACTACCTATGTACTTTACACTTAACTCCAAAAAATCAGAGCCTTACCCCACACACTCCTCATTGTATGTATGTGTTAGACATAGAGGATACTGGAATTGAGAATGTGTTCTGGGTCTGTTAGTAAGGAATTAGAATTTTAAACTGATAGTGACATGCATATGACTAGAGAACACCAAATATAAGTTTGTAGGGACTTCCCAAAATGACCTTGCCTAAGGCCATGCAACAAGGATGTTGGGATTACAAACACACTGAAATACTATGTAATGTTGAATTTTAATATATTAAGGAATATCTATTGAATGTACACTGTCATATAATAATATTTTATATTGACAATTCAACAAATTAAGATGGAGTTCCACAAATACAAAATATATAATTGTTGAAGGTAGTAAAATACAAAGGTGTTGGTTTATATGATGGAGGGTATGATCTTGGCTTAGATGAGTTAATCAGGGAACTTAAAGAAGGGAAGAGAAGCAAGAGAATACAAGACATTAATCAAAAGAAGACATGATATGGAGCATAACAAAAAGCATGGAGGACATGGAGAGTTAGAGAGAAGGGGGTTGGGGTAAATTGGAAGGGGAGGTGAATCATGAGAGACTATGGACTCTGAAAAACAATCTGAGGGGTTTGAAGTGGCGGGGGGGATGGGAGGTTGGGGTATCAGGTGGGGGGTATTATAGAGGGCACGGATTTCATGGAGCACTGGGTGTGGTGAAAAAATAATGATACTGTTATGCTGAAAATAAATAAATTTTAAAATTTTTTTTAAAAAATAAAAAAAAATTAAAAAATAAAAAAAAAATGAAATTGATCTGTGAAAAAAAGACATGATATGGAGTAAAAAACAATGTGAGATAAATTGTTGAACAAAATATTTTAATATAAATTGTTAGTGTAGATTTGGGGGCAATACCTGGTTTAAATTTTATTTTAATTGGTAATATTAAATAATATAAATCTAAAATATTTTCAAAATAAATTTAAATTTTAAAAACTGTGAAATTGCTCAAACTTAAAACTTCTCACTATCAAGGTCTTTTTTTTAAAATTTCCAGTTGTAGACTCAATATTTACTTTATAGTAAGACTTTACATTGCCCTGCAGCATACTGCAGTACCTTCTAATACCAAGTTTCAATCCCCTCCTCATGATTATTTTTCTACAAAATATAATATCATTTATGGATCCTAGAGAATACAAAATATAAGCAGGAAATGCTAGATCATTTTGTAGGATCAAATGAACCTTAATATTTTAATTTAACAATTCTTTTCAATTCATTAAGATTGGAAACCTCATATAACATGAGGATATTTCCAGCATAATATGAGCTCTAGTGCTGTTTTATTATTATTAGTCAACTTTGTTTTGCTTGCCTGTGTCTTTTGCTGGTACATCCCACACATGTTTTGAGATCCATTTAAAAAGCCAAATTCCTCTTCAAATATACTGGATCACTTCCTATTCATGAATGAATTTCCCCTACATCTATCTTCTTTAATCTTAATGTGTTTTAAAAATCATATTTAATATATCCCAGTACTGAATTGATAAAAACTATTATGTGACTTTATAGATTTAATTTTGTCAATATTCCTTTTATAAATTATAGCCTGAATGAATAATACTCTTTGTTGTTGTCTTTCAGACATGGTATTTCACAATCTTACCCATGGTGTGTATTTCCAATAATTAAAAAAAAAAAAGCCACATCGTTCAATTTTATAGAAAATTGGCATGTAGAGTCTTAGAGGAGTTATATAATCTGCCTGAAAACTTACAGGATAAGCTTTTAAACCCAGGACTGTTTGACTCAAGAATCATGATCAGCAGCAATATTCCAGGGGGTGAGCTCTAACAGTATTGGTCACTGGTAGACCAGAATGATGAGACGTATACATAACCCATTCCAAAATACCATGGACATATAAACTGAGAAAAAACTTACCTATGAAATAATGTCACACTGACAGGGGTTTAGCAACCAAGTGATTCCAATACACTCCCTCACAGAGTTTTTATGAAAACTACATTAGATATTTCATGGAAAGTGCTTTGAACCTCCTCTGCAAAAGTCAGAACTATATAAATCTGTCACTCATTTTTTGTTGTTGTTAAAATGAAGTTATCTTTATTTTATCACTATTTATTATTATCAACATAGGGATTCGGGGACTGTAGTGTCAATGATTGGTCACATAAAGGTAATTAAGAGCATGGCTTGTTTATATATTTTTAGAGCCCATGGTGAAATGAAAAGGTAGAGTAACTTGTTCTAAAAATAGTAAAAAGCAAGTGGCATTTAAAGTATTAATACATAAACACTTTTCCCCATTTTTTCTTATTTCTCAGTCATTTTTATTTTTTTATTCTTTTAAAGATTTTATTTATTTATTTGACAGAGAGAGATCACAAATAGGCAGAGAGGCAGGCAGAAAGAGAGGAGGAAGCAGGCCCCCTGCTGAGAGAGCCCGATGCGGGATTCGATCCCAGGACCCTGAGATCCTGACCTGAGCCGAAGGCAGCGGCTTAACCCACCGAGCCACCCAGGCGCCCCTTTCAGTCATTTTTAATACATTTGTTGTTGAATGTCCTTAAGGATAAATTTAAACTTTAAGTTTTTAACATGAATCTCACTGTTTATCTTAATATTGTGGAGAAATATTTTTTCATAGTTACAGTAAATCTGTTTCTATTTTTTAAGTTTTAATTTCAGTTAGTGAATATACAGTGTTATATTATTTCAGGTGTATAATATCATAATTCGAAAAGTCCATACATCACTTGGTGTTCTTTACAAATGCATTCTTTAATTCTGATTACCTATTTCACTCACCTCATCCAACACACCCACCTCCCAAATAGTAGCCATCAGTTTGTTTTCTATAATTAAGAATCTTCTCTTGGCTTGTTTTTCTATCTCTCTATTCTTCTTTATTTTTTTCTTTTTAAGTTCCACATAAGTGTGAAATCATAGGCTATTTGGATTTCTCTGACTTATTTTGCTTAGTATAATAGTCTTTAGTTTCACCCATGTAATTGTATTTTTTTAAGATTTTTTTTTAAGATCACAAGTAGGAAGAGAGGCAGACAGAGAGAGGGAGGGGGAAGCAGGCTCCCTGCTGAGCAGAGAGCCCAATATGGGGCTTGATCCCAGGACCCTGAGATCATGACCTGAGCCAAAGGCAGAGGCTTTAACACACTGAGCCACCCAGGCGCCCCACACCCATGTAATTGTAAATGGTATGATTTCATTCTTTTAATGTCAAGTAATATTCCATTATATATTCATTAATCAATTCATGGACATATGGACACTTGGGATGTTTCATATCTTAGCTATTGCAAATAATGTGGCTATAAAAGTAGGGGTGCCTATATCCATTTGAATTAATATCTTTGTATTTTTTGGGTAACTACCCAATAGTGTGATTGCTCTATAAGAGGATAGATCTATTTTTAACTTTTTGAGGAACCTCCATACTCTTTTCCAGAGTGGTTGCACTTGTTTGCATTCCTAGCAACAGTGCAAAAGGACACGTTTTTCTGCACGTCCTCAACAGCACCAGTTTTGTGTGTGTGTGTTGTTGATTTTAACCATTCTGACAGCTGTGAAGTGATATCACATATTAGTTTTAATTTTCATTTCCTTTTTGATGAGTGATGTTGAACATCCTACCATATATCTGTTGGTCATCTTGATGTTTTCTGTGGACAAATGTCTATTCATGTCTTTTGCCCATTTTTAAATTGGATTACTTGTGTTTTTTGTTTTGTTTTGTTTTCTAAGTTCTTTATATATTTTAGACATTAACCCTTCATCAGATTATTTGTAAATATCTTCTCACATTCCAAAAGTTGACTTTTAATTTTGTTGGTTGTTTTCTTTGCTGTGAAAATGTTTTTAATTTTGATGTAGTCACAATAGTTTTGTCCTGTTATTTTTTTTAAAGATTTTATTTATTTGACAGACAGAGATCACAAGTAGGCAGAGAGGAAGGCAGAAAGAGAGGAAGGGAAGCAGGCTCCCTGCTGAGCAGATAGCCTGATGCAGGTCTTGATTCCAGGGTCCTGGGATGACCTGATCCTAAGGCAGAGGCTTTAACCCACTGAGCCACCCAGGGGCCACTTGTCTTGTTATTTTAGAAAATTTTAATCATTATATTATCTCATTCTATTTTATTTTTCTTTCATCCAAATTTACATTTACATTCCAGTTATTAACATATAGTGTAACATTTGTTTCAGGTAGAGAATTTAGTGATTTATCACTTACATACAACACTCAGTGCCCAACACAACAACTGTCTTCCTTAATATACATCACTTATTAAATCCATCCCCTGCCCACCTTCCATCCAGTAATCATCTGTTTGATTTCTGTAGTTAAGTCTGTTTCTTGGTTTGCTTCTCTTTTTCCCCTATAGGCATTTGTTTTCTTTCTCAAATTCCACACATGAGTGAAATCATGTGGCATTTGTCTTTCCCTGATGGACTAATTTTGTTTAGCATAATACTATCTAGCTTCATCCAGGACATTACAAATGACAAGATTTCATTTTTTATGTCTGAGTAATATTCCACTACAATATTCCATTGCATTCCTATATATATATAGGAATGTATATGTATATATACATACCATATGTTCCTTATCCATTCATAAGTTGATTGACACATTCTTGCCATAATTTAGCTCTTGTTGATAGTGGTAATATAAATATCAGGATGCATGTATACATTTCAATTAGAATTTTTGTATATTTGGGTAAATACCTAGTAGTGTAATTGTTGAATCAGAGGGTAGTTCTATGGCTAATATTTTGAGCAACTTCCATACAGTTTTGAAGTGGGTTCACAGTTTGCATTACCATTAACAGTTAAGAGGATTTTCTTTTCTCCACAGGCTTTCCAACAAAAGTTATTTCCTGTGTTGTTAATATACCTATTATGTCAGGCGAGAAGGGATATCTCATTGTATTTTTGATTTGTAATTCCCTGATAATCAGTGATGTTCGGCATCTTTTCCATCTTTAGGACTTCTTTAGAAAAATGTCTATTTATGTCTTCTTCCCATTTTTAAATGCACTGTTTGTTTCGGGGGCATTGATATTGATAGTTTCTTTACATGTTTAGGTTATTAACCCTTTCTCAGGCATGTAGTTTGAAAATATCTTCTGCCATTCTAAAGAGCATCTTGTAGTTTCGTTGATTATTCCTTTTGCTGTGCAGAATATTTTCATTTTGATGAGGTCCCAATAATTTATTTTTGCCTTTGTTTCCTTTCCATAAGGAGACATAGGATTTGCTAGGGTTGCTGTCTAAAACGTTACTGACTGTACTATCCTCTAGGATTTTGATGGTTTCCTGTCTCAAATTTAGGTCAGTTCTCCATATTTTTCCCCTCACTTTTTAAATTTAAATTTGATTAGCCAAGTTATAGTACATCATTTTTTTTTAATATACTGTTCAGTAATTTATTGTTTCAGCATAATACTCAGTGTTCAGAGTGCCTGGGTGGCTCAGTGGGTTAAGCCTCTGCCTTTGGCTCAGGTCATGTTCTCAGGGTCCTGTGATCAAGCACCACATTGGGTTCTTTGCTCGGCAGGGAGACTGCTTCTTTCCCCACCCGCCGCCTGATTCTCTGCCTACTTGTGATTTATGTTAAATAAATAAAATCTTTAAAAAAATATATTCAGGGCTCATCATATCATGTGCCCTCTCTAATGCCAACATCTAGTTACCACATCCCTCCAACCACCTACCTTTCAAAATACTTAGTTTGATTCCTGGAATCAAAATTTTCATATGGTTTGCCTCACTATCTGATTTCTTACCACCCAGGTTCCTGCCTCACCCCTATTGTCCTCTGCACTATACTTTATGTACCACATATGAGTGAAACCATATGATAATTGTTTTTCTGATTGACATTTCACTTACACAATCCCCTCCAGTTCCATCCCTGTTGATGTAAATGTTAGATAGGCATTGTTTTGATGGCTGTGTAATATTCCATTTTATATATAATCCACATATTTTTTTATCTATTCATCCATTGAAGGACATCTTGACTCCTTACACAGTTTGGCTGTTGTGGAGATTGCTGCCATGAACATTGGGGTTCATATGCCCTTTCTTTTAAATACCCAATAGTACAATTTTGGGGTAAATACCCAATAGTACAATTTCTTTCTCATAAGGTAGTTTGATTTTTAACATCTTGAGCAACCTTCATAATGTTTTCCAGAGTTGCTGTACCAGCTTGCATTCCCACCAACAGTGTAAGAGTGTTCCCCTTTCTCCACTTCCTCACCAACATTTTTTGTTCCATGACTTGTTAATTTTTGTCATTCTAACTGGTAAGTTTGTGTCTCATTGTGATTTTGATTTGTATTTCCCTCATGGCTAATGATACAGAGTATTTTTTCATGTGTTTTTTGGTCATTTGTATGTCTTTTCTGGAGAAGAGTCTTTTCATGTCATCTGGCCATTTTCTTTAAATTAAATTTATTTATTTTCAGCATAACAGTATTCATTATTTTTTCACCACACCCAGTGCTTCATGCCATCCGTTCCCTCTATAATAGCCCCCATCTGGTACCCCAACCTCCCACCTCCCCGCCACTTCAAACCCCTCAGATTGTTTTTCAGAGTCCATAATCTCTCATGATTCACCTCCTCTTCCAATTTCCCCCAACTCCCTTCTCCTCTCTAACTCCCCATGTCCTCCATGCTATTTGTTATGGCCATTTTTTGACTGGATTATTTTTTGAGTGTTGAGTTTGAGAAGTTCATTATAGACTTGGATACCAGCCCTTTATCTGATATGTTATTTGCAAATGTCTTCTCCCGTTCTGTTGGTTGCCTTTTAGTTTTGTTGATTGTTTCCTTTGCCATGCAAGAAACTTTTTTATCTTGATGAAGTCTCAATAGTTCATATTTGCTTTTGTTTCACTTGCCTTTAGAGACTTATCTTGCAAGAAGTTGCTTTTTTCAAATTTGAAGAGTGTACTTCCTGTGTTCTCCTCTAGAGTTTTGTTAGATTTCTGTCTCACAATGAAATTGTTCATCAATTTTATTTATCTGTGTATGGTGTAAGAGAATTTTCCAGTTTCATTCTTCTCCATGTGGCTGTACAATTTACCCAGCACCATTTATTGAAAAGACTGCTTTCTGTTTATTTGGTTGGTTTTGTTTACATTGGATAATCTCTTCTACTTTGTCGAAGATTTGGCTATAGAGTTGATGGTCCATTTCCGGGCACTCTGTTCTGTTCCATTGATCTGTGTGTCTGTGTTTGTGCCAGTAACAACAAGTGCCAGCCTTGGTCACTATAGCTTTGTAATATAGTGATGTCTGGAATAGCGATGCCTCCAGTTTTGCTTGTTCTTTCTATTTTTCTTTTAAAGATTTTATTTATTTATTTGAGAGACAGAGATTACAAGTAGGCAGAGAGGCAGTCAAAGAGAGAAGGGGGGAAGCAGGCTCCTTGCTGAGCAAAGAGCCCAATGTGTGGCTTTATCTCAAGACCCTGAGATCTTGACCTGAGCTGAAGGCAGAGGCTTAACACACTGAACCACCAGGCATCCCCCAGCTTTTCTTTCTCAAGATTGCTTTGTCTCTTTGGAGTCTTTTGTTGTGCCATACAAATTTTAGTATTGTTCTACTTCTGAGAAAAATGCTTGTGGTGTTTTGATAGTGATTGCATTAAATGTGTATTATGCTTTGTGTATAAAAGATTAAATATTTTTTTCTCCTAATCCATTTTCTCAGAGTATAGAAATTTTACCTTTTGTTGAGGTTTATTCCTAGGTACCTTACAGTTTTGGGTGCAATATTTTTAATTATAATTTTTATGTACTTTTCACAGTAAGGTATTGTCAATCAAGTGAAATTTGTGAAAAAAGTACTCCAATATCTGATGCATGTACTTATGGCTCCTAAGAATTCCTAAGCTGGGTTAATGGGGTCATTTTATGAATCCCATACTTCAAAATGACTTGAGTCCAGTGAAATCTCATTAAGATTAAATTATTTCAGGGATACTAAATGGTTTTCTTTTTCTCTTTTTTCTCTTTCTTTCTTTCTTTTTTTATGTTTATTTAGCCAACATATAGTACATCAGATTTCTGATGTAGTGATCAGCGATTCATTAGTTGTTCAGAGCACTGAACACTCAGTGCTCATCACTACATGTGCCCTTCTTAATACCCATCACCAAGCTACTAAATCCCCTACCATCCTCCCTTCTGTAACCCTCAGTTTGTTCCCAGGAGTCCAGACTCTCTCATGATTTGTCTCACTCTCTGATTTCCTCCCATTCAGTTTTCCCTCCTTTCTCCTATGGTCCTTAATGCTACTCTTTCTATTCCATATATGAATGAAACCATATGATAACTGTCTTTCTCTGCTTGACTAGTTTCACTTAGCGTAATATCTCCATTTCACCCATGTCAATGCAAAAGGTAAATACTCATCCTTTCTGTTGGCTGAGTAATATTCCATTATATATATGTACCATATATTTATTCATTCATCTGTTGAAGAACATCTATGTTTTGGATGCAATTTAAAATCAGATTGATTCTGGTTTTTTTTTCTACCATTTAATTTTTGTATAAAAATGAAAAAGATTTCTCTATGTTGATTTTGTACCATGTGACTTTACTCAATATTTTACTTTTGTTAATGGGCAGAAGACATGAATAGACATTTTTCCAAAGAAGACATAGAGATGCATAAGAGACACATAAAAAGATGTTCAACATCACTTATCATCAGTGAAAGAAAAATCAAAACTGCATTGAGATATCATTTCATACCTGTCAAAATGGCTAAAAACAACAGGAAAAAAAAAACAGATGTTGAAAAAGATATGGAGGAAGAGGAACCATCTTACATTGATGATGAGAATGCATAGTGGAGCTGCCACTATCAGAAATAGTATGAAGTTTCCTCAAAAAGTTAAAAATGAAACTATCCTATTTATGGCCCAACAATTGCACTACTAGATATTTACCCAGAAGATTAAAAAAAAAATACGGTTTTGAAGGAACACATACAACCTGATATATATTGCAGCATTATCAACTATACCCTAATTATGGAAAGAGTCTAAATGCCCATCAGTTGATGAATTGGTAAAGATATCACATATACATACAATGGAATTTTACTCAGCCATAAAAAAGGATGAGATTTTTGTCATTTATGAAGGTGTTGATGGAGCTCCAGTGTATTAAGCCAAGAAAATAAGTCATTCAGAGAAAGAAAATACCATATTTGCAATTCAATAAGCAAAACAGATAAATATAGGGAAAGAACACAAGCAAAAAAGAAAAAAGACAGAGGGTTGGTGAAAGGGAGGTGGGTGCAGGGATGAGTGATGGGGATTAAAGAGGGCACTGAATATTTACAAGCAAGTTATGAATTATCAAATTTTACCTCAGAAATTAATCTTACACCTTATTTTAAATAAAAACCTGAAACATAAAAAGGAATAATTTCATAGTGTATAAAAGTCTAAGTATTTTTTTTTTAATTTGAATGCTTTATTTAATTCTAGTTTCTTCTTGTTTACAGTGTTCTTGAGAAAAGTCAAATGTAATATCTTCGTGTGTAATTTGTTTTAGTTTGTTTTTGTCTGGCTGTTTTCAAGGTTTCTTTCTTTATCCTTGAATATCTGTAGTTTGATAATGATGTGCATAAATGTAACTATTCTGGTATTTATTCTGCTGGTGTTTTCTGAGATTTCTGGATCTGTGATTTGAAACATTAATTTAGAAAATTCTCAGTCATAGTTTTTTTTTTTTTTCAAATATATTTTTTTCTTTTTTTGCTTTCTCATATTCTCATATTCCCATTATGCTATTATTCATTTTTTGTAGTTGCCACACCATCCTTGGATTTTCTGTTCTATTTTTAAAATCTGTCTTGTTTGCTTCGAATTTTTGACAATTCCTATAATATATTCTCTAGCTTAGAGATTCTTTTCTCAGATGGTTCCAGTCTGCAAATAAGACAATTAAAAATATTTTTTTCTGAGACTATGATCTAGGAGACAAGATGGCCCGGAAGTAAGAGGAGGTGCCTTTCAACCTGTACCCTAAAGTGAGCTGATTACCTTCCAAAGAACTCTGATCACCCACGAGATCACCTGAGATCACAATTATACACGTCTAATCTCTACCAGAGCAGAAGACGCCAGTGGGCAGGTAATGCGGAGTGGGAAAGTCGGACTGATATCAGAAGATAAACAAAAGGGGAAGGGAGCCACCAGAGGCGAAGAACTGGAAAGTAATATCCCAATAGGAGAGTGCACTGCATCTGGGGACCAGCATTAACTCGGGAGTCTAGTAGAAAGAACTCAAAAAGAGCAAAGGATCACGGGGGGGGGGGGCGTGGGAATTGGGGTGTTAGAGACAGGCGCTTAAGTCCCCAGACCCAGGACAGCCACCCCTGGCACAGAGCAAGAGAGAGTGCAGAGAAACCAGGTCTTGGTCCCCGAACCAACAGTGTGCCTGAGAGCGCATGGGGCCCGGCTCCCATGAGGGGCTGGGAGCCTCCTCAGCCAACAGAAGCACAGCCTTTTTGCAGTCCCCACGTGAGTGCCCTGCCATGCCATCAGAGTCTCAGTCCTGTCCCGCACTCTTTCCTGAGTGAGGGGTTCTAGGACCCAGAAAGACTAGGCACTCACAGCCCAGGGCAGCGTGAAAATCTCAGTGTGCAATCTCTGCTTGGAACCTCTCTGGCAGTCTGAAACTGCCCAGACAGCATCCTCTGCCATGGTTTTTGGTACATGCAAAAAATCCTGAGTCTCCAGGGACCACGACTGGGAACCTGCTCTGCCAGCGGCCAAGAGGGCATTTATTTGGGCTCTGCAGCCAGACTGAGGCTTGTCTCTGAGAGGGATGCCAGGGTGCAGTTTGCTTTCCTCTAAACCCACAAAAACCATCAAAAGCAGTCAAGGCAAGAGAGAAAAACAAACCTGAACAAATATAAAAACCTCCAGAGGACAAAAGCCTGAAAAAACCAGTTTCCTCAGAGGCCACCCCCTTGAGGGGGGTGGGAGGACTTAACTCAGAGAACATCACTGATTGAAAACCCAAGTGGCAGGCCCCTCCCCCAGAAACCAACCATGAAATAAAAAAAAAGAAAGAGGACAATAGAACAACTACCACTACTTCATAGGACATATACCCTATGCTGTACCTTTCATCCCCAAGACTTACTCAACCCACAATGGGAAGACTGTGTCTCATACACCCCTTCACCTATTTCTTCCAAGCCCCCCTCAACTACCTTCTGATAACCATCTCTTTCTTATCTATAGTGACATTCTGATTGTGCTTTGTATTTGTTTATTCATTTGTTTTGCTTTTCAGAATCTAGCCAGAAGTGAAATCCTATAATGTTTGTCCTTCCTGTCTTACCTATTTCACTTTAGTGTATGCCCTCTGGGTCCATCAATGATCCAAAGACATAAATCCCATCCTATTCTAAGGCTGAGTAATTTTACATTTCCTCTAGGTTGCTTACCTTATTGGCATATAGTTGTTGGTCATAATATCTGATGGTTGTTCTTATTTCCTTGATGTTAGTCATGATCTCTCCCCTTTTGTTCATAAATTTTATTAATTTGGGAACACTCTCTCTCCTTTTGGAATAGTTTGGCCAGTGATTTATCAATCTTCTTAAGTCTTTTAAAGAACCAGCTGCTAGTTTCATTATGTGTTCTGTATCACTAGTTCCTAACTCATTGATCTCTGCTTTAATCTTTATTATTTCCCTGTCTTTGTGTGGCAGCAAAGGCATGCTGCTTGGCCCATGAGAAAGGTAGGCCAGGAATCCCAGAGGGAAGGGGCACCGGAGCATACTGGTCTCACCCACAAACACCCCCATGGCTCACTAGAGAGACTCAGGCCAACGCTCATGTAGGCCATCAGGTATTTCTTCACACCTACAGGTGGAAAGATAAAGGTATCAGGGGAACTGATACCAGCTCCCTGCCTTGGAACAACACTGAGGTCCTTTGGGGAAACCCTGGGAATCCACAGAGAGCCTGTGTTGTGGCATCCTCCTCCTGCCCTCACTGGGGACTATCGCCCACCCAGCATAACCACAGACCCTCCCATCCACTCTACCCTCAGAGTCAATGAAACAGCAGGCTCTCTTCCAGATGAAGAGCAGAGGTGCCAAAACACAACATCATGGGTCTTGCCATTCCTCCAGAATCTCTGTGAGAACAGATGGGGAAAGTCCCCAGCATCTGAGGAAGATATGCACCGTTTGGACTCTTGAATATTTTAATTTTGTCATTTTCCAGTGGCTTCTACCTTGCGTTTCCCCTTGCAGTACTACTGAAAATGTCAAAATAATTGTTCCTCCCAGAATACAAGTCAGCCATCAGATCTACCCAGAAATTAGGCCCTAAGTACCATCTAGATGGGATGTCCTCAAATCTTCTTAGTGGGATGCAATCCGAAGGCTCAACTAGCTTGGATGACCCAGGAACTAGGAAACTTCCACCTTCCAGGGGAAGAAGGGACCTGAAGCAGGGATGGTAGGGAAACACACTTGGATCATTGGTGTTTTCCTGTTAGAATGACGGCAGAAAAGAGATGGAGAATTTTCAATTAAGATTCATAACAAAGGAAGCATTGCTAAGAGAGCCACACTGAAACTAGAGTGTGAAGGACAATCAGGAAGGAAATCATAGGCCCATTTCCTGTTTCAAGTATCTGAGCACCATAAACTTTTGACTCCTGGCACAAGGACCTGCTCATTGGGAATCCACCACAACCTGGTACACATCCTTCTTCTCTGGACTGAAAGAGAGACAAAGTAACGTCTGTTAGCTGCCAGCACTCATCATCATTCTTTCAAAACAAGTGCCTGTGCTTTTCCCTCATGAACCTGTACTCCCTGCTCAAAATCAGTAGTACACCTGATTTCTTTCCACGTTGTGTCTCCCAGATGATGGTCGTAAATCCCCAAACAGAAGTGTCCTTTTTTGCTTCTTTCTTTCCCAGCACCCAATTCTTGACTGACACGATGATGTACCAATGCAAAGGGCCATGTGAGGCTATTTGTACATCGTCGGGTCATGGCAAACATCAGAGAAAACATTAAAATTCTGAAGTTCATCTCACCTTAAATTCAGATTCCTGAAATTGATGTGTTCCCAGTTTGGTCTTTTCGGAAAATTTCTTTCCAAAGAACCAGCCTTGGGTGTCGGAATTGAAATGTCTATTTTGACAGAATGTCAGAAATCCATGCAATTCCCTCTATCATAGTCTATAAGGTATTCTAAATAGCTATACTGTTTTTTTCCACACCACCACCACCAAGAAAAACCTCGCCAAGTTGTAAACTCTAATTAACTGTTATCTGACATTTGCCAAAGTGACAGAGATTACTTGATATTGTTTAAAACGTAATTCCTTAAAAGTACATATGCTCATAAGATCATTGAGAAATTTTTTCCGAAACTGTCCAGAAAAATGATTGATTTAGATATCAATTGGATAAAATTGTTACCTGAAGTGGCTTGACAATTGTATTGTCATGTATAAATATGTGCTGTTACTCGGGGTTTTGTTTTCCTCCCATAGTATTATGTTGCATAAATCATAAAATATTTTTATTTACGTTTCATTTTATTAATGTGTTTATTTATCATGTAAGAATTGTACTCACTTCTTTGCCAGAGACCTAGAGCTCACAAGTAGGCAGAGCAGCAGGCTGAGGCAGCAAGAGAAGCAGGCTCTCCTTCCCTGAGCAGGGAGCTCGACTTGGGCTGGATCCCAGGGCCTGGACCTGAAACAAAAGCAACTGCTTAAGCGACTGAGAAACCTAGGTACCCCAGGTAGAAACTATTTTAAAGAGATCACGTTATATTTGCTGCCTGAAAATGCCTATATCCCCTGGGATTTTGTGAAGGAGTTCAGAATTGTCACTTTCCAAGAGACCACACAGCAGTGGCCACTCCTGCAGGGACTTACAATGGTTGTGGCCCCCAGCATGCCAAGCTCCAGGGAGTACAAGGATAAGGGGTGAAGCCAGCAGAGAGATTTTGGGTCCAAATACTCCAGAGTGCACAGACTGACCTTGGCATCCAAGAAAGGCCTGCCCAGATGTCACCTGCCTCATCCTCTGTGTCCATGTAAGGACACCTCGCATGCATGCCATGAATGCAGGCCCCGGAAGCGCCATCCAGTGGTCAAGACAACCCACTGTCCACAATGGGCGACCCTCCCTGCAGACCGGAAATTGAGGATGGGTGGGAGGCAAGATGGAGGTCAGTGCACTAAGGGCCTTTAAAATCAGACACTCACGGGAATCCAGTGTTTTCAAAGAGTATCTCTCTGTCTTCTGCAGAAAGGGCACCTTGGGATCCAAATTAATGCAACTCACTGGAAAATGACAGACATATGTTTGCATCCTTATCTCGAGGCTCAGGCAGTCCGCCTCACAGACAATATTAGTAACTGTCACCCGTGGCTCCAAGGGGCTCCTGGAAGGAAAACAAGCTTTTCCTGGGGAGGAGAGCCACGCAGGAAGTACTTTTTTTTTTTTTAACATATTTTACTTATTTGACACAGCAGGCATGACTTGGGTAAGGGCCAGAGGGAGAACACCCCCCCCCCCGAGCAGGGAGCCTGATGCTAGGTTTGATACCTGGACTCCAAGAGCAGTACCTGAGCCAAAGGCCAATACTTAACCCCCTGAGCCACCCAAGAACTCCTAGAGAGACTTTGTGAAACAATGTCATATAAATAGGAGTTTTACAGAGTAGCAGATGTAAAATGAACATTTAAGTTTCCTATGTGCCCTCGGGAGTATCTTTTTTTAATTAAAAAAATTAGTTATTTAACATACAGTGCATCTTTGCTTTCTGCAGTAGAATTCAGGGACTCATCACTTATATCCACCACTCAGAGCTGATCACAAGAAGTGCCTTTTTCAATGCCCATCAACCATTGACCCCTCCCCAACCCACTTCCCTCCATGATCCCACAGTGTGCAGGAATGCCTTCACTCTGAGAGTTCTGTCATGACCCATCACCATGGTGACCTGATGACATGCACCCATCCTTCCTTTTCAACTGCCACTCTGTTAGCTGAGCCCCTTGCAGTTTGGTGAACAGGTGTAAAGGTCCCCACGATGGGAAATCTCAACTTCTGTTTTACAGGTATGTGCCTATCGATTTTCTGAATTCTCTTCTCTCAGATTGGCTGTCTCACTTTTACAGAGACTGGGTTCTTCTCTTCGGGTTTTCCTTTCCACTCTCTGATTTCTCCTCCTGGTTCAATGCCTGTATTTGTTAGTTTTTCTGTGTTATTTCAGTGTGATTTCTTGGTGAAGCTGTCTTCCTTAAATAACTTCTATGTTCAGAAAACCATACTATTTCTGAATGCCAATTTCAGACACAGTCATACAGTGAACACACACAGGTCACATGCCACTCTGTTGTCCCTGGATCAAGAGAACCTTGGTGTGACCCAGGCCACACATTTGAGGGAGAGGAATTGCCTGTCACTTCTTCTCAATGGAGATGACAAAATCAGAGAGGAACAGGCAGCAGTCAAAATGCAGCTGTTTTTAGAAAGAGAGACACTGGAAGATATCGGGGTGTTTTCATGGGTTGATGTAGAGGGTTTAGTGGGCCATCTGCATGATGCTTGGGAGTGGATGGAAATGGACTGTGACAGCGGGTGGGTGGAAAGAACACTTGGCAGCTGAACAGTGGACTGTCTGTTGGTCTCAAAGATACTGCTGGGCTGGGTTCTCAAGGTCCAGCCTATGGAGGGAGACAGGAAACTGTAGGTTTAGTAGGCAGTCTCCTAAACCTACAGTCTCCAGAGGAGATCAAGAGACCTGCGAGTAGACACAGGATGTTGGGGAGGAATGAGAGAGTAAGGAGGAAATCACTCCAGCCAGGGTACCCTTACTTCCATCCAGGCTCCTCAGAACAGTCCTCACATCAAGAGTAGTCCATTCAGCATCATACATGTCCTTCCTTAAACCAACCATTCTTAGCCCAGATGGCCACCTCCATGTTAACTCTTACCATGAACTGCTCCTCAGGATTGGCCAGCTGGAGGCAAATTAATTCTTGGCAGGGTCATAGTGTGATAGTTGGGAGTGGAATGATCTGGAGTTTGAATCAGCTAGGGAGCCAAGCAGAACACCAGTAGCAGTGGGGATCCACTGACCTTCAGGAAGGCCGTGGGTGACAGTGCTGACCTTGCAAACAGGTGGGGGAACATGGCCAATGCTACACATTCCTGGTTCTTCACTAGGGCTCCATTTGGAAGAAACTGTTTCATTTTTTTACGTCAGGGCCCCAAACACAGAGGTGACTGAGGACTGAGTCTGGTCTCATGGCACTCGGTCTCCCCTAAAGAAACACTGGCAAAGGGGAATTTGAGATTATGAGGGCAGCTCTTGGTTCAGAAGTTCAGAGTGTTTTCTCAGGGGTACTGGGTGGTTGTCAGGGGCTTAGGGATCTCCATCCACAGGGAAACAACAGCATTCCTGTCCCAGATCCATCCCTCATCAGGGTGGCAACTCTCAACAGTCCCTTTACCATACTACATGTCAGTGCCTTCCACTGTGAAATGGGGCTTCCAGCCTGTTTCCACTCCCATTGGTGCTGTTGTGGGGAGGACAGAAGAAAGGGACAAGGATTCTCTGTTGGCTATAAAGCAAAGTTCTCATGTGAAGGATAAAGAGGGGGCTTCCATCCTTCCGTGCAGTGGAGCCATACCAAGTCCCACGTCTGGATTCACCCATAGTCAGTCATCTAGATGATTCCTTAGGCAGTATGTTACTCAACACCTACAGAGCAACTGGGAAGCATCTCGCTCTTTCCTATGTCCCAGGAGCTCCTTGTGGTAAATTACTTGGGACACCCTGACGGCACACTAATGTCTAGGCCAGAGGACAGGGAAACCGGGCACAGAGGGCTCTCAGGGATGCTCTTGGGTAGGTGTGGCTGCTCAATGGGATGTAAACCCAGGCCTACAGGCATGCTTACTGCGCTCGGCTGCATTTCTGTAATGTCTATGCTAAATACAAGCAATTCCCCACAGAACCTGTGGTGTGGGAGGGGGCGGAATTCAGAGCACAGCACATGGTGACATCTTCCTAAGTCCCACCTGGAGGGAGCAATGCCTGCTGGGCAGCTGGTGAGTAGGGGGAGGAGATGGTTGGGCTAGAAGTAAAGAATGTCAAATCCCAGGTGCCTGGGTGGCTCAGTGGGTTAAAGCCTCTGCCTTCAGCTCGGGTCATAATCTCAGGTTCCTGGGATCGAGGCCCACATCGGGCTCTCTGCTCAGCAGGAGGCCTGCTTCCTCCGCTCTCTGCCTGCCTCTCTGCCTAGTTGTGATCTCTATCTGTCAAATAAATAAATAAAAATCTTAAAAAAAAAAGAATGTCGAATCCCCCTATGGTCTTCTGACAACAAGATGCCAACACGGTGCTCTATTTCTATGTGTCACCCAGCAATCTCTGTGGAGCATCCCCATGAGAATGTGGAGGCACCCACAACCATGCCAGCCTCTTCACAGCCACCCAAGAGGAACGTCCGGTTCTTCCTCCAGGATCAGGTCTACCCCATCAGAGACACCCAGGAAGGTACCTTGGATATTGACTCATTACATTGATTGGAGACACACTTTTCTACTCAGTAACACAGACATAACCAAAGCTTTCAAAACTCCGAGACACAATTTCCTATGATTTCACTGGTAGCAGTTTCCCTCTATGCTGTCCGTCACCATTAAATCCAGAAGTCAAGATGGAATTCTGATTCATACTGGATCCAAGAGACACAGGAAAAAAGTGTCTACTAGCTGAAGGGATGGATCTTAGGTCTTTTTGGAAAACAGGTCCATATAGCTCTATCCAGGAAACATGGTTCTTAGATGTGTAGGAAGGAAGAGACTATGTTTTCCACCAGTAACACTGAACATAACAATGGAATAGAATACGAAGGTTTCACGACCCCCCCCCCATCCACTTCCGTCCATTAGACACATCTTACATGAGTGTGCTAGGTACCTTCAAAAGAACAAAACGACCTCACATTTGGGGAACTAAAGTACCCAGTACATTCCATGTGTTTACCATTCTACAAATTGAGCAAATGCATTCTGTGATGTCTTCTCATTCTGGAAACAGAAATCTGTGCACGAATGTCTAAGACAGCTGGGTTCCCAATAGCCATAAACAGGCACAGCCCCCAAATCCATCATGGGAGGAAAAGACACATTAAATGGCATACATATGCATCATGGAGTGCTATTCAGGCATAAGAAGAAACAAAAGTTTCCAATATTTTAGGAAATAGATGGGCCTTGGAAACCTAACATACATTTTGAGAGTATGCACACAAGGAAAGAGGTACGTTACATGATCCCAGGCTTTGAGGACACTAGGGTAGGGACATTCGTAGACCCAGAAAATGGAAAGTACTTTACAGGGAGGAAAGGGGGAGGGCCGGTCATGTTGTCATGGGTACAGAGGTTCCATGAGATAGGATGGCAAAGTTTTCCATGTAGATGGCAGTTCTGTCTACAAAGCATCAGGCATGTGAGCAGTGTCACTGAACATACGAACATACATGTACTAACAAATACAACCATCAATATTACTTAGATTCCATCACAAAAAAAAAAAAAAACACTACTCCAAGGCAATAGAGAACTGATAGTGTCACAGCAGAGATGCAGGGAAGACAGCTGAACTGGCTCCATGACCAGGTGAAGAAGTGGCAAGCTGGCTTGGCTTACAGTGGGCAGGAGGGTTCAGGGGATTACACACTGAAACCCAGTGTGCTTTGAGTGTTTCCCAGATTGACCCTTATGCTCAGGTCAAAACCCACTGATCACCACCCCCCCCATTTGAAAGCCAAGGACCCGTTTTTCTTTTCCATCCTTCTCCCCTCCTCTGTGTTTCTATGTACATCAAGGACGTTGGCCCAGCAGCAGTCAGGCCTTGCTTGGTCACTCTCACATCCATTCACTCTGGCCCCCCATACACATCAAGCAGAGTTAACTCCCGAGTCATTCTTGAGTAGTGAAGCCAATGTCTTGACAGCTCTTCTGTGTTCTCGTAGATCCTGTAGAGGGCCAGTCCAATGACCTTTTTAGGGACTGGACAGAGGAAGGTTCCCCAACTCTCTCTGAGGTAAGCTCACCTCTCTTTCTCAGAGACTGAAATGTTCCTTCCTTGATTTATTCTATCAATGGAGGATGAAAATCTGGTACTTTACCTCCCAGGGGAAAGGGGCAGCAGTCTCCCCTCATGGAGAAATGCTGGGTCCAACCTCTTACAAACAGTGGACCCAAAAAGGGTGATGACACAGCTTAGCCTCAGTTACAATCTCAATGGGATCAAACAATTTCTTCAGAAGAAAAGTTTTCTACTTGAAAAAGAATGTTCTGTTGATCAGAATCGACTTCAGAGATCTGCCAAGAAAAGCTCCAAAATCATTCCAAGTGTCCTCTTTAATGCGGGTTGGGGGACATGGACTCAACCACGGGACCTCATCCAATTAACTGCCTGAAGTCCTCCCCAAACCAAAGAGCTGGCCCAACAGCGTACAGCCCAACAGGATGCCAATGCTGGGATCCTCACTGTGTTTTCTTTTTTCCCAATCACAGGTAGATGCTGGGAGGAATGACAGCTGTACATATTTAAGAGCATCGGGCTCTGGGAAGAAATCTAGAATACAAAGAATCCTGCCCTTGATTCTGGGTTCCAACAAGGAATGGGAGTTGGGAGATACTGACTGAGACTGTCCAGTGAGGCATGCTCACCACGTTGTACAGGGCCTGGAAGAACTAGTACCTATGGAAGGGTGATTTGTGGGCATTTGGATGAAAACCCTGTGTGTGTGGCTGCATGGTTGTGTGTCTGTCTGTGTCTATGTGTTATGCTTGTGAACATAAATGTGTGCCTTTCTCAGGAGATCTTTTTCACACTTTCATCACATTCAAAGTGTCACCCTGACAAAACACTCTCATCACCCTGGCACACTCTACATACTCCTTCCCCTGCTCACCATACATGTACCTGGAGTATGTTTCTGTTTGCTTTTCTGAGATGGCCATGGCTCAGAGATAAATGATCCAAACCCTTGACCTCCTACTTGGAAAGCCAAGATTTGAGCTCAGGTTTCAATATGAAAGTTGCTCTGGGATACACACCTGTGTTAGTCCCTAAGCCAGGGGTCATGATGTACCATAGGTGCTAGTTAGAAAAGGGGCACCAGCATCTGTGCATACAGCCAAAAACCTAGATTCTATAAAGGTTCCCGAAAAGACCCATCATGACACAGTGGCTTCCAAGGTCACAGAAGCTGGGGCAAGGATAGAAGTCCATGTTAAAGATTACAGCCTGGTCCCTGGACTCAAGGGCACAGAGAAAAGCCACATCCTCGTGCTCAAGCCAATAATGCTGGAAAGTGTGTGGACCCATGGAGGACAGAATAGGGCAGCATTAGTCATAGCCAGTCTCAATGTGTACACACGACCAATGGCAGAAAAGGATAACAGAGGGAATTTGGTGTGCTTGATAAGATTTCTGTAAGCCTCAGGAAGGATCAAATTCTCTAAGCACACACTCACACACCACTGGCAAATAGGAAATCAAGGTCAAGCTTGGTTGGAAGCTTTGGACCCAACACTCCTAGGGAAAATCTCCTGCAAAGCCGGCCTACAGAGTGTCATCACACACTCCAAGAGTCCTTTGTGTAAGGAACTTCCCACTGGTCAGAACACCTGGGAAGGTTTGGACATCCACTGTCTTCATTGGAAACACACACATGGAACAGCTCAAGAATAGTGGAAGGAATATATCAAACTCATCAATGGTGCCAGCTGTTTATGTAAGCTATGATGTCAGTTTTCTCCATCATTGTACATGGGATTTTCTGAAGACAAATGATTAGTGAAGCAAACCACTAGGCTTCTTTTCTGAGGGTTGAATTCAGCCTGGCAAGCAAAGCTGCTTTTTATGCCATGCAAAATCTTAGAGACGTGATGCATACAGTCATATTATATGGGGATCTTGGGCCCAGAACTGATGTCCAAAGAAGCAGTGGGTGACACCTTAGTGGCACGTAAGTCAGGAGAGGTTATGAGACTTTGTCCTTACACAGAAGCCAGGTTAACTTTCACATGTATTGGACTGACTATTTGACTTTGATAGGGCTTGTTTTGGCTAGAAAGACAAAAACCTTCTCATTTCCTTCCTGCTCCTCTCGCATCCCTTCCTCTCTGCACTGAGGAGAAGGTCCAGCAGCAGTGAGGTCTGTACCTCCTATGCAGGCACACACATACACACACACTCGCCTCCTGTCTTCATCCATCCAAACACCCAACCTAATTCCTGAGCAGCCACACCAGAGTCCTCACAGTGCCTCTGTATCCTCCTAAATCCCCCCGAGGACCTGATGGAAGAGCTACCCATTTTGAGGGCAGAGGAATTAACACCAACTCTCCCTCAGGTAAACCCATTTTTCTTCAAGATTTTATTTATTTGAAAGAGAAAAATACAGAGTCAGAGAGAGAGAGACAGACAGACAGACAGAGCATGATAGTGAAAGCAGGGGGAGTAGCAGAGGGAGAGAAAAAAGCAGCCTCCTTTTTTGAGCAGGGTGACCAATGTGGATCTCCATTCCATTCAATATCTGTACCACTCGGTTTCCTCAGTAAAGTCATTTTGTGCTTCTGAGGGACAACCAGTGTTTGATTTTTCTTTCCATGAATATCTGAGCATGTAGATGCCAGACAGAAGAGACAATTTCCTTGGTGCTGAGAGCCTGCAGTGAGTTTATTTCAGTAAGGGACACCATATTTAGAGGGGCACTGAGAAAAGACCATCACCATTCCTTAAGCAATGGATGGTCATGAGCATTTTTCACCAGGTCATTCTGTCTATGGAAAATAGCTTTGATTTGATTTTCTGAAGAAAATATACTTGGAAGATTTGACATTCCAAGCCAGAGCCTTTTCTGGAGGTCATTTTCTCCTTCTCTGGATCATAAAATCAATGACTGCATTGCTATTTGGCTTGCTTCCTTCACCAAGAGCACATTGATGAGTGCACATGGTGTGCACAGGATGCTGGGATCCTCACCGGCTTTCCCTTTCTCCAACTGCAGGAGGCAGCAACTGGAAATGGACCATGTACATATTCTCCCACCAGTCACTTTTGGGGGACAGATCTAGCTGAAGAACAAGGTAGGGCTTTTTCTCCTCATTTTGTCTGGAGGGCTTTCTCCATTCTGAGTTCCTGCTCAGAACGGAGGCTGGGGTGGACTGAACAAATGGAGTGTCCTGTAGAAAACCAGGACCCTGTGCAAAAGTCCCTGCAAGCCAGTAGGTCATTCAGGTGGTGTGCTTGGTGCGTCTGAGGGTTGGGGCTTGTTTTTGCGTGGGTTTATGTAATGGGACTGGGCCTGTGGGTGTGGTGAGTGCATGTGTTTCATCAGAAGACGTCTCCCACTTAATGGAGTTTAGGATATGGGTCAAAGTTTCAAAGCCAAACTTCCTTCATTCCCACTGCACACGCCCACCTAGGACACCACATTCCTCACTGACCACAGATACACATGGAGGTTTGCTTAGGATTCCCTTTCTTCAAACAGGGATGGGGAGAAAGGAATGGGCACACATCTGTCCTAGCTGGGGACATTTATCAGACAGGGTCAAAACACAAAAGAATCAGAACCTACTTTAGTCTACCAAAACATCATCACCAGCCTTACAAAAATGCTCACATCTTGAATGCACAGAGAAGGCTCACTGGCAAATGGCAACTGCGAGGAAAGCCTCATCATTAGCTTAGCACCCGATAAAATTTCCTGACAATCTGCTACATGGCCAGGTGAGCGAGTACCCTTCTCTTGCCTGGCCTCTGCTATCTCATGAAATTGCTAGTTCCTGATTGAGGATGGGTTGGGGGGGGCCTCCTTGGAAACTGAGTGGGTTTGAGTCCCGCTGACTCAAAGGACACACCCACATACCACAAGAAAGGAAGACTGGGAAGAATAAGCACTTTGAGGATGGGGACTATCTTGGAATGCACAGATGTCAGGACATAGAAATCCTGTGTCTTTGGTTTTCCTGACCATGCATGTCACAGGAACAAATAGAAACCTCTAGGGTACTTTGCTTCATTGAATGAAACCCTGCCACACAGTGTTCTTCTGAAGAAATACAATCTCCTAGAAGAGATGAGAGATAGGGACGAGCCTCACAGGCTGATCCTGGCAAAGAAACAGTCTTGACAATGACCACAACATGGTCGCTGGTTGGAGGAACTTGCCTGTCAGTACAACAGAGCATGCACATTAGTGTTTACCCTCCTTCGTTTGAGGAGATCACCCTGATTCAATTCCCTGTAGATAAAGTTCAGAGTCAATGTTTCTCTCTCCATCCCGGCTCCTTGTACTGACCATTCTTGATGAAGCAGCAGCTTGCTCAGTCCATAATCATGTAACCCAATGTCTCCATACACTCCCATGTATGCTGGCCCCAAGCTATACTCAATGAGCTCTTCCTTCCAAGCCCCACCAGTGGACTGAACATTCTGTGCATCTCTCCCTAGATTCGCTGGATGGACAGGAATGTGAACATTCCACAGAAATGACAGAGGAAGACACCCCATTTTTTATCAGAGTGGTATGTCAGCCTTTCTTTGTGGGAGACACAAAATTCTTCTGGCTTTTTTGATCAAAGTCACATACAAAAATCTCAGCATACACAATTTACAAGGTAGGGAGAAGTCTGATTAAGAGTCTGTTAACATCAAAAGAAATGAAATCTTGCCATTTGCGACAACATGGATGGAACTAGAGCGAATCATGCTTAGTGAAATAAGTCAAGCAGAGAAAGACAACTATCATATGATCTCCCTGATATGAGGAAGTGGTGATGCAACATGGAGGCTTAAGTGGGTAGGAGAAGAATAAATGAAACAAGATGGGATTGGGAGGGAGACAAACCATAAGTGACTCTTAATCTCACAAAACAAACTGAGGGTTGATGGGGGGAGGGGGTTTGGGAGAAGAGGGTGGGATTATGGACATTGGGGAGGGTATGTGCTTTGGTGAGTGCTGTGAAGTGTGTAAACCTGGTGATTCACAGACCTGTACCCCTGGGGATAAAAATATATGTTTATAAAAAATAAAAATTAAAAAAAAAAGAGTCTGTTAACAAATGTTACCTAATCCCAAAGACATTGTAGGGAGGCGAGGCAACTCCAGCAGGATCATCTACCATCTGTAGGGCAGTGAGTTTTGGTACGGGTAGCAGCTATTTCTCATTGCCACCTATTTTCTCCAGTGGGACCGAGAACGTGGAACCTGTAAGAAGACTGGGCCCATTTGTGCATGACTCATTTTGCTCTCTTCATACTTTGGGGCTCACAGGCCTCTAGCACACTTCCCTAGCTTCCCCAGGAAGGAGGGGTCCTTTGCACATTGCAAAGTGGTGAAAGAGAACCTCAAACCTCAAATCTCCTATCCCCCAGAGAACAAAAGAGTCATTCAAACAGGACAACGCATGATTTGATGATCATACTGTATTCTTTCCTGAAATCACAGGTGTCCCAGCTGGAAGGGGTGGGTGATAAGTATTCTGTACTCAAGAGTCATACATTTGTTTGAAACAACCTGGAAAAGGGGAAAGGTGGGGCTTCCTCACCCATGATGAAACCGCCCTGATTCCAGGTCCTGAGGGATTGAGAATAAGGGCCATAGTAACAGAAGAGTATTTTCTGGGGAAAGACTCGTGGCCTCATGGCCCTGTCCCCAGAAACTATGCTGCCATCTTTAGGTGGTGCAGGTTTGGGTGCAGGGAGTAGGTGTGCTTTTGAGATGGACTTATTTCACAGCTACTCCATGCCCTGTAGCTCCAATAGGAGGCAGAGTTACTATTCACATCCTTGCTCCTCTTCAGGACCTTTCTTCCTCCATCCAGGAAGGGCCAACTGCAGCTTTGTCTATACTGATTAACTCCCCACCACCACACACTTGTCCACACGTGCACACCAAGCAAAGCTCCCTGAGCCCCGTGGGTGTCCAGACACTCTCTGTGTGTATCTACCTAGATGCCCTGGCTAGCCTGTGCAACGGCCTTGATGTGGACAGCACAGAAGGAAAGGCCCCATTTTTCACCAAGGTGGTAAATTAGCCTTTCTTCATGTGAGGTACAGCATCCTTTGATTCTCTTATACTCGAAATCAGATCCAAACACCTCAGCACGTACAATGTCCTTGGTGGAGAGATTATTGAGGGATAGTCTGTTACCCATGGATACCCTATTCCAAAGACCCTGCAGGAAACAGCATGTTCTGTTACAGTCCACAGGGTAGTGAGCTTTTTCATGGATACTACTTACACTGCCTTGGCACCTATTTTGTCCAATGGACCCAGGGCGTGCAATCTCTAGGTACATTTAATATTACTGCCCATGGCCCTGTCCATCACCAAGAGAAAAAAAGAACTGCACACAGGACAAATCATGATTTAATATCCATAATATTTTCTTTGCTGAAATCACAGGTGGCCTTGCTGGAAACGGAGAGTGGTAAGTATGCTGTATTCTAGAGTTACTCATTGGTTTGAAGCAACCTGGACAATGGGCAAGGTGGGGCTTCATTGCAGGCTCCATCTTGAGAGCCACCTAGAATCCAGATCCTGCAACAAGGATACTAAAGGTCATGTTCCAGACCGTGATCTGAGGCCTCATGACCCTGCCCCCTGAAGCTACTGTGCTGGTCTTAGGTGCTGTAGGATTGGGTGCTGGGTAGGAGGTGTGTTTACATGGGAACCCATGTGCTGTGATTCTCAAAGTTGGCTTTTGTGTCAGTTGGGTGAATGGTATGTTCTCATACGTGTCTGTTCCCTTCCACATGGCAATTAATGGTGTCCACTTTCTCAGGGAAGTGTCCCATAACCATCACGTCATGAACGTCCACACACATGAAAACTCTTCAACACCTACAATTTGAATAGGTGTTCATTTTCTTTTAAGATTTCATCTACTTATTTGATAGACAGAGATCACAAATAAGCAGAGAGGCAGGCAGAGAGAGAGGAAGGGAAGCAGGCTCCCTGCTGAGCAGAGAGCCTGAAGCGAGGCTCAATCCCAGGACATTAGGACCATGACCTGGGCCGAAAGTGGAGGCTGAACCCACTGAGCCACCCAGGCACCCCTCTAATAGGTGTCCTTTCCTTGCAAATATACATCAATTCTTCTAGAAAACAGATCCCATCGCTAACTAGGAAGGGGGAAACTGTGCCCCAAAGACCGAAGTCTGTCTTTTCCAATCCCTTTTACTGAGTCAGTGTCCATGGGTCTCTGATGTCATATTACATCACGGGAATGAATGGTCACAGTACCCCTCTCTTGCCACTTCACTCACACACACGTCTCTGCATCAGAGTACCCATGATGCATCTTCCCAACCTCATTGGAAGCACTGAGTGCTGGGACAGACTCCTTCCTTCTGCAGACAGCTTCTGGGGCAGCCTCATGCAACAGCCCATTCAGGGAAGACCCTGACAAAGGAGCAGTGGCCAGGAATAGATGGGGCCAATTCACTCCGTGTTTCTCCATGGAGATCTACCATTTCCCTGCAGATACGCTGCCTAAGAATTAAACTGGCCTTCTCCCATGGGAAATCACACACCAACCACTTGCCCTAGCTGGGGCTTTCTGAGGTAGGCCCAAAAGGTGTCCTATCAAAGGAGAAACGAGGTTGTCTTCAGGGACTGAGCATCACTGTGGGGACCTGGGCACCTTCCATGAAGGAACGAGGGTTGCTCTGTGCATTGCAAAGTGGTGAAAGAGAACCTCAAACCTCAACAGGTGTGATAGGACAATCACCACCCATTTCACTAGCCATCTGTCCATGCAAGAGGGGCTTGTTTTATTCAGAAGGTTTGGGCCTATAGACAAGTCAAGGGAGGTCCATGCCTGGGAATGGAAACAGCCAAGTCAGGGTTTCAAGGTTCTTTGGCAGCAAACAAGACTTTCTCTTGGTGAGAAACACGTGTTTGAAAAGAATCTGATTTTCTGACATCTCTTCTCCTCACTTGCATGTGCGGGATCCACGAGAGTAACTTTTGCTGCTCTCTGAGGACACTCTACAGGCTCTTCCCGGGTTGCTGCACCATTCTGCATTCCACTAGTTGCATACAAAGTCTCAAATTTTCGGCATCCTTCCAACATGGGTTTTGGGCTTGAATTTTCTGGGATTGGGTTCTCACTATCCTAACAGACAATGCCACAGCTCAGTGTCCTTTGGACTGGCATTGCCCTAATGATGCCTTATATTGAGCATCTTTTCATAAGTGTCTCCAATCTGTGGGCTGCCTTTTCATTCTGTTTGCTGTTTTAGAAGGGGATGCTTTTTCTAGGCAGTCCTCTTGACAAGCATCGTGATGCCAACAAGAGTGCATTTCTTTGGGCATTTCTATTTTACTCCCACGTGCCCCTTCCTATTTGTAGGCCAGCACCATCCTGTTAGCTCAGGGGAGCAATCCATTGTATTGGAAGGTCAGCTTCTAGGGACCCACCACCTACTTCTTCATATTCAGATACGTTTTGACTCCTTGTGTTCTTTGTTGTTCCATATCTATTCTAGCAGTTTCTCTGTTTTGAGAGCACCACATTGTGCTTTTGGTCAGTGCAGTACTGAATCTGTTCCCACTTATTCTAGAACCTAGGGATTCACCTTAATCTCTTAGGGTCCAACGGCCTCCAACATTGCCTGGTGGGTGTGCATGAGCCTGGGAACGTCTTACGTATCAACGGTCCTGTTAGGCCAGCCACTAAGGCTGGAGAAATATGCTGGAGAGCAGGGCTTGTCTCTTGCTCCTGGTTGGTTTCTAATTCTGAGCTAACCAGGAAAGAGTCAGTCTACAATCCGTTTTACAAAGTTATTTGTTATCTCAATGAACTATAGGGAAAGCATCCAGGAAGAATGTCCAGTTGCTCACTCCCACTAGTCACATGTCAAGAGTCCCATAAGGACTGGAGTTTTAGATGGTTGCATTGGGAGGGGACAGCAGTCATGGGCATGTAGAACTGACACTGAGGTGACTGCTGCATCATCCTGGTCTCATTAGAAGTGATGAAGCTCCAATCCCTGTCTCCTTGAAGACCTCTGGCTCCACCAGCCCCATGGACATTTGACAGCAGAGCAAAAGGCTCAGACAAATGCTGCATGGCCCATAGACATCTCAATAGAACTGGGATGAATGGGTGAGGCAGTCTCTCTCATAACAGCATTGTTCCTGTTTCAGTTCTTACAGATTTGGGAATAGACAGCACTGACAATTCCAGCAGTGAGGATGAATTCTCTTCAGGTAGGGAACAGCACAGAGGAAGGGAACAGTGGGACAGGGCACCTGGGAACAGGGTGTTGCCCCTGGTGCTCTGGAGAAAGAAGAAGATGGATAAAAAACTGCCAAGGAAGGGATGCATTGGCAACAGGCCTGATTTTCTCATTTCATAGTTTCTGAATGAAAGGAACAGACATTGTGACCACAGGCCTTTAGGGTAGGCTGTGTTTGTCATCACCACTCAACTCCTTGGGCAGCTATTTTAAGGACCTTTCTCATCAAACCTGCTCTTCCCTCCCTTTGCTGCTGCCACATGTCAAAGTTTGGTCTCTTTACTCATGGCCTCTCAAGAATGGTGCACAATAGTTTCTGGGTCTTTCTTGGCACGGGCCCAGACCTGGTCGTTGTCATGACTTTGCAGAACCAACCACCCTCTCCTGTGCAAGAGAACCACGAAACTAGGTTCTATTGAGAGCCAGGATGTGGAAGACAGGTAAACTCTCTCCCTCATAACGTCTACTACCAAACCTTCCTGGTTCTGTCCAAGCTACTGTACCTTCAAGGGGACTCCCAGAGCTGGCAAGGTAAAGCAAACTTCCCCTGGGTTCACTACACAGGTTCCCATGATCCATAGCTTCTGCCAGCCTTCACACCCCAGCTGAGTCTTACCTGTGTATATGTTCCCAAAGAAAGACGCCCCCATGAAGCTGCCCTGGAGACACAGTCATGGGCCAGGGTCTTCCAAACCTGTGTTAATGGGTTCCTGGGCCTGCTTCACACACTTGCTGTCCCACCTGCACCATGCAGAGATCAAGCGACCAAGGCCAGGGAGGACTCAGAGCTGGGGCCACACCCAACTGAGGGCAGAACTATCATACCCAGAGCAGCAGGCCATAAATCGTCAGCTCCACTAACTCCCCAGCTCCACTAACTCTCCTTTATCCTCTCTCAAAGCCACCCCAGCATCCTCGTTGCTCTCTGACCCAGAGGAGGATTCCACGGAAGAAAACGATTCTGAAGAAAGGATCCACACTGCGCCTATAATTCATCCCACCTCCATCTCTTGGGATTCCTGTCTCATCTTGTCCATAAGCACCTCCTCCATGCTTTGACGATGCCCACCCTGGAGGCCCTACTCTCTGGCAGACATTCAGGCTTTGCATCTGAACTGCTGCATGATATCCGTGGGCAGCCCTCATCACCCCGTACCTAACATTACCCTGACCCCTCACCGCTGAATCTGGGAAGCAGCACTGGACAGAAGAGCAGTGAGTACAGCTGAGAGTTGGCGGGGCAGAAGTCGCCCTGCTGGAGGGGCTTCAGGAAGGGAGGCTGGGCCTGGGTGTCCCCACTTGGTTCTCCGCTGCCAGGGAATCTGTGCTCATGCCCTATTCTCCTCTTGCTTTCAGCTCTCAAGAAGCTTACCTTCTGTGGACTTGACAGAAACAACAAGGGAAACAGAAGAGAAGGACCTGGGAATGGGGTGAGTTGGGCAGGAAGAGGGGCAGGCAAACATGGGCACATGCTCTACTTTATTGCCCTGAATTTGTTGTGGGCATCTTGGGAAACAACACAAAATCCAGGGTGCTGCCCTGGCTTCTGACAACAAAGAGGAGATTAGAGGAAGGTCACAGTACCTGCAGGCAGTAGGAAGCCTGAGAACATCCCATGGGGAACCTCCACCTGATCCATTCAACTCCCTGTGGTTGTTGGGCACTGTCGTCCAGGAGCCGCTGCTCTTGGAGGGAGGGCACTGGATGCCTGGAGGTACTGGACCCCAGGCATCCCAGGCACTGTGCTCCTCTGGAAAAGAGCCCCTTCCCACAGTGACCCCTCACTCTGCACAACCCAAGCCTTGCCCTCCTACCCTGCAAAACTCAGCAGATGGCTTGCTCCCAAACAACACTTGTCGAGAAGAGATAGTGGTGGGGTGGCCCCATCTCCCACTTCAGACATCTGAGAAATGAGCAAAAAAGACAGACCCCAGGCTCATAGGAGTTGGACAGCTCACCCCTCCCAGCGCTGTATCATTGTGGGCATGGAGTAGGCAACAGTATCTGGCTTAGTCATATATGCTGGCCACTCCTGTAATACCTGACCAACACCTCCAATCCCCCAAGCCTCCAAAACAACTCAGGGGAGGTAGACGGTCTCCTCATGGCACCATTTCACTATGTGAGTTTGATATTCTAGAGACTCACCTCAATCTCTAAATCCACAGGGAAGACCCATCAGGGAAAGGCCACACTGCCTGTTTCCACCTTGTCCACCACCTCCAGCCAGTGTGGGGCCCATGCAAACTCACTTCCCATGGGAGTCAGGAACATGCCTTCTCTGTCATGCCACCTTCAACACTCGTGTGGGCAAAGGCTCCCCCCACAGAGAAGGGAATGTCGAGAGCTCTCAGAGCGGCTGGAGAAGTGACAGCCTGGCAGGAGGAGGACCTGGCAATAATGGATGAAGATGGTCAGGGAAGGGGCCTGAGTGACCCTGGGAGTGTAGCCTTCATTCAGCCCCAGGGGGCCCATGGGAAACTTCCCTTTCTTCATGTCACACATGGGTCCTGCAGGGAAACCTTCACCTCAATACCTCAGAAGACATGTCCCACAAAGGCCCACAGGCCTCTGGTAAGACTTGCCCCAGGCACATGCCACTTGCTATCTCATACCACTCCACCATCTGTCTCCACAGCTGCACTACAGGACAGTCTGCCCACGACCCCAAGGCACCAGTGTCTCCAGAGGTGCTCAGACAAAGGGGGCCAGGAGGGCCCTGGGGCCCCTCTTGTGACTTCAGTTTGGGCCTGGAGGAAGACTCAGCGTTAAAGCACAAGACAACACACCTGCAGGAATGGCTCTCTTGCACCCGAGCCCCACAGACCAAAGAGAACACTTCTTTGCAGCCCTCCAGGAGACGTCAATGGATCCCCAAGGATGAGACAAGAGGACCCTCTGAGTTGGCCACCACACCCACAGTTGGCTGCCCAAGCCCTGCTGATGACTGACACTTGGAACAGGAAGCAATTATTTAGGCCTACAACAGTCCATTGTCTAGTGAGACTGGGCCTCCTTGGGACTGGGTGGAACAGCAGTCTTCCCGTCATTTCCCCTATCTGCTGCAGGGACTGCTCCTCCTCCCACTGACCCCTCCAGTCCCTATCAACCATGCAGAGCATGACAGATGCAGGAAGAAGTGTGATTTCCAGGGCCCCTTGACCACCATGAAATTGACGTGAGGGGCAGCAGCCACCCCAGCTGTATTCCCCCAGGGTGCCACCCCTGAACCACCCTGTCGCTTTCACACACAGGACCATGACCAATGCTGGGATCAACACTCAGTCTGTGTGTTCTGCAGCAGCAACAGGTGTAGGGAGGAGAGGCTGTCCCTAAACTGAGCTCCACCTCTGGATCAGCCAGACACCACAGCAGAGGAACTGGGACACCAAGCACCAGGCTGCACCTCGGGGAAAACATGAGCTTCAAGGTCAGCAATGCTGGACACCTAGGGTGTACAGAAATGGGATCCAACATTCCTTTGGTGGGAATGCAAGCTGGTGCAGCCAATTTGGAGAACAGTGTGGATATTCCTTAAGAAATTAAAAATAGAGCTTCCCTATGACCCTACAATTGCACTACAAGGTATTTACCCAAAAGATACAGATGTAGTGAAAAGAACGGCCATCTGTACCCCAATGTTCATAGCAGCAATGGCCAACATTCCTTAGAAAGCACATTGAAGTATTGCACGTTTTGCTCTACCTGAGGCCTCCAAGTCCAAAGGTCTCAGGAACCATTTCTTCTCCCACAGCAACCCTAATCTATCTCCCCAGGTTCAAGAAGAATCTCTTCTCCTTGTAACGGGGCATCATTGAAAACATGGGTGATTTGACCAAGGCTTGGACAGGGCTGTCCTATTGAGAGAGCTAGACAGAGACTCAGATGGGACCAAAGGGCTTTAAGAAACTAAAGCCGACTTTTGGAAAACTTACAGCCACCAAACCCCTTGGGAATGTTGGCCTGACCCCTTGCTTACAGACTTCCTCAATGCCTCACCAGGAGCTTAAAGAATATCACACTCTGGCAGGTGTACGAACCTTGGATATATCGGACACTTCAGGAAGAGGAATGTGCCCAAATCCACAGGTATCACCTGCATATCTGATGGCAAGCCTTCCCTTGGGTGCTGGCCTGGAGAGACAATGATCAGAGATTCCTCAAAAAAGTCCCAGTGATGCAGAGTCTAAGTAATCACCATCATTGATCACTAGGCTTGCTAAGCTTAAGTCAATAATTGCACCACGTGGGTTAAAGCAGGACTTGCTTTCCAAGGACATGAGCCCTGAGCTGGCTGTCTCTGGAAAGGAGCATTCTTTTGAAGAGGAAGCATAGACTTCAAAAACCCACCTATTTGGACGTTCAAATCTAACTCTGGTGGCCTTTCCATATGTGTTGCTTACCTAAGCAAGACAATTTGAGGTCATCTTCAGAAACATTTCCATATTAGCTCATGGACAGGCAATCCTCTTGCTTCTTATTCTGTGGGGATACCAGGACCCCATGAACTCAGGTCTAATTCAACAACTGGAACATGCGGTTGATTCCACTACGACTGTATAACTCAACTAGCACCTTGACCAATTGGATGAGGCTGAGATGAGGAACTCATTCCTTCAAAGCCAGAGAACATACACCACTCCACAGGGTTCTCTGGGGACATATGGAGACAATGAAGGACCCAGCTGTCCCTGTAACTGGAGTGGAGGGTGCACTTGGGAAGGCCTTGATCTGCCAGAGAAGTTTTCTCCCGCTCACTGGAGACTACTACTAACAAGGATATTCATACGAGACCCCAAAATAAAAAGGGCTTCCTGGAATGGTTTCTTCCCTCCTGATACTACTGATCTAGTACAATGGCAAACAAATGCTTTAGTTAAGCATCCAACTGCCCTCCTGAGAATATGAACCTCCCAATTCACACGGTGATGGCCCCTGACTCTAAGGACTTGACATCAACTCCAGAGCATCACAGAGAATAAAGGCCACCAAACGATGACAGGAGGCTGATTCATCATGTACCAGCTTACGTTTTGAAATATGCCTGAACTGACGCTGGAAACCAGCCCAACTTTAAACCCAGCCACCCTTAGGCCTGGACCCGACCACTCTACACCTATGGCTCCTAACTTTTGAAAAGTTCTTAAGTTGACCAGACTTAAGATGCCCCCACGAAAATGCAGAGGACAGGTGCTTTAGTAATGGCAACAGTTTCATGGAAAGGGGCTACAAAAAACCAGGTATGCTATCATCAATCGAACTCAGACTGCTGAGTCCAAAGCCTGTCAGCAAACATGTCTGCCCCCAAATCAGAGGTCCTACTGCCCACCAGTTGGTTGTAATTGGCAAAAATCTTACAAGTATTTATCCTGACTCCAACAGACCTTCTTTGTCCTCTATGCCCATGAAGCAATTGACAGAAAAGGCTCTTCTTCCCAAGCCGTAACCCGCCAACCCATCATGGGCCTGAAATGATTGTACATCCATCCCAAGAGTGGCCCTCCAAAACCCAGGAGCCCTTGAAAGCCTGACTGCAGTTCAAGGAAACTCAGGATTAGATAAGCGCCCCTAGCTGAGACAAATGGCCTTGAAGCTCTAACCTGTGCCCATGGATTCCCCAAGCTCCATATGCCACTGGACACTTGGGGTGAGCCCAGGTGCATGGACTTATTATGAAAACCATCATCGACCCAGCCAACCTTCGCCATTTCAAGCAACAGTGCACGTGTGCTCTGTTTCATTGACATGGTTACCTAATATCCATCTTTGCTCCTCTTTGGGACTGGAGGATGTTGTGTGGCATGGGGAAGTCCTTACAGAGTACACAGTCAAGGCCGTACATGTCAGCTTCCATAGGATTTCTCAATGAAATAAGGGAATGATCCCAATGCATGAAGCAGTTCTACAAAACACAAAGACTTTAGATGTTGTAGCTTCTGCACAAGGTGGAGCTTGTGCCAATCTAAAGACAAAATGATGTTGTTTACATTACCCACTACCACAAAGAGATTTATGGGTTCCTAACTGATACCACTGCTCAAATCTGCACTTCCAAGGATCCCTCTCCTTAAGTACTGGATCAACTCTTGGCCTGGAGGATCATTCTCACCCACTATCAAAGGACTCGTCATGGGTATTTTCATTCTCTTTCTTCTTCTAACCCTGTTGTGTTGTTCCCCACCCATCTCGGCTGTCTCTGCAGGTGGTTCCAGGAACACTTCACTGCAGTAACTTCCAAAGGACAGATGGTCCTTTCCACTCAACAGGATCCAATATAAACCTCCCCTGCATGCAGCGGCCTCTTCATTTTACAACTCTGACACAGAGAGACCC